>NC_133536.1:87333220-87641137 GCF_048544455.1 Silene latifolia
TTTCATTACGGGTAATATCGATTAAAACTAAGGCCATACTAAGATAAAATTACATAATTCAAAATTATATAAATAAAAAGATATTCAACAATTGAAATATGCAGCATTATAATATGTATCTATCATGCCAAATTATGTGCCAAATCACCCTATTTAACTTATATCGTATATATAACCCGGTTTTATGGAAATGCGTGATCGTAACTTCTTAAAATCATAAATTAAAACTTAAATCACATTTAAGCTCAAGTTAATTATTCTAACACTCTTAGGGCTCAAAAATTAGACATCACTCAATTTTTGACAATAATTCAACTTGATTTAATTTTAATGCGCATTTTTGACCTTAAAATCATAATATATATGAAATAAATCCAAATTAAATTACAATAATTTCAAATTTTGAATTTTAGATTTTTGAATATTCTGGAATATTTCCATGACACTCATAATGTCAAAAATCATGGTTAAAATTTTCGAATTAATTTTGAGAAAATACAGTTGCATTTTATCGGTTTTATTTCATAAAATATCTAAAGTATCCAAAAATTAATCCAATTAATTTTACAACCTTAGATATGATTAGTGGGATATTTATGCAACCTAAAATATTTTTCGCATGCCATGCAAATTATTTTAGCAATTTATGCTAAAATAGTCATTATTTATGCTATTTTTATACTAAAAATTCATAAATCATGCTAAATGAGATCATTTAATCTCGAAATTTACATACACTCTGTAAATTATGCATGTGACAACATATTAAAGTTTCATGGCTCAATTCGAATTTTAACTATTTTTAACCATTTTACTTCTTTTAATCCATTTTTATCTCATAAAAATCATAAATCATGCAATATTAATCCAATTAATACTAGATTTTACACACAACTTGTACAATATGCATGTGAGGTCATATAAAATTTTCAAGGTCAGAGAGTAAGTTTTACCATTTTTAGTCATTTAAACTCCATTTATGCTATTTTTACACTAAAAATTCATAAATCATGAAATATTAATCACATTAATATGATATTTTACATGAAATACATAAAATATTCATGTGAGGTCATACTAAAATACCACGGCCAGTAGTGAAGGTTAAATTATTTTAGTGAATAAAAGTTCATTTTACTCATAAAAATGTAATAAAACCACTAAAACTCATTAAAATGAGCAATAAATTTCCATAAATCATAAAAATGACCTAAAAATATTTTAGGACCAGAATATATAACATGCATAATTATTTCGTGGCTTTACTCTTGTAAATCACAAATTTTTAGTTTTATATGTTAACATTTTAACTCGGAAAAACAATAACCGATTATGCATGCAACATCCTATACTCTGATACCACTTGTTAGGTTTATATACCTCTTATTAGACTCTTCTAATAGTGAACTAATTAACTTTTTAATTATTTGTTCTTTAGATCTAGTGCATGCATAACAAAATAAGAGATTTATAAGAAAAATAATGTCCCTTACATTATTATTTCGGATTTATGGGCGCAAGTAAGGTCTCCTACCTTCACTTGTTCTTGAGCTATAATGAATATTAGGATGATCCTACAAAATCTCAATGTATAGATTCTCCTTTTGATTGCACCCAAGATTTATCCCTTATCACTACTAAATAATATTTGCTAGATATTTGTTTAGTAGTCTACCTTAAAATTGATTACTAATACTCATATATTACATTAATAATATTTGTAATTTATATGAACAAATTAGATCATCATCTCTCAAGTTTTGAGAAAGATGAACTAAGAATATGTGAGAGGAATGTTGCATGTGAATGTATGAATGAATAAGATGAATGAATACTACAAAAATGAGAGAACAAATCTCTCCTCTTGATTGCACAAAACTGGTGGAGGGAGTATAAAAAGACAATGCATGGTCTGAAGGAAATGTAGATCTTTATACATTTTAACATAATCTTATATGTCTAAATAATTTGTCATAAATTAATAAAGGTCTTATGCATGCAAACATTAAATAAAGAGATGAAAAGAAATGTCCTTACATTCAAGATTTCGGCTATTTGGGCACAAGAGAGATCACCTTTCTCTACTTGTTCTTGAGCTTATTCCAATGGAAGAACAAAGATCTAAGAGTAAGATCTCTCCCTAAATATAATACCCAAGGCTCCTCTTAATTTAATTAATATTACAAAACTAGTATAATATTAATTATAGTAGAAAATTGAACCAAAAATAATTATAAACACTTAAGTATTTTCGGTTTTGTAGAGAGATAAAGAGAGGATTTTATTTCTCTAGAAACTTATGTTTTTGGAGTAGTGAATGAATTAGAAAATAATACACTAGCTTTTAGTATATTACTTAGTAAAATTATAAGGAAAAACAATGATATTTTGTCTTCCCCAAAACCGTGTAAGAGGAGGCCTTATTGGGGAGCCAATGCATGAATAATTTGTTCTTCACAAGAAATAATAGGTATGCAAGGCTAGGGTTGCTTTTTCATCATCATGTTTTATCAATTAAATAAAACAATTAACTAGCTTAATCTCCCCAATTATTTCGGCACTTAACATAATATGGATCCCATATTATTTTTGTCAATTGTCTATATGTTACATGTTACATGTCACATATATATGTTATGTATTTTTAACATATTAAAAACAACGTATTAATAAAATACGTCACATACAAAATCGACTTGGTAATATCATAATTACTTGTGCCAAAATATTTTACCAATTTATAAATCACAACTGATTGTATTTATAACAATTCATTCAATTTAATTGTTACATTAAACAATTATTTCATCCGAGTAATGATACAATTCAATTACTCGGACCGTATCTTATTTAATCACATTTCAATATGATACGTAAATTTTACTTCCAAAATCGTCCGTCAATTTTCAAGTAATTTAATTAACTCGTAACATTATACGATTAATTAAATAATCAACTAAGAGGGTTGCCCTTTAGGTATGACCTAGGGGTCAATGATCACCACCGTCACACGACAGTAATGTCAAACTCTAGTAAGCCAATCATTACCGATATATGTTGACCGTTTGTGAATAACAATATTACTTCCCAATTGTATTCATTTTAATGAGACTTAAACATGTGATCATCATGATCGTGATCGTGATCGCATTATTGTCGGAGGACACATATTCCAACAATCTCCCACTTGTCCTCGACAAGTGTGCGTCACCAATTCTCTTGTCCTATTACTATCTCCCACTCAATGCAAGGTGTCTTTCAGGTCGTACTTGCAAGTGATCATATCGAGAGTGGTTTCCTCGATCGGAGAATAAGCGATTGACCGGATTTATCTACACCGGATACCTTCCGAGCGTGGCCACGCATTTCCAGTTCATTACTCCTCGAGTGGCCCCGAGATATTGTTATAACCCTGACTAGGGGTGGACAATTCCTATCGCACTCATTCCCTTTGACTAGCCACTTGACCATCATAACCCAAAATATGCCCATTTGACCCCATTTACGAAGGTCGTAGTAACACAAATCAAAGTTAATCAAACTGTGCCATCTTAGGTGAATAGTCTTTAGTCAAAAGAATCGACTCATTTGAATACTATAGTAGCTCTCGCCACGACCAGGCTATATAAATTTGCCAGAACTCTATAAGCGGTCATAAGGCCCGACAAAAAGTTCCTAACAGTCTGCCTATGTGATCGACTAGTCATCTCACATGACTCTATGGCACTTGAACTTGCCATCAATCGCCTCACACTCTAGTCACTTCGAGACGTCACCTCATACAAGTGACTATGGGCAAATACGATGTTAATCCATGTTCACTTTAACGGGGTTCAATTGTCTCCACAACCCGTTGGGATGTAACAAAGTATAAATTAAAGATAAAAGACAAATGAGATTATGAACATGAACAAAAACAACACTTTTATTTCATTTCAAAATCTAACAAAAATTTGGTACACGTTTAAGTCCCATGGACGCAACATGTCCATCATGCTTAGCCTGCGATAAAGGCTTGGTGAGCGGATCGGCTATGTTGTCATCCGTCCCAACCTTACAAATCGCAATTTCCTTTCTTTCAATGAAATCTCTTATTACATGATATTTTCTAAGTACATGTCTAGATCTATTACTAGACTTCGGCTCCTTAGCTTGGAAGATCGTCCCACTATTATCACAATAGAGAGTGATGGGATCATCGGCGGTAGGTACTACTTTTAGACCTTCCGTGAATTGCTTGATCCACATAGCTTCCTTGGCAGCCTCTGATGCTGCAATGTACTCAGCCTCCGTTGTTGAATCCGCGGTTACAGCTTCCTTGAAGCTTCTCCAGCTTACGGCACCACCATTGAGCATGAAAACAAAACCGACTGTGATTTCATGTCATCTCTATCTGTTTGAAAACTTGAGTCCGTGTATCCTGTAACACGCAACTCAGTGTCTCCTCCAAACACAAGGATAGAGTCCTTAGTTCTTCTCAAGTACTTAAGGATGTTCTTGACAGCAATCCAGTGACTCTCACCTGGATTTGCTTGATATCTACTCGTCATGCTCAAGGCATACGAGACATCAGGACGTGTGCATATCATGGCATACATGATTGATCCAACAGCGGAAGCGTAAGGGATCAACTTCATGCGTTCAACATCATGGGGTTCGGAGGGACATTGAGTCTTGCTCAATATCGTTCCGGTTACCATAGGTACCAAACCCCTTTTGGATTTGTCCATGCTGAATCGTCGAAGAATCTTATCAACATAAGACTCTTGACTTAGTGCCAATATCCTCTTGGGTCTATCTCTATAGATCCGGATACCTAATATGCGTTGTGCCTCTCCTAAATCCTTCATTTGGAAGTGGTTACCTAACCACTTCTTAACAGAAGACAACATTGGAATATCATTTCCAATGAGTAGTATGTCATCGACATACAAGATTAGGAACACAACATTGCTCCCACTGAATTTCATGTATAAACATGGTTCCTCAACATTTCGAGTGAACCCATTTTCTTTTATAACATGATTGAATCGATGATTCCAACTTCTAGATGCTTGCTTAAGACCATATATGGATCTCTTAAGCTTGCATACCTTGTTAGGATTTGTAGAATTAACAAAACCTTCGGGTTGTATCATGTACACCTCCTCTTCTAAATGCCCATTTAAAAAAGCGGTTTTGACATCCATTTGCCAAATTTCATAATCATGAAATGCGGCAATCGCTAACAAAATCCGTATGGATCTTAGCATGGCTACGGGGCGAAGGTCTCATCATAATGGAGACCTTGGACTTGGGTAAATCCTTTTGCCACTAGCCTAGCTTTGTAGACATCGTCATGTCCTTCTATGCCATTTTTGACCTTGAATATCCATTTGCATTGGAGGGGTCTTGCCCCTTTAGGCAAATCTACCAAGTTCCAAACTTGGTTTTCAAGCATAGAATCCATTTCGGACTTCATGGCTTCAAGCCATAAGGTGGAATTAGGACTAGAGATTGCGGCCTTGTAGGTGGCGGGCTCGTCACTTTCCATAAGTAACACATCGAGTGTTCCATCTTCTTCGATAAGTCCCACATATCGATCGGGATGGCGAATTACTCGGCCCGTCCTTCTTAGTGGAGGAGGTACAACCGCGTTAGACGACGAAGGAACTTCTTCTTGCGTCTCTATCTCGGTTTGTGGCTCTTGAACTTCATTAAGTTCAAAATTTCTCCCACTCTGTCTTTTAGAAATAAATTCTCTTTCTAAGAAGACAGCCTCGCAAGACACAAACACTTTATGATCTTGAGGTTTGTAGAAGTAATACCCTCGAGAGGTCGAGGGATAACCTACAAAGATGCATTTTTCGGATCTTGGGGCTAGCTTGTTGTCGTTCTTAGTTTTGACGTAAGCATCACATCCCCAAATCTTCATATAGGATATATTTGGGATCTTACCCGTCCACATCTCATATGGAGTCTTTTCGGTGGACTTTGTGGGACTATTATTCAAAGATCGAATTGCGGTTTGTATCGCAAATCCCCAAAACGAGTTCGGTAACTCGGTTTGACTCATCATGGATCGAACCATATCTAGTAAGGTTCGATTTCTCCTTTCGGCAACACCATTAAGTTGTGGTGTTCCGGGTGGAGAAAGTTGTGATATAATGCCACAACCTTTCAAGTGTGAATCAAATTCAAGACTAAGGTATTCACCACCACGATCGGATCGAAGTGCCTTAATTCTTTTGTTCAATTGGTTCTCTACTTCGTTTTGAAATTCCTTGAATTTCTCAAACGCTTCACTCTTATTTCTCATTAAATAGACATGCCCATGTCTACTTAAGTCATCGGTGAAGGTTATAAAGTAGTCATAATTACCACGAGCGGTGATACTCATTGGTCCACATACATCGGTGTGTATGAGTCCCAATAGCTCACTAGCTCGTGTCCCTTTACCACTAAAAGGATTACGAGTCATTTTGCCAAGTAGGCAATATTCGCATGTACCAAATGATTGATAATCAAATGGTGTAATCACATTAGTAGAAATTAATCTTTTGATGCGATTCTCGTTTATGTGACCTAATCGACAATGCCAAATGAACGCTTCACTTGGGTCACTTGTTTTGAGTTTCTTTGATTGAATGTTATAAATATCATTTGTCGGATTTGAGGTCTCTAAAATGTATATGCCATTGATGGAAGTAGCTTGGCCAATAACCAAATCATTCCTAGAAATAGAGCAACGATTGTTCTTAATGACAAAACAAAAACCGTCCATGTCTAGCATGGCGATTGAGATAATGTTTTTAGAGAGCGTAGGAACATAAAAACAATTATGCAAATACAACTCAAAACCGTTTGGCAAAGCTAGAACGTAAGTTCCTTTGGATTCGGCCGCTACCCGAGCTCCATTTCCAAGTCGAAGATCCACATCTCCCTTGCTAAGCTTCTCCACATCTCTTAAACCCTGTAGATGATTACAAAGGTGAGAACCACAACCGGTATCTAGTACCCATGTCGTAGTGGAAGTATAATTTATATCAATAACATAAATTTCTTTAGGAATTGTACCTTTTGGAGTAATGAGTCCTTCCCTTATATTTCGCAAATACATAGGGCAATTCCTAAGCCAATGTCCCATGCCATAGCAATAATGGCACTCATCATTAACTTGCTTGAAGTTTTTGATTTTCTTTCCTTTCTTCTTGAACCTCTTGCCCTTTGTAGCAAGAACTTGATTGCTAGAGCTCCCACTAGCTTTGGCATCTTTGTCTTCCAGAGACAAAGACCCTATAGCTTGCATGAGGTAGTCTTCCTGAGACGGACTCACACGAGGTCTAGTAGTAGTGGGTGGTTTAGAAGTGGTGATGAAATTAAGGTTTCCATCCGAACCCATCCCGAAATGAAGTTCTCTAGTTGTATCGAAATTGTTGTTGGAGCATACGTCGTCAAGAACATGGTGATATGACTCAATAGTAATGGGTGCGGTAGCATTTGATGGATTCATTGCACTACAAATATGGAGGAAAGGAAATATTAACATTTGTCCTTTTAAATCATACTTGCAAATTTAACAAGATATGAGCATTCATATAGTGACCTCTACCCAACTATAATAAATGATTCCAAGACCCAAATTCATATCGACTTAGGCACGGTAGGGCCGATTCATCCTTTATCAATATAACTCGGTGGATTAACGTTTAATCGATTCTACTTTTAGAACTCTTGGTCGATAATATTACATTAACATTTATCTTTAGCCCAAAACACATTCGACAAGGGCACGGTAGGGCCGATACATCCCTTATCAAAAACTTTTGTTGAGTTCAATCCAAATTTCGAATAAATGTGTCCATGATCCAAATCCATATCAACTTGGGCACGGTAGGGCCGATACATCCCTTATCAACATGAATTCGGTGGATTTAACATTCATCACCCACTTCCCCTACGTAACAAGGTTTGTACCCGGTAGGGCCGAGTGCACTCCCTCGCGAAATAGGTTTTCATGGTTTCTACTATTTGGTAAGGCTATATCTCAATTAATTGTTTTAGCGAGAGGTCATGTCAATTTATTATCTATCACGTTTTAAGTGAACTAAAGCGGTGAACTACGATAATTCTAATTGACACGGTCGATAAACTCGATAAAAAGGATGCATGTTTTAGTTACGGCGATTTAGCGATGCATGTGACATAAAATAAAATGCAAGCATAAAGATAAATAAATCCTAGTATGGCCTTTCCTAAAATAGAAAAACTATTAATCTATTACATATTCGGAAACCAACTCCATTGGTCCCTTGAACTTCAGTTGTGGCACGCATCTCGAGGTAACACCGTCTTTATGTATCGCCATTCTTGAAGTAATCCGTCTTTATGAACTCCGGAATGAATAAAATTACATAATAAATTACATAATTTCCTATTATACATTTGTAACTAAAATAAAATAAATCTATTAAATATTACAAAACGGTGATACGAGATCACAATAAAAATTACAACCGAATCGATATCCCCATACATTTCGGGAAATACCAATTAAAATCTAAGGCCATACTAAGTAAAATTACATAATTCAAAATTACATAAATTAAAATTATGACAATCATAAATAAAAATGCAGCATTATAATATGTATGAACATGCTCAATTTTTATGCTAAATCGCCTTTAAATTGCCAATATCGTATATTACTCGGTTTTTACGGATTTGCGTGATTTCAACATTTTATAATCACAAATATGCATAAACTCATATTTATGCACTAGTTAATTACCCTAACCACTTAGGACTCAAAATATAGTCTTCACTAGTAATTTGACCATAATTAACTTTTATTTACAAATTTGTTCATAAATGGACCAAAATTACAAAAATAAGCTATTTAACTTCAAATAAATCACAAAATTTCAAATAAATTCAAAATTTGAAATTTAAAATTCATGAACATTCTGGAAAAAACCATGACACTCATAATGTTCAAAATCTTAGGTTAAAAATTTGGAAATTTTCCGGAAAAACAATGTTGCGGTTTATCGATATTTAATAAAATAATCATAAAAACATGGAAAAAATATTTTCATTAACTTTTCAATTTTAGATCTGAAAAATATAATAAAATGCAACATTAGACGTTTTTCCTAAGTCATAGATTATATTTTATTAATTTTCACTAATAAAGTCACTATTTATGTCATTTTTCTTCAAAAATTCATAAATCATGCTAAAAGACTTCTTTATAGCCAATTATTTTACACACTTCTTGTAAAATTGCATGTGACAACATATAAATTTTCTATGACCAGATTCGAAATTTAACTCATATTAACCTATTTTTCTCTTAAATCCGAATTTAATAATGAAAAATTCATTTTTTGAGCATAACAAGTGCAAAAATTATGAAAATTTACAGGTTATCTCAAAATAATATATGTAACAACATATCCAAAAACCAAGTGAAAATTCGAAGTATAGCTAATTTTCGACCAAAAATGACATTTTTACTCATAAAATCACATTTAAATGTCATTATTATTAAATATGAACAATAAAAATCCGAAAAATTAACCAAAAATCCTAAAACACTTTAGGACCAGAAATATTAACATGCATGTAATTATTTCGTGATATATCATAATAACACAAATTTTACAAGTTTTATTTCGTTATTCATATAACTCGGAAAAACTTTTAACCAATTTGCATGCAAACAACCGTGGCTCATGATACCGATTGAAGGAAATGTAGATCTTTATACATTTTAACATAATCTTATATGTCTAAATAATTTGTCATAAATTAATAAAGGTCTTATGCATGCAAACATTAAATAAAGAGATGAAAAGAAATGTCCTTACATTCAAGATTTCGGCTATTTGGGCACAAGAGAGATCACCTTTCTCTACTTGTTCTTGAGCTTATTCCAATGGAAGAACAAAGATCTAAGAGTAAGATCTCTCCCTAAATATAATACCCAAGGCTCCTCTTAATTTAATTAATATTACAAAACTAGTATAATATTAATTATAGTAGAAAATTGAACCAAAAATAATTATAAACACTTAAGTATTTTCGGTTTTGTAGAGAGATAAAGAGAGGATTTTATTTCTCTAGAAACTTATGTTTTTGGAGTAGTGAATGAATTAGAAAATAATACACTAGCTTTTAGTATATTACTTAGTAAAATTATAAGGAAAAACAATGATATTTTGTCTTCCCCAAAACCGTGTAAGAGGAGGCCTTATTGGGGAGCCAATGCATGAATAATTTGTTCTTCACAAGAAATAATAGGTATGCAAGGCTAGGGTTGCTTTTTCATCATCATGTTTTATCAATTAAATAAAACAATTAACTAGCTTAATCTCCCCAATTATTTCGGCACTTAACATAATATGGATCCCATATTATTTTTGTCAATTGTCTATATGTTACATGTTACATGTCACATATATATGTTATGTATTTTTAACATATTAAAAACAACGTATTAATAAAATACGTCACATACAAAATCGACTTGGTAATATCATAATTACTTGTGCCAAAATATTTTACCAATTTATAAATCACAACTGATTGTATTTATAACAATTCATTCAATTTAATTGTTACATTAAACAATTATTTCATCCGAGTAATGATACAATTCAATTACTCAGACCGTATCTTATTAAATCACATTTCAATATGATACGTAAATTTTACTTCCAAAATCGTCCGTCAATTTTCAAGTAATTTAATTAACTCGTAACATTATACGATTAATTAAATAATCAACTAAGAGGGTTGCCCTTTAGGTATGACCTAGGGGGTCAACTGATCACCACCGTCACACGACAGTAATGTCAAACTCTAGTAAGCCAATCATTACCGATATATGTTGACCAGTTGACAGTAACAATATTACTTCCCAATTGTATTCATTTTAATGAGACTTAAACATGTGATCATCATGATCAGCAGTCGTGATCGCATTATTGTCGGAGGACACATATTCCAACATGGTCTTTTCTTTTACCATTTGTTCTTCTCAAGTTAATAGGTGTGTCAGAATGTAGTGTGGGTTTTTAAGGCAAGTCTACAATAGCCATAATAATATATTATTTATCACATAAAATAATATAACCCACAATCCACTATTGTTCCTCCATTTTTTCGGTCATACGTGTAAAACGGACCTCCATTTTATTTTGTCAATTTCTCATTTGTCACACAATATGTCACATGTAGTATGTTACATGTTATTAATTAATTTAATGCATATTTATCACATAAATATCATTTTATAAATTAATTAACTTACATACAACAAATTGACTAGTGATACTTGATCACATAAATAAAATGGGTCATATAATTATAATTCACAACATCTTGTAATTATAATTAACCATTCATTCTCATCTCTATTGTTTCACAAACAATAAACAATTTTGGTAATAAAGCATTTCACTTACTAAAATAAATCTTATTTAATCCCATTACAATAAGATATCAATATTCTCTCTCACAAATGAATTGTTCAATTTTAAGGAATTGATCAACTTGTATCATCATACAATTAATCAAATTTACTGATAAGGGCATCATCCTTTAGGTGTGACCTTAAGGGATCAACTGACCACCACCATCCCACGACAGTAACGTCAAACTCTAGCAAGTCAATCGTTACCGATTAATGTTGATCAGTTGACTATATAAATGAGTCATCCCTTACGTATTCTTATTATGAGATTTAATTATGATATTAAATCATGTGATCGCACTATTGTTGAGGACACATTTTCCAACAGTTCAACCATATCTGGTACCATCTGTGGACCTAAAACCACTGCTTCACCGCTATCATCCCATCAAATCGGACTCCTGCATCTCCTCCTATACAAAGCCTCAAACGGAGCCATCCCAATACAAGTATGGTAGCTGTTGTTGTAAGAAAACTCTATCAGATCCAACTTATCTTCCCAGCTACCACGAAACTCCATCACACAAGCCCTCAACATGTCTTCCAAGGATTTGATTGTTCTCTCTATCTGTCCATCTGTTGCAAGATGAAATGCAGTACTTATCTTCAAGATAGTCCCCATCAATTCTTGCAACTTTTGCCAAATCGGAGAAATGAACCTCGCATCTCGATCTGACACAATGTCCTTTGGTACTCCATGTAACCACACTGCATTCTTCCTGTAGCTATTTGCCAACTGTGCCTTACTCCACGTATCTTTCATTGGAATAGAATGAGCTGACTTGGTCAAACGATCAACGATCACCCATATCATGTTATTACCTTGTTGGCTCCTCGGTAAACCCACGATGAAATCCATGAAGATAGATTCCCATTTCCACTCAGGTACCTAAAGAGACTGAATCTTACCTTGTAGTGTTCTATGTTCCCCATTGACTCTCTCGCAAGTCAAGCATCTAGCCACAAACTCAGCTATCTCCCTCATCATCCCATGCCACCAAAACGTGTTCTTAAGATCTCTATAAAGCTTGACTCCACCTGGATGTACTGAATACGGTGCACAATGCACTGTGTCATGATTATCTTTTTCAACTACTCATCCTTAGGTACACACCATATCCCATCAAAGCAAAAACTCCCCTCAGAATGAATAGAGAATCGAGACACTGTCCCTTTCTCTACTCCAAATCTCCACTCCTGAATCACGGAATCAAAAGCCTGATTCCTGTGAATATCATCATAAAGATCCGGCTGAACTGTCAAATCACCTCTAGTTAGCATCCCCTTTATGGATCACATGTATCCCCATCTTGATCACTTCATCTTTTAGCCTCATTAGTGACATAGTTGTGCATAGAGAATGCACACTCTTACTGCTCAATGCATCGACCACCACATTACCCTTCCCTTCATGGTATATGATATCCATGCCATAGTCTCCTATGAGCTCCATCCACCTTCTCTGTCTCATGTTCAACTCCTTTTGAGTAAAGATATAAGTTAGACTCTTGTGATAAGAAAACACCTTAAAAGTAGCCTCATATAGATAGTGTCTCCAAATCGTGAGAGCAAACACAACTACACCCAACTCTAGATCATGCGTCGGTTAGTTCTCCTCATAAGATTTCAATTGCCTAGAAGCATAGGCAATGACCTTCCCGTTCTGCATCAACACACAACCCAACCCGTTTTTCGAAGAATCTGTATACACCTCGAAGTTCTCACTCCCTTCAGGTAAAGCTAAGACTCGAGCTGTGATCGAACGCTCCTTTAATGTTTGGAACGCCGTCTCACAACTTTCTTCTAAATTAAACTTGTTCTCTTTCCTCATCAACGCTTTCATAGGCCTGGCAATCTTGGAAAAGTCTTTCACTAACTGTCGTTAGTACCCTGCCAAACCCAGGAAACTACAGATATCGGCCACATTCTTTGGTGCCTCCAAGTTAGACACCGTCTCAATCTGGCAAGGATCCACAACTGCACCATTCGTAGAGATCACATGGCCTAGAGAAGCCACTTTCTTTAACCAGAACTCACACTTAGACAACTTAGCATACAATTAGTTATCACGTAGAGTTTGCAACATCACTCGTAAATGCTCCATATGCTCCTCGTTAGTCTTGGAATAGACTAAGATGTCATCTATAAACATCACCACAAAACCCGGTTCATTAGATCTATATACACTGCTGGCGCATTAGTCAACCCGAACGGCATCACCACATAGTCATAGTGACCATACCTCGATCGAAAAGTTGTCTTTACTATGTTTTCATCCCAAATCCTCACCTAATGGTACCCCGGCCTTAGATAATTCTTTGAAAAGAAACCAACTCCACTCAACCGGTAAAAAAGATCATCTATCCTTGGCAAAGGATAGCTGTTCTTCATTGTGACATGGTTCAGCTCCCTGTAGTCTACACATAACCTCAAGCTCCCATCTCTCTTCTTCAAAAACAAAAATAGTGCACCCCAAGGCGATACACATGGTCTAATGTACCCCTTGTCCACCAAATCATTCAACTGTTTCTTTAGCTCCGTTAATTCCTTAGGACCCATACGGTATAAGGCCTTAGAGATCGGTCCCACCCCTGGTTTCAACTCCACATTGAAATCTCTCTCTCTCTCTCTCTCTCTCTCTCTCTCTCTCTCTCTCTCTCTCTCTCTCTCTCTCTCTCTCTCTTCAGTGGTAAACCTGGTATCTCCTCTGGAAAAATATCTGGAAACTCCCCCACCACTGGTATCTCATCTATTGTAGGCTCTACCACGCGAGTATCCTTCACATGACATAGGATCAAATGACTCCCCTTCCTCACGTAAGACTTTAATGTCTGCGCTGCAATCACTTTGACTTTAGGTTTGATCACAAACCCACGATAAGACACACTAGCCACCTTAGGACGTCTCAAAGAAACATTCTTTTAGTGACAGTCAATTCTAGCCTTATACTTACCCAACCAGTCCATCCCGAGTATCATCTCAAAACCATCCATAGGAAACTCCAACAAGTCAACTGGGAGATCAACTTGCCCAATAACCATGGCCCTTTATCCATCTCCTTGAACTGTACTGGCAGATGTTGAAGGCTTGGCAGCTTATCCCTGATTGTTGTGAGCGACCGGTCTTTGATAAGAATTACCTCCATTGTGGTTGAACCCACCGTTGTTGTTACTCTACCCTCCTTGCAGTTCAATGACCCAACTGGTCAGTTGCTAGCATAGCTCTGCGTCGGTCCCTGTGAAAAGCTACCCTATGATGGTCTCTGAAAAACTCTCGCTACTGCACTAGTACACTCATGCCTCTTGTGACCCATACCGCCACAGTTGAAACATGTCATACCCCAGCTGCTGCTACTACCACGACCACGCCCATATGAAAAACCTCCACTAAAACCCGACCCATAAGAATAGGCACTTTCCTGATTGTTGTTGTTACCTCTCTTGTAACTAGATTGTACACCGCCGTCACTCTCAGCCTTTCTCTTCTCAACGCCCCTCTCTTTGTTTTCCTTGGCCATCTCGACCAACCTCTCAGCTCGTCCAACCCTCTCATAAGCCTCTTTCACATCGATAAGAGTCTCCACTGATAGCTTCTCCATAATCTGATAAGTCAACCCCTGATGTGACTCTTAATTGCGCACATTCAGTCCCCTAATTGAGCCTATTTTGCATACTAATATAGCATTCCATAGCCATTTTATCCGTCAAATGCTTTCTATTTTGCTTTCCTAGTGCATTTCGTATGTTTTGTAAGAAGGAAGTCAATTAGGCGGAAATTCCCGTCTCCCGTGCATATTTGGAAGCTTATTGATGATAATGGGTGAACTAGTGTGAAAGAGGAGGCAAGAACAAAGACCGACAACATAAGAATAAGGAGCATGCAAAAGGAAGAAAAGCAAGGGCCATTCTGAGGAACAATCCGAGCGTCCCGAGCAGACGACGCTCGTCTCCCCCTCTCTTGATCCGAGCGTCCCAAGCAAGAGACGCTCGTTGCCTCACCTCATAATCCTAGCGTCTCCCTCCTTGGTCCGAGCGGATAGTGACTCTAGCGCGATATGCTCATCTCCTTGAAAGACTTGCATTTCTCCACTTTAGAACTTAGCATTGTTATTTACTAATTTATCCTTACTTAACCTAGTAATGCACTACTATATATACTCCATTTGTAATAATCAAAGAACTAAGTTTCCTTAGATTAGATAAAATCCTTCCTTAGATTAGATTAAGATTTCATTAGGAGTAGATTAGAATAGATTACTCTTTAATCTTTCCACAAATCACACAGTAATCTTTCCTTAATTATTGTTCAAGTTTATTATTGGGTAATTCAAGTTTATTATTGGGTAATTGAAGATTATTGGGTTATTATTGGAGAATTGACAACTCTTCATCAATCAATCAAGTTCTCTTCTTTTATTCTTTGCTTTATTATTTGGATCATTCTTAAGTTGGTACAATTCCTTTACTCTTTACTCTTTATTGTTTATTTCCACATTCTCTTATCATGTTTATACTTGTTGTAATGATTGACACCATTGATGACATGTTTTCCATGATAATGAGTTAGTAGTTCTTTAGCTAGGGTTATTGGAAAATTAGGGGAAACCAACATGGGGAATGATTCATGCTTAATCTAATATGTTTTCATAATAAATTTGCTTGCTTGTTGTGATTTAAACTTATGCACATGTTATGTTTAATGAAATTCTAAGCCTATGAATCCTTGCATTTCTTACCCATCACTTATCTTTTCAATGAGACTTGTAAGACATAAACCAACTCGAGTCTCATTAGACCATATAATCGATTCGGCTCCGGGACCCAAACCTTCTTAGGGATTTTAAGATATACACTAACTTGATCCCATCACAACAATAAGTGCTTGCTTATAATTGAGAACATGTTTGTATGATTTACTCCCATGAATCCCCTTTGAACCCATGATATCCTAGCACTCTTAGTCATTTGTTTACATCTTCATTTTGTCTTATTGCTTGTTTTTACTTTATTGCTTGCATTAGTTTAGACTCACCAACTATAAACCCAAATCAATTGTGACACTAGCATAAATTTAGATAGATAGACTTTGAACCTAAAGCACGCCGTCCCATAGATGGACCTCGACTTAACCACTAACTAGTTGTTTGATGAGAATATAAATGTGTTTGATTGGGAGACCCAACGACAATCTCACCCCATCAACCCCTTCTCAAAACAAAGTGCTAAATGGCCTTTTCATGAACTTATGGTAGTATTCATTCACCATCATATCACCGGTCATCTTGAAGGAATCAAGCTCATCACGGAGTTTGCTGCGAAGATGCTCCAGAATGAACTTCATCCTCATAGGCCTCGTGAACTCAAACCACAGGATTACAGTCTTACCCTGCCTCCTATAGATGTCTAAAGCACTTTCCTTGACCTTGTCCCACCATTCCCCAGCTGAATCTCTGAGGTAGAACCCAGCTTGTTCCATCTTAAACTCGTATGGACAGTGTACCACTCCCAAGATGTTCTCCATCTCCCGGTGCTAGTTGTGAAGCAAAATCAACGCACCCGTACCCACATAGGTAGTGAGCACTACTACAAAAACAATAATAAGTAACACATAATAGAGAACGGTTAAGTTGAATAACTGTTCTCTAGCAGTAAGGAGAACGGTTTTATGAGGTAAGCGTTATGTAAAAAAAGAATAGAGAACGCTACCTATATTCACAGTTATCTGAACTTATCATTAAAATATTAAAATAATAAAGTTAAAAAAAGAAAAAGTAAAACCCAGTAATTTTGTGTCCCCAACCGCCCTTTTAACCCAGTATAAGTTAACACAAAGCAAAATATTAAACCTAAGTCGTAAACTTCATTTTTTTCCACTGAACAATCTTCCTATCCTTACTCTCATCTCTGATCTCCCACAAACCGATCTGCCATTCATTAAGAATAGCCACCGCCAACTGCCTAACTAACGTCGTCGGCCGCATGCCCCACATCACCACCTTCGACATTCTTATCAGGTTCGAAATTTATTCTAGGGTTTGCACACCTTACTCGAAAATTATTAGATTTATTATGTTCGGATTCGAATTGCGATTATAAATCGAAAAACTTACATGTTTCTTTGAAAATTTCAGGTTGGTTTCCTATTTGAGGTTTTACTTCAATAAACCCTAGAAATTTTGGGATTTTACAATGAACAAAGAACGTCGATGAAAATGGATTGAATGGGGGATTTTCTTGTTGTTTCGCACCTCTTGCATCCATTCTACTGGTATTTCATTTACTCTTTTGAGTATTCCGTATATATGATGAACATTATTGTTTTTATTTTTTATTTTTTTTGTAATTTTGAGTATTCTTCTGATTGGATAGTATACCCATAAGATGTGTCTCATTTGATTTTATTAGATATTACCTCAATATGACTGTAATGGTTTATTCTTCGATCCTCTATATACGTTTTCTAATGCCTTTTGCTTTCCTCCTGAATGTGTGACTTTCTATAATTTCAAAGAATCAAAGATGTTAACTCAAGATTATATAATCTGCTATGCGCGGCTGTGTTGTGACCAAAATGGATTGAACTGAGGTGTTTTTCTTGTTTCACATCTCTTGTATTCAATATAATCGTATTCCATTTACTCTTCTCAGTACTCCGTATATATGATGCAATTATTGGGCTTTAGGAAACAAGAATCAGCGATTGGTTAAGGAAGCTTAGTGCTGATGGCAAATATGGACAAGGTAGGCTATTTTGTATGATATCATTAGTTAATGTTGCTTTGTTGTATTACTCTTGTTCGAAATATGTCAACTTTTTTTTTGATTTTGTTGTACTGTTGTCGATTGCTTTTAACATGTTGAGATGTAAACCCGTAATAAGTATGTTGTGACTGTTGCATTCTGTGACAGGGTTGCCCAAGCGCTATATCTCCAACTATAATCTGATCTATGCTTTAGTCGTGTGAGTAACCTAGTTAGTAAATTATATATGGTGTGTGTAGTGTTTGTTGAAAATCAAATGCTTGGTTAAAATTATGATTTGGAACTCTAGGGGCTAATGGAGGTTGGTCTCAATACTATCTGTTGGTAACATTATTGTAACACAAAGGACTTAATTACCATGGGCGCATAAACTCGAGTAGCTTATTGCTTATTAGTGAGGCTGTTTTATGTAGTTTAATTTATGTTTTATTGTTGAGCATAGAACTAGACTTGGTCTATTAGTAGATTAGTACCTGATACCCGTCGTTGTGAGTACCAAAAATAAATTTATAATTCCTATTAAAACTAACCTAGGCTAGTGGTAACAGGGTCGAACCACAAGGAGGCGAATGTAATCAATAGTTGTCTAATTCAGTCTAAGGTAACGAATGTGGGGGTTGATTTGATTCGATCTATAGCTAAGGCAGTAAAAGACAATAAACTAAATGAACGGAATAAACAGATAATAAAAGAGGGTGCAAGGATGATCGGTTCACTATAGTTCCGGCGGCAGCAAACTAAGTCGGTCTAAATCTAACACATGAGGCGGGAAAACAAGAGGTCCTCTCGGTCCACTCTCAACAGATAGCATCTTTCGATCTTGCTATAAGTCCCTAATATCACTAATACTGACTCTCGTCCTGAAAAGTGACTAACAACCTAAACTTTACCTATCTTTCGATCTCAGCATAGTTTAGTCATTTTAATTGGTGGTCAATCAACTGTCCCTATCTCTCGATCTAATGGGTCAGTCACATCCTAAACATTCAACTAGTCGTGTGCACTCGATTCGTCGAATAAAGAATTAAAACAATTAAAACGAAGGTAAAACCTTACGTGGCCAGTCGATCGACCATCTATGGCAGTCGATCGACTGACACGCGATTTCAGTCCAAATTAATTCTACTCCGCCTACACTATAATTCCCCTACATCCTAGCACGAATAATTTAGCTACTCATACTAAGAATGATAACAACAATAAGATTGATGAAATAAACAGAAGAATTCATGATTAAAGCAACGGAACAAAAGGCTAGCATAAAACGATAATTATGGTTTTGGGAACTAACTAACAATTCTATATCTATGAATGCAAATAAAGTAATAAACTGGAATAAGAAGAATACCAAAATCGCAGAAGAATTGTAACGGAATGATTGAAAGCAAGAACGAAAATCCAATGCGAAATAATATCCCGAACCCTAATTATTTGATAAACTAAAACTGAATGTAAAACTTAGATAAAAGCTAGATCCCCAAAAACTGGATGTTCTAGGTTACGTTATATAGAAAATATGCGTAACACTTATTATCAAAACCTAAACACAATGGGCTTGCTTTTCCTCGATCTTTTAATTCTCGTCTGAAGTAGCGGCTTGGTCGATCGACTGAGGTGACCGGTCGATCGACTGAGCTGCAGTATACAGTAGCTTCTGGAACCCGTGGGTTGGTCGATCGACTAAGGGGGCCAATCGATCGACTGCTTTAGCTGGTACTTGACTTCTATAGTCTCGTAGATTTGTCTTTTGGGCCTTGAAATGCGCACCAAGCTCGTTCCTTAAGTGAATACTTCACGTCAAATGCAATGCAGGATACTCGGGGACGGATCTAGCTCAATTTCCGTTGAATTCTTCACATTTCTGCAATAATGTACAAAAACACGAAAGTAGACGGAAATAGGGGAAATGGTAGCTTAAACTACACAAATGAGCTCTGAAATGCGTGTAAAATGAGGTATAAAACATCATATAAATGACACGCATCAAACTTCCCCAAACCAAACCCTTGCTTGTCCCCAAGCAAGAACTAGACTCGATCTAATGACCTAATGGAATGAGTTCAATCTCAGAGCGAATTGCCACATGTAAAGCCTAAACCTTTTTAATGCAATAACTAACAATCAATTAGTAATGCGAATCATGCAACCGAGTTATGAAGTCGTTAAAAACCGCTGAACCGTCAACTATAGAGACTTATCAAATTGGACTCTCATGGGTCGCTCATATCACACATAAGCACAGGTGAATATATAAGAGGATTGAAATAATTCATTTTGTAAAGACTCTCACCTAACTACGACCTATAAGAACATGCCTGCAATATAATATGAAAGAAATCTCTATGACCGTACATATGCATTCCAACCAACAAAAGACCATGACACACGCCGAGGTATATATGGATATGTGAGGTATGGGTAAGAAGAGGCAAAACATTTATGGAAAAGTGGAGGTACAGGTGATCAAGCTAGTACCAAAACGGAACCATATGATAACATCCTTCTTCTTGCTCAAAATTCAATCGAAACGGTGCTATAGCAAGCACAAAACTCACAAACTCCAGGATAACAATAATCAACCAACTCCCCATAAGATACTAATGCAACATGGGAGCAAAAATCGCCATAAGATAAGGATTTTGAATTTATCCGAATTGATTTCTCTTCGGAACCCAGTCGATCGACCAGAAATGGCAGTCGATCGACTGCTTTGAACAGTACATAAATCTTTTTCCTTTTTCTTTCGAATCATTTTTTCTCTTTTTTTTTCTTTTCTTTCTTTCCTTCTTTCAATTTCCCAACATCATCTCAAAATGAGCATAACTACCAAAAACGAAGTAACAATCCCAGAACATAAACTACTAGCTTGACAAGGGCAGGCTAAATGTAGGATGTAGTAAACGGGACAAAAAGGCTATTTTTGGCAGTGTGGGGCTAATGGGTAAAACAATTAAAGGGAAACCTCTACCACATGTGTCAACAAACCACAAACCGAATGCATACAGGTATTAAGCAGATTAAGTTCATATTTATGCATATTTATGTAACATGTCTTATAAGGAGTACTACTCTCAATCCTAGATAAACTGGTCATAGATGTCACCAGTTATAGGCTCTAATAACTCAGAATATGATGTAGCTTGCCAAAATTCTAAGTCAAGTCTCAAGTCCAGCAAAAAATTAACGAAAACTCGTAGACTATGCATATACGATTCTACTAATAACATGTCAATTAGCAAGGCCTAGGCATATACAAGTGCAAATGCAATGTCATCATTGAAATACTACCGTTCCGACTCGACCTATATGCTAAAATAAACGTGCAAATTTTTTTTGAAATTTTCTGAAATTTTTTCAATTTTTTTGGAATTTTGTATATATAAGAGAAATGAAATAAACAATGCAAACTGAAATGTAAACGTGAATGCAAGCAAATGATATGCGACGCAAAACCCTTCCCCAAACCAAATCACACAATGTCCCCATTGTGCAAAATCATGTAATGAAATAAAAGGAAAACGGGAACTTGCGAGAAAATAAAGAAGTATGACATGAAGTAAAACTCGGGAACTCACAAGACTTTAAGCGCAGCAAAAGGAAACCTCCCCAAACCAGTGTGAGCTAGGAGGTTTCAGTAGCTAGCAGTGCTACCAATAAGTACCTGAAGGACAAACAAAACCACGCATAAAATCGAGAAGACAATTTTGAAGCGGTATTATGTGCACAATTGAGAAAATAGAAGAAATAGATAATATGACGGAAGATAAAGTGGAGTAGAAAACTCCCTCAATTCCTCAAATAGACCAAACACAGCAGGGGAGAGGTCGTGAACAAGTACAACAGTGCAGGGCGGTCAATCGACAACATCACTCAGTCGATCGACCAAGGTAAAAGGAACAGTAGCTCTTGGAAACTGCAGACCAGTCGATCGACTACACAGACCAGTCGATCGACTGGGAATACTGCTGTAACTTCTGATTTCTTCGTATTTGCTCAATTACTTGAGCTAATGAGGTTCAAAAACTTGCAAGTGCACAATAATACGCGCCCAAAAATTGCGCAAAACCCAAACCAAAGTCTAAAGTACTTAAAAATCCTAAGCAACAAAAATAAATGCGAAGTCTCGCGCACACAAAAGCAATAAAAAGAGTTTAAAAAGCAATAAAATGTTTGTAAGGCATGTGATCAACTAATAGTTGATCAAGAACGGCCTGATATAGCCCACTTTGGTCGGCACGGCTACATGAGGTAGCCTCAACGGTGCTCATCTTATCAGCTGCACCTTTCTTAGCTTCCGCGTCCGTAGGACTCAACGGGTCAATAGCTTCCATGTCTCCCCAGTCAATGATCTCCTCGAACTCGTCAGAACCCAAATCGGACTCTCTCACTTTGACCGGCTCGTCATCAACTTCCTCATCAGTGCCATAGATAAGGCAACCAAGACCGCCTCGTGAAATGATTGGCTCCTTCACAGCTGGAGCAACCCGCGGCTCTTCCTTCCCCAAACCAGCTCCTGCAATGTCTAAAACAACAGAATCTTCCTCCTTCTTGCTCCCAGTCTGGGGCGGAGGTGTTATAACAGGAATAGGAATAGAGACAGGCATATCAGGAAGCACAAAGTACGATTTCTTTTCAGAAACCGTATTACAGGTGACAGGCCACATGGGGTCTTTCTTCCTAGCTGTCTGGGCGAAGACAATAGAATGCTTCCCCACTTTGAAGGTCAGGGTCCCAGAACCAACATCAATGACTGCACCAGCAATGTATAGAAATGGCCTACCTAGAATGATAGGTATGTGGGCATCTTCACGCATATTTAGGACTACAAAGTCTACAGGAAAGAAAAACTTCCCTATTTGCACAAGGATGTCTTCTAGGACTCCTAAAGGCTGGACCGCAGATCGGTCAGCCATCTGAACGGTCATGTCGGTCACTGCAAACTTATTCAATTTTAACTTTCTAGCTAGACTCAAGGGCATGACGCTAATACTAGCTCATAGGTCACATAATGCCTTCTCAATTGAGAAGGTACCTATATTACAAGGAACGGAAAAGCTACCCGGGTCCTCTAGCTTGTGGGGTGCAGTGTGAGTTAGATAAGAACTTGACTCTTTAGTGAGTGCGACAGTATGCACTGTTTCAAGTGACCTCTTTTTAGACAGTAATTGATTCTTGAACTTCATGTAAGCGGGCACTTGATTCACTAATTCAAGGAAAGGTACTTGTACGTTAAGACTACGAACAACATTTTCAAATTTATTGAAAGATACTTGTTCCTTTGTCGGTACTAGTCTCTCTGGATAAGGGGCTGTAAGAAGTAACTTAGCCCTCTCCTCTAAGTCTCGCATGCCGGCATCCGTGGACTTAGGCTAGAAGTCCACTACATTCTCCTTATTGAAGCTTGACCCCTCTTCAGACCGTCTCAAATATGAACCATTGATCGATATTGGGTCGTACTTCGGAATCGGGACGGACCCATCAGCACTCGGGTCTTGCCCCAATACTTTCGGAGTTGTCGTACCCCGAAATAAGTGATCCCTCAAGTTGTCGGGCATTGGAGGACGAAAAGGCTCAATATCAGCAGCGGCCTCAGTCGATCGACCATCTTGCTCAGTCGATCTTGCTCAGTCGATCGACTGAGGCCTACAGTTCCAGAAGCTCCTGTAACCCGCACTTCAGTCGATCGACCGGGTATATCAGTCGATCGACTGATATACCTGGTAGACGCCTTTTTCTTGGTATTGTTCGTTACAGCTTTCTTTTGACTTGGTTCCGCCTCATTATTTTCAGCAGCGTCCTCGACCATAGCAGGCCCCTCCAGGGTGGACCCACTCCTCAAAGTAATGGCATTTAGGGTTTCTTTCTGGTCAGTTTGCGTCGGTAAGTGTCCCGGAGCTCGAGTCGTACTCTTGCTAGCCAACTGAGCGATTTGGCTCTCTTGCAGTTTCATCCCGGCCTCTCTAGCTTGGTACTCCTTTTGCAACATATTCTTCAATTCAGCAAACTCAGAATTTTGAGATTGTTGTTGCTGCAGCACATAGGGAGGTTTTTGAAACTGTTGTTGCTTATGAGGGGGCACATAAGTTTGCTGCTGCTGCTACTGTGGAGGTTGAGTCGGATTCAAGACATTCTGGCTACTCCACCTCAAGTTTGGGTGGACATTCGGCTCATAGTACGTGTTTGTCTGCCTGTAATGTTGAAAGGCAGCACAAGACTCAAAGGGACTAGGGCAGTTTTCTGAAACATGTCCCTCAGCTCCACACCTTCTGCAGACGAAAGGACCGTCTGACACAGCATTCACTTGTTAAATACCTTCTTTTGAAGCTCCTCCCAGTTCATACTTGTCAAATCTCGCAGTGAGAGCTTCTAGTGCGGCTACAGAAGAAGATTCAGCAGCTCTCCTCTGATTGCCTCTCGAATTCCCATATTCAGCTTTATGGGTGGCTAAGTCATCAATGATCTTTCACCCCTTAGTCTCTCCCATATTCTCAGCAAATCGGCCATTGGGCAAAGACATCCAAAATAGCCTTCGATCGTCATACTGACCCGTTATAGGCGATTGCAAAGACTCCATTTTTCGAACCCATGGTGCGGAATAGTTCGCACCAACTTCTTGAAACGGACCCATGCTTCATGAAAATTCTCATCCGGCCCTTGTTTAAAGCTCGTGATCTGAGCTCTAATGGCATTAGTCTTCGAGGCTGAGAAGTACTTTTTGTAGAATGCCAAGGTCAAAGAATTCCAATCGGTGATCCCATGAGCAGCTCGATCCAGATCTCTGTACCACTCCCTTGCAGCATCACGGAGTGAGAATGTAAACATAGTCTCTTTTATCTGGTCCCGGGTCACACCGGTCGGCGGGGGTATAGAGCAGCAATAATCGATAAATATCTCCATATGCTTGGCTGCATCTTCATTTGCAGCACCCCCGAACTGGTTTCTCTCAACCAAGTTGATGTAGGAAGGCTTTGGTTCGAATTTCCTATCAGCTCCAGGTAATTCGAACCCCTTGTAATGATTTTCAGCTGTCGGCTCAGAATGACTTGCTATAGTTGCTTCTTCAGCCATGACTGGAATTTCCGGAGATGTGACTGTCTCGGCTGAAGAGGTAGAAGCAGGAGATGTAGGTGGGTCTTCTTCGAACAGAGCGTTCTCGTAGTAACTTGACAGAGTACTCAGCTCTTCCTCTGTGGGTAATACCTTTGATGATCGTCTCAACTCACGCAAGGATTTCTCAATCTCAGGATTGAACGGTACTAGTTCACCACCCTGTGACCTGCGCATAAGAAGAAACTACAAAAAGAATATAAGAAAAGTTTAAGGAACGGATGTCCCTTAAACTAAGAAAGACTAAATAAAAACAACTAAAAATTATAACAATTGCCTGTCCGGCAACGGCGCCAAAATTTGATACCCGTCGTTGTGAGTACCAAAAATAAATTTATAATTACTATTAAAACTAACCTAGGCTAGTGGTAACAGGGTCGAACCACAAGGAGGCGAATGTAATCAATAGTTGTCTAATTAAGTCTAAGGTTGATTTAATTCGATCTATAGCTAAGGCAGTAAAAGACAATAAACTAAATGAACGGAATAAACAGATAATAAAAGAGGGTGCAAGGATGATCGGTTCACTATAGTTCCGGCGGCAGCAAACTAAGTGGGTCTAAATCTAACACATGGGGCGGGAAAACAAGAGGTCCTCTCGATCCACTCTCAAAAGATAGCATCTTTCGATCTCGCTATAAGTCCCTAATATCACTAATACTGACTCTCGTCCTGAAAAGTGACTAACAACCTAAACTTTACCTATCTTTCGATCTCAGCATAGTTTAGTCATTTTAATTGGTGGTCAATCAACTGTCCCTATCTCTCGATCTAATGGGTCAGTCACATCCTAAACATTCAACTAGTCGTGTGCACTCGATTCGTCGAATAAAGAATTAAAACAATTAAAACGGAGGTAAAACCTCACGTGGCCAGTCGATCGACCATCTATGGCAGTCGATCGACTGACACGCGATTTCAGTCCAAATTAATTCTACACCGCCTACACTATAATTCCCCTACATCCTAGCCCGAATAATTTAGCTACTCATACTAAGAATGATAACAACAATAAGATTGATGAAATAAACAGAAGAATTCATGATTAAAGCAACGGAACAAAAGGCTAGCATAAAACGATAATTATGGTATTGGGAACTAACTAACAATTCTATATCTATGAATGCAAATAAAGTAATAAACTGGAATAAGAAGAATACCAAAATCGCAGAAGAATTGTAACGGAATGATTGAAAGCAAGAACGAAAATCCAATGCGAAATAATATCCCGAACCCTAATTACTTGATAAACTAAAACTGAATGTAAAACTTAGATAAAAGTTAGATCCCCAAAAACTGGATGTTCTAGGTTACGTTATATAGAAAATATGCGTAACACTTATTATCAAAACCTAAACACAATGGGCCTGCTTTTCCTCGATCTTTTAATTCTCGTCTGAAGTAGCGACTTGGTCGATCGACTGAGGTGACCGGTCGATCGACTGAGGTGCAGTATACAGTAGCTTCTGGAACCCGTGGGTTGGTCGATCGACTAAGGGGGCCAGTCGATTGACTGCTTTAGCTGGTACTTGACTTATATAGTCTCGTGGATTTGTCTTTTGGGCCTTGAAATGCGCACCAAGCTCGTTCCTTAAGTGAATACTTCACGTCAAATGCAATGCAGGATACTCGGGGACGGATCTAGCTCAATTTCCGTTGAATTCTTCACATTTCTGCAATAATGTACAAAAACACGAAAGTAGACGGAAATAGGGGAAATGGTAGCTTAAACTACACAAATGAGCTCTGAAATGCGTGTAAAATGAGGTATAAAACATCATATAAATGACACGCATCAGTACCCATCGTAAAGTAATTTTCACAGTGGGTTATCCTAAAACTACTGGTGCTCTCAGTTTAAGGGTATGGTTTTATACGCCTGGCCCACTTATCGTTGTAATTTAGAGAAGATGTCTTTTAAATCGCTTTTTTTAGTTTGGGGATGGGCTGAATTCGCCCATTCTAGGCTCTATTGGGTTTGCCATAAGTAGCAAAACTGCCAAATATTTCAGGACAAGCAATTTACTACTGTTATATTTAATTTCAGCGAGATTATATGCTCTTTTTTGAGATCAACAGATTTAAGTGCTCTCAGTAGATTCCTTCTTTCTTTTGTGATTAGTTTGTAATTTATGTGTACTGTCTTGCATACTTTGTTAATCACTTAATCCTAATGTCGGTATTTTGTAATTGATTATATATCCCTTTTGTTACTTTCTGTAGGATCCAGCTCAGCAAACAGAAATTGACAGCTTCATGGTTCAACAACTCGATGGAACTGTGAATGAGTGAGGTTGGTGTAAGCAGAAGGTGAGTTATGGGCTCACAGACATTGTTTTTCAGTGTATTGATGCCTAATGTATGTGTTTTGATCAACCAGTATTGATTGCGCATGAACTTCATTTGACTACTATATTTGTCTTTGCTCGGTGTACTTATGGGTTCTTTGAATTGTAGTGCGAATTGCACAGTGTGATCAAGATGAAGTATGGCCAAGATGCAACCAATGTTGGTGATGAGGGTGGCTTTACTCCTAATATCCAGGTTTTGCCACTACAACTAGCTGCTTGTTCATTAATGTCTTTATTTGTGATCTGAGTTTTGAACACTGTATTCATATTCTGCTTTCGACCCATCGGGAGAACAAGGAAGGTCTTGAGTTGCTCAAGACAGCTATTGAGAAGGCTGGTAACATCGGCAAGGTAAATAACATCGTCAGTGGTAGTCTGTCAAATCTGATCATAGAAAATTTATTCACTGAGCTTATTTTTACATGTTCTCTATCGCAGGTGGTTATTGGGATGTATGTTGCTGCATCTGAGTTCTACAAGCAGGACAAGTCATATGACTTAAACTTCAAGGAAGAGGTATGCTTCAGTTGCCTTTCAACTTGGTTAAGATCGATTTTGTTTGATCGCGACAGAATGTTTACTGATTGGACTTCACCGATTGTGATGTTTGCAGAATAACGATGGGTCACAATGGATTTCTGGTGAGCCCCTCAAGGATCACTACAAGTCATTTGTGGCTGAGTACCCCATTGTGTCAATTGAAGATCCTTTTGACCAAGATGACTGGGAGCACTATGCGAAGATGACCGCAGAAATCGGAGACAAAGTACAAATTGTTGGAGATGATCTCTTGATGACGGTAGAAATCGGACTTAGTTAGTTTGCTCGTTATTTTGGCTCTGGTTGTGAAACAAGTGTATTGGTATTGGTATTTGATTTTAATGAGAATAAATCTATTAATTTTATCCAAATATCATCAATAATTTTTTTTAAAAAAAAGCCAAGAGGGATAAAGAACCGTTAGCTTACCCAACCGTTCTCTTTTACTAGGAAAAGAGAACGCTTATCAGGTGTTCTCTAAAGCTCATTTCAGCCGTTCTCTGTGATTATGAATACAAAACGCCTCTTCTAACAGTTCTATAAGCTTTAGAGAACACTGAGTTGGAGAACGCCTCTAAAGAGTTCTCTAATGTTAATTTCAACAGTTCTCTAAGCCTATTTCTGTAGTAGTGGAGGTTGAAGCGAGATATCGTAATGCTCATTTTGGCAAAGTTTAGCCCGACCACCTTAGCTTTCCCCATATTCTTTAGGGTTGCGGTAAGCGCATCCTGATGCTCAAGCATCTTGGCGATCTCCTCAACACTCATCTCCTGCGCCATAACGTACAAGGCTTATGTCTTTGGCGGCATATCTTTGAGCTATAAAAGGGAGACAAACGTAAGCACATAGCCTACGGCTCAAAGCTAATATGACCCGCACGAAACTTACTAGATCGAGTTACCACACGTACTCGATCGAGTAGGGGTCAATTGGTCGAGTAAGCCACCAACTCGATCGAGTAACCCAACTCCAAAACCTGCCCAGATCTGTCATAAAATGTACTCGATCGAGTCACATATGTACTGCTTATCGTATACATAAACCCGCTCGATCGAGTTTCCCTCCCACTCGATCGAGTCATGCTGACGTGACTACACTACCCGCATGTCTTTAACTTTATAACTTATCGTAAAACAAAAGCATACTTATACATTACAACTCCTATCCACATGTTACTAATATCACAACATTATAAATCTACTTTCGTCATATAGACATGCTTAAACCACAAATCATATCATTCATCTTTTCCACCACAACATCCATCTTACACTTCAACCAACATATGAATATGAACAATAGTAAACAATTAGCGATCCCATGACACCCCATAGTGAGCGGTTCAAAGTTCTAGGGCGAGTTTGTGACTTTAGTACGTCTTCCAAGTCTTTGCATTAACTCCTAACAACTCCTACCCGGGTTCATTTTAGTTTGACTCTCTAAGTTCATTAGGTTCATTAGTTACAGGTTCCAAAATCGTCGCTCTGATACCACATTGTAATACCCCCATACACCGAGGTGACTTTCCAAGACCACCTAGTGCATGTGACTACTACCATCTCGGTTACCCGACGCATACTAATCAAAAGTGACCATCAAGAAACGTACATTAAATAAATAATTTAAAGTGTTTACATCAAAACCAAACTGCAAAGTAGGATAAAACTATTCCAAATCAAAATCCAACTAAGTAAATAAAATGTCAAGACACAACAGCGAAAGACAACTATCAGACTTGTGGTGACTCCATCCCCAGCTAATCCCGCGCATATCCAATAGACACTTGCTAAACAACTGTTCACCATTCCCGAATGGATCACCACAGTTTTCACAACATTTAAACGGGGTCAGTTACTGCATAAAGAATACAAGATAAAATAACAGACAGTTACACAAACACAATCCTCCAACACCGTCACATCACCAATCATCTGACTACACACTAAAGTGTGTAGCCCTGCCAGAATATCCATCGTAACAGATATTCCATACCGCCAGTGTGGGACTGCAGCCGTTCCCATCTAAGCCCCGCTAATCTCCATCGAGCGAATAACCCATGTTTCTTAATGTGCACATCCCTCTTGTGACCTGAACCACAAGGGGCGAATCAAGGGCGTGAAGCCACTCCCGCAACGGACTCTACTCAGCCGAGGGCACACCTCGTGAACCACAGACAATCAACAACAACCAATTACAACATCAACATAAAATAATGCCAATACCAATTACGATATAGTCACATGCAAATTAAGCAACATCTATCAGATAATAATTTACACAATAAATGAGTAGGGAAACCCTATCTGGAATGAAATCACCAATCAACAAATTATAAGTAGCGGATCAAAAGCGTTGACCTCCAATAATCACATAATCATACAATTACAATATAGCATCAACAATACTCCCAATAATCCCCAATTCACCCAATTAGGGTTTAAACAAAAATGATGGATTGACATAAAAACGGTACAAGGACCTTACCGGCAATACGATGATCTCAACGATATAAAGAACTCCGAAATTCGATGACTCTAGCCCTTGTATTTATTAGAAATGCGATAATAGAATAGACGTTGTTAGGTTTCTTTCTAAAAAAGGATTAGGATTTAGGTAAAAAGTAGAAAAAAGTGGCAGAAATATTTTATATAACCTTTTCACGCGTTGCTATCAAACCCGGCCAAAACACGTATAACCCAACATACTCGATCGAGTAACTGTGGTACTTGATCGAGTATCCATCAGGCAGAACACGCTCCAAAACGCCAATCTAACTTACTCAACAGGGTAATCCCTACTCCATAGAGTACCCAACAGCTCATAAATCTGAGGTATTACAGGTTGTTGCTTATACTTCGCGACAATTGAGAGTTCATGAGGTTAACTACCCCACTAATGATCTTGAGATAGCCTCCATTGTTCATGCCTTAATGACGTGGAGACATTACCTCATTGGAGTTCGTTGCCGTATCTACACCGATCATAAGAGTTTGAGGTATATTTTCACCCAAAATGAGTTGAATATGAGGGAACGATGATGGTTGGCGTTGGTGAATGACTATGATGTTGAACTGTTATATTATGAAGGGAAGACAAATGTAGTTGCTGATGCCCTTAATAGAAAGTCAATTGATTCCTTGAGTTCTATCCGTGTGCTTCCCGATGACATTTTTACCGAGTTTCGTAAGTTAAGTTTGCAACTTGTGGATAGTGGTTTTGATTACCTCGGTGATATGGTTGCCGAACACGTTCTTCTTCGTGAGATTCATGATAACTCAGTGGATAATGTTACTTTCAAAAGATTTTAAGCCAAGCTTCTTTAAAGGAAAGCTAAAGATTATGGTATTGATGCCAGTGGATATCTTCGTTACCAAAGCCGCATTTATGTCCCCGATGCCATTGATTTGAAAAAGAGAGTTCTTGATGAAACTCATTTATCCCCTTATTCAATTCATCCCGGAGGAGACAAGATGTATAATGATTTGAAGCTTTAATTTTGGTGGCCTAACATGAAGAATGACATTGTGACTTATGTTGGAAAATGCCTCACTTGTCAACAAGTGAAGATTGAGCACAAGAAACCCGAAGGTTTTCTTTAACCGTTGGATGTGCCTTTATGGAAATGGAAATCCATCTCCATGGATTGTGTTATGGCTTTGCCTAAGACCGTTGGTGAAAAGGATGCCTTTTAGGTGATTGTGGATAGGTTGACCAAGTGTGCTAGGTTCATTCCTATCAAGGAGACTTGGACTTTAGATCGACTTGTTAGTGCCTATGTTGAGGAGATCGATCGTTACCATGATGTTCTTAAGGAGATCGTGTCGGATCGTGACCCAAGGTTTTGTTTGAGATTTTGGAAGGCCTTACAAGATGCTATGGGTAGTAAGTTGTTGATGAGAACCGCTTTTCATGCTGCTACCGATGGACAAACCGAAAGGACGATTGATGGAGCGGGTCGTTGTCCGCCATCAAACACATTTATACCCAACTACTAGTGTAGCAAGCAAGTCGGGGTCGATCCACGGGATGGGGGTATTCAAATTGTTCAATCTAATCATAGTTGTGCTAAGGGAGTGAGGAAATTGTTCAATCAACAACTAATCCTAGTTAAGTAACTAAATATTAGATCAATCCCCATGTTTGTTTCCCCTAATTCCCCACTAATCCTAGTTAAGTAACTACTCACTCATTATCATGGGAGACATGTTATCAATGGTGTCAATCAGCACAACAAGTATAAACATGATAAGAGAGTGAGGAAATAAACAATAAAGAGTAAAGAGTAAAGAGATTATACCAAACTTAAGATGAACAATTGAAAAGGAAAGAATAATAGAAGAAAACTTCATTGATTGATGACGAGTTGTCAATTCTCCAATAATAACCCAATAATCTTCAATTACCCAATAATAATAAAGCTTGAACAATAATTAAAGAAAGATTAATGTGGAATGTGTTGGAGTATGTGTCCTCGACAATAATGCGATCACATGTTTAAATCTCATATTAAGAATACATGAGGGAAAGTAATATTTTATTGTCAACTGATCCACATTAATCGGTAATGATTGGCTGACTAGAGTTTGACATTACTGTCATATGACGGTGGTGATCAGTTGATCCCTTAAGGTCATACCTCTAGGGTAACACTCTTAATTGATTAATTAATTAATTGTATGTTGATACAATTTAATTAATTCCTCAAATTGAACGGATGATTTTGTGAGTGAAAATACGTATCTTATTGTAATTCGATTAAATAAGATTCGTATTAAGTAATTAAATTGTTTTATTACTTAGATTTTATTATTGTTTATGAAACAATTAAAATATGAATGAATGTTTTATTATAAATACAAGTAGTTGTATTTTATAATTCCATGACCCATTTTAAGTACTTGTAATTGTGAATTACTAGTTAATTTTTGTATGTGATTTATTTTATTTATATAATGATTTTTAATAACTTAAAAATTAATTATTAAGTAACATGTCCAATATGTCACACTACACAAATTGACAATTGACAAAGTTAAAATGGAGGTCACCTATTATGAGGTAAAACCGAAATATAGGGTGTGAAGTGGGTGTTGATTTATCAATTACTAGTTTTATGCCCGTGCAAATTGCACGGGGTTGTCGTTTAGGGTTGAGAAGTAGGTTTGTTAATAGGAGATCCTCTTTCAAGGTAGTATTAATTTTGGAATTCTAGAATTACAGAAAAAAAAAATCTCAAAATTATAAGAGTTAACAAAAGTAGACAAATTGCAAAAAAATAACTACAACAAAAAACTGCTACGGGGGTACAATCAAAAGTTAATTGAACTATAGCTTCTCAAAAACTTCTTTATACACTACGTTGTTTGGTCTATTGGACACGCGTTTATCATTATCGCAAATCAGAACCTTCAATCCCTTTTTGCTTGTCACTCTTGAAATAGTGACATAGAGCTGACCGTGCGTAAACACCGACCTTGGAAGATAAAGCCCAACATGTGCTAGTGACTGTCCTTGGCTCTTATTTATCGTCATTGCAAAACACACCGCAACAGGGAATTGTGTTCTGTCAAACTGTACCGAAAACTTACTGGAATCAGATGGAGTAAGTGTAATACGGGCAATATGAACTTTATCGCCCTTATGACTACCCGATAAAACTGTTGCTCTAATCACACGTGATCCCAAATCTGTCACTATCAGTCGAGTGCCATTGCACAATCCGCGAGATTGGTCAATGTTTCGAAGAAGCATAACTATAGCACCAACCTTTAGCTTTAATTCGTGATTTGGAAGCCTCGAGCACTTAATAGAGTTAAGAAATTCTGTGGTGTACAAATCACGGAACCCAATATTACTCTCATCTTTACTAACCTAAATGCGAGTGAAGTAAATTTTCTCTGTTGCATCTATTCGAGATAATACGTAGTCATTAACCAAATCAACGATCTCATGTGTAGGTGCAAGGATGGCCCTCTCCTGAAGATACTCGGGATTCGATAGTTGATTCTCGAGGGATGGGTAAATGGCATCTACAATCGAAGCGATAGGATCTCCAGTGTTCTGAATCAAAATGTCATTCGGTAACTCTAATTCAACTTCCCCATCATTCAGATCTCCAGCATATCTGTGCGTCATTGGTGCTTCGTCCCCATATAATAAGCTTTGTCCTAATTAAGAGTTCTGCTAAATCACTTCCTGGTTTAATCCTTGAACACGTAGAATTTTCAACTACATTGAGTGGGATACTAACTCTCGAATGAGCAATTATTCCACCGGGAAGTAAGGTAGCTGCAATGCCGCTGGATGCTACGGGAAGCACAATTTGTCCTCTACTTCTCAATGCCGCACATAAGGTTCGCCAAATAAAAGTTTTACCCGTCCCTCCATATCCATATACAAAAAAAAACACCTCCGCGATTATTACGGACTGCGTCCATTATCTCATTGTAGACAGTCATTTGCTCGTTAGTCATGGAAATAAAAGGTGCACATGTTCTTCCCCTAAATAAACTCTGTCATAAGATAGCTCGTCGGATACTAACGTGTTCACGGGATGAGGTGTGGATGATTCGGGAAAAGGCATGTCTTCAAACCTACGTAAGCTACTGCCGTTGCGTTGAAGACATGCTTCAATATCTAGCAATGCATAATTCTTAAGTTCATCCTCCGTTAATCGCAACGCTGTGAATTTAATAGGCGCACACCATTTTAAAAGTATATTAAGCAATTATTACACGATAGTGCTTAAATAAAAGGGGAGTTAGTATAATATTATATGAATTTACAGTAATCACAAAATGCTCATTTAACAACTAACCTTGGTTTTGAAGCGCATTACGTTGTTTATATAGGATGTCATCTAAAAGATGCTTCCAAGTTTTCTCCCACACTTTACTTGGCATCGCTATAGTAGCAGACAACAATAAAGTGACAAAGAGGTTTCTTAAATAAGACCCGGAACCCCAACGGCTTGTTTCCTCTATAGCGTCAATGTACTCCTTATCATCTCCAAGCAGCCCACGCGCATAACATGCACCTCTGAATGTAGGATGCAAAACATCATCAAACCACCTTAAATCCTCATAAGATTTAGGACCCTTGACGAAATTTAATAGAGTTCTCATATAATATAGTTCACCACAATTAGGGGAAACATTATTCATTCTTCCAAGAGCAAAACCACTTTTTCTAGGATGCCAAGCACGTTCTTCTTGTTTCCACACGAATTTCGTCGGGAACTGGCTATATAATAGTTGTTGTGCCTCCTCGCTAGATTTATTACAATCCATCCAAGCCAAGAACTTTGTCATACCGATTGTGGGATTATCGATGACTGAATCAATAGGGTCTTCGTCATTAAAAACAACGCTTTGCTCATCAGGAAGGTGAAAGCGCAATCTTTCAACATGAGGAGTCCTATAATGGATTTCAAAGCCAAAGATTCTCCACACAGCTTCGCATGCTGAGATATAACGACAATCATGGAACCTCTGTATCTCATCTATGTGGTCGGGATTCTCCTCGTTTTGACGACGATAAGAAGATTACATTGTGGCTCGATTAGGTCCCTTATTTATGTACTTGAACAAATACTTGATTGATCGAGCTTGATTACACCATTCGACGTTTATGTGGGCACGATAATTTTACAATAATTGCGCATTTTATGGAACTACCCACTCATTGCCGAGTTTTCGTCCACTCTTCACCACGGTAAATCCCTTCTCCCTCCTCTTATATACAAGATACCCGTCGTCGTCAACCATTGTGCTTTCGATGCACCTCTTCGGAAAGTTTCTGGAGCACTTAGATGCAATCATACACGGGCAAGTAGGGAAGTCTTTGCCACATGGACCGTGTATCATATTCTCCTTCACAAGAGCATATAACAAAGGGTTTTCATCAGGATCGGGTATCTCGGCACTAATAATTTTATCTACATTTGCGGCCTCCAGGAATTTGTCATCACGTAGAAGAAATATTAGAATATGAGCATGTGGCAATCCACGTTTTTGAAATTCAATAGTGTACGTGCCTGAAATATTAGCCAAAACCATTTTATGTTTTTTATTCATACGACATTAGGAAGAAACATGAATGGTAGTGCTCGAAAGATTTATGTGTAACCTCACCTCCAATGACACGTCCGAATATGTGACAGTCTTTCAAGTCTTTCATTAATTCCGCCAGTTTCATCTTGAAAACACGACTAAGAATATCAGGTCGATCCTCCGGCCTCAAACCTCTTTTAGAGACAAATCTCATTATTTCTGGCCATTTTGGATTACATGTAAATGTAATGAACAAATCTGGATACCCATACCACTTGCAAGTGGTCATAGTATCTTGGAAATTACCTATAGTGTACCCATCTGATTGAAAAACCGATGAAGACATGAAAATACGGCTCCCGGCAGAGGATGGTTCGGTTTCTCCACGGTTGACCGCATTCGCAAGATTTTTATACGTTTCCACACGAAGCAACCCCTGATTATGACGAAGAAATGACAACCTCTGCGACTCAACCATCATATAACCATCGACAATAAATTGTTGAAGTAATTTAGAAGCTAACAAAAGAATAGGAGATTGAAGGAACGAAGATCTATCCTGGAGATGAAATGCAAGCCACTCTCTCATTGTTACTTTATTTCGTGGTTTTTTTTTCTTACTATTGTTGAGAGAAGCTTCGCTATGTAGGATGCCCGGCCTCCAACCGTCTTCGCCATGCGGAAAAAACATAGGATATTGGAGTGCTAAATATAAAGGGTGCAACTCGGATATACGCTGAAGTTCACCACTTTCCTTCTCAATAATAATATCCCTCTTTTCCACGGCGTTTCCAATGTCTCCTTCAATAAGAACGGCAACCTCAGAAGCTGTAGGACGGTTATATGTTCTACCATCATTTTCTCGTCTTGAAATAAGCCGAATAGAGACATCTCTTTCTATATCATCTGATAATCTATCTCTCGCCATTCTGAATCGCATAGCTAATATATTTTCCTCATCGATCATTCTTTGCAACAAACAAATTAGGTCATCATTAAACCGTTCCAGATTATTCGGGCTGCAAAATATAAAAGAATAATTACCCCGCAGGAAGGTTATCATGAGGTGCAGTCTATATTGTATGAAATTCGCAATAACATATAATTTGCAGTTATACCTATGAGCATTCTTACGGTTTTGATTCGGCGGTAACAAACTCCCGATGCGGTGAACGTTTTGGCCACCCATCCTATAAGTATATGGTCCTCAATCTTGATTTACAGAATTATCAATCTTTCCTCCCATTGACGTGAACGAAAACATTATATTGTTAGCCCGAATATTATCAATAAAGTTTTTGCTTAGAGTATGTCGCTGACTTAAAAGTTCCAACAACAATTTAGGTGGTTGTTTCAGAAGTGGAAGTGTAATTCTGCCATCAGAACAACACAATGAGAATGTAGGATGTAATGTATTCCTATCCTTACGTACTCATTCTAAGTACCACATCATTGCACCTCATTTGTTACATGAAACATCGGGGTCTCCAATATCCTTCAAGATCTACATCTAAAAATTAAATAATTAAAGAATTTTGAAAAAAAAGGGACGATATTTAAGATTTATAAACAATTAGCGTAACAGTAATAATAAAGAATATGTAATTTTAAAAATTTAAACCTTCTTCGTTAGCTCCCCTACTTGATGGATCGTCATATTCTTCGCTTAAATTTCTAACCAAATCACTGACCAATCTAGCCACAGGGTCGAGAGCGTGTTGAACTGAAGAGCTTGGTCGGGAACTAGTGCCTAAAAAATCAACTTAAACATTGACAAACACTTTGGCAACACCACATACCTATTGAAGAACTACAACATCCCTTCAATTAGATAACATAACATAAAATACGAAGTTAAACCTTCTTGTGAAAAAACACAACTCGATGAACCTCCATTGGTTGGACTTAAGTCGCTGATCAATTCATTGACTAATCTTGTTACGGGATCAGGTTCTTTTTGACTCGGACAACTTGGTCGAGAACTACTGGTACCTAAGAAAAATAACATCAACATTACTTTAATATAGACGTACAAAATACTTGAAGAACACCAGAAATCGTTAAAAATAACGTAACTAACCCGGGGTTGTACAACTTAACGGTGTAATCGAACTACCAGATGAACCATTCCTACTCTTCTTATTGACATGTAATTCTTTTCTATTAACTCTTGCCATCTTTGAAAGTAATGACGAAGGTAAGTTGTAATCATTTTCCGTAGATGGTGTTGGAGTTATAACTGGCCGAGTAGTCAGTGTAGTTCGATATGTCCTTTTGTTACCATGGTTTGAGTTGCTAGCTTCTCCTGTCACCCGGGTGGCTTAAAAGAAAACACATTATAGAATATGTGAATAAATGTAAATCCCATTAGGAATTAAAGACAGTTTTGACATTGTCAATGTTTGTACAATAATATTATCATATTAGTAAATAAAATCAAATTATCTCATATTGGCCGTGCAATTATACAAATATACACATGTAAATAAAATCATATTATCTCATATCGTGCCAGTAAATAAAAAAAGTAATATACGATTAAGGTAAATAAGAAAATTGTCATTGCTAATATCAGACAATGGAACACGATTACTGATGCGTGCCTTAAATATGATGTTTTACACCTTATTTTACACGCATTTCAGAGCTCAAATATGTAGTTTATGCTACTATTATCCCTATTTCCGTCTACTTTCGTGTTTTTGTATAAATTGCAGAAATGTGAAGAATCCAGCGGAAATTGAGCCGAATCCGTCCCTAAGTACTTAGCATTGCATTGAACATGGAGTGGATACTCGAGAGATAAACTTGGTGCGCATTTCAAGGCCTGAAAGATGTATTTGCGAGAGTTTTAAAAGCGGATTACCAGCTACATGGTTTATAGACTGTCAGAATGCTTCTCGACATTGCAGCCTTATTCAGATGGCTATATCTTGAGTTCTAAAACGGATAATCAAGTGATTCCAATTGAAGGTGAAAGCTTATCCTCTTAGCTTTCCAACGCCGTATAGAACGCCTGATTTGACCAAGTGATGAAGAAATGGCGGCTGTTTTAAGATCGGTGCGCGCTGCAAGAATTGTCAGAATGCATTACTGTACAGCGCCTGTGGTCGATCGACTAGTCCAAGTGGTCGATCGACCACCCCACGAGCTGATGCGCAAATTAAAAGACGAGGAAGCCCATTGTAATTAGGTTTAGGAATAAGGGTTTTACGTGACATTCCTATATAACGTAACCCTTTCCTATTCATTAAGGGGGATTCAGTAGCTTAGTTTAATTCAGTTCCCATCATACAATCGAGTATTCATTAGTTTAGATTAATTTTCCGTCAATAAAGTTTTCTTTTGCATTAGGGTTTGATCATTTCGCTGCAATTCCTCTTTACGGTATTCTTTGTTCTTCCGTTCAATTTCGTTGCTTTTATTTTTCCATAGTTACAATTGCTAGTTAGATCTCCCAAAGCCAATTTATCGTTTCATATTAGTTAATTATTTAGTTAATTCAATTATGAATTCGTTTGCTTTAGTTGTCAATTTTACTGTTATTATTATCGCTAATATGTCTAACTAAACACCCCTTGCTAAGATGTAGGGGATCTATGGCGTAGATGGCATTAGAATAGGTCACCGCATTAGGGCTTGGTCGGTCGACTGGCTTAACTAGTCGGTCGACTGAGCCGGTTAGTCGATCGACTGGGGTAGCTGGTCGATCGACTGACTTCGTGTCTGATTAGCACCGTATAATTCGTTAAGTGCAATATCTAACAATGAGACCGAGAGGAGACTTGTTAGATGCTTAGTTTTGACCAACCCGTAGACCGAGAGATAGGGAAGGGCAATAATTAACGAAGTAAGACGACTAAATTGCTGAGATCGAGAGATAATGTAATTTAGGCTTTAGGAATCACTAATCGGGGCGAGAGCTAGCATTAGTGAGACTTAGGGAATGGTAGCATAGGCCGAAAGGAGCTACTAGTTAACTTGGACCGAGAGGACTTGTTTTACCCTTCCTACACGACCGTATTTCGGACTTACCTAGGATTATGTGTCATCGCAGCTATAGTGAACCGACCATCTTAGCATTTGTTTTATCATTGTCTGCATCCTTTATTACTTTTATCTGCTTATTTAGTTTATGTCTGTAGACTTAGTTATAATTCATATCAAAACCCCCCTCACTGTTACAGTTAGACTAAAATAAGAAGCAACTATTATCTCCCTACCTCCCTGCGGATCGACCCTGTTACCACTAGCTTCTGTTAGTTTTAATAGGTTTTATAAATATTATTTTTGGTGCACACAACGACAGGCATCAATTACTATATCTCGAATCTTGCGTTGTTGAATTAGATACAGATTCGGACTGATTGTTATTAGCTACATGTTTGGACACAAATGAATTAGAAACACAACAGACCGAAATAAAAGACTTAATAAGAAGATAAGATGCGACCCAAACTAAAAGCAAACGGGTTAATCGATTACTAAAGTAATCGTGCACTTAGACGGCCCAAATGGATAATCCATTAAGTAATACATGACCATAAATAACCGTACGCTAAGACGGCCCAAATCAACTAAAATGACAAAATTTAAATGGCAAATGAAAGTCTGATATAGACCTAACATAACTGTCCACTAAGACGGCCCAACATTTAAATCAAGTAAAATAGCAAAATTTAAATGGCCCAAATCAACTACAATGACAAATGACAGTCCAATTAAACGGCCAAAAAACCCTAACTAAACCAAGGATATATATAGACCTTATCCTAAACCCTAATTGTATTACAACTCTTACCCACTCATCGCTCTCACTCTAGCACTCATCCACACCGCCGCTCTCCCAACTCTCTACCATCATACTCACCAATCTCCCTCACCCTCAACACTTCCGATCACCATTTTCATTCACTTAGTAGTTGTTCATCATCAAAGTTTTCATATTTTCGATCATAATCTGCGATTTTATCACTTTCTGGCCATCCTATAAATACACTAAGAAAGCCAAACCCTAAAATTATTACATACATCTCAGTCACTCACTCTCTCACTATAAGCCGTCACCTCCTCTCTCACTATAATCCTCTCAACTCTGTCCGTCCTCCTACACTCCTCTCTTATAAACAACTCTGTCTGTCCTCCTCTAACATTCCGATCATCATTTCCGTCGCCGGATCATTGTTATCACTCTCGCCGGATCATTTTTTACAGTTCTTATTATAACAATGTTTAATATAACAATCGCCGGATCTAAGGCGATATTTTTCAATTTTTACGTTTTTGGAGAAATACATATGTATTAATCTCTAAAAATGTGAGTTTCATTAAATTGTTCGGTATTTAATAAATTATCTAATATTTTTTTTAGATAGTAAATTTTTTATAGATTGTTCTTTTGGTTTTCATGTTCATTTGATCTTAAACCAATAGATCTAGTGAATATGAAATCGGAGGCGATTTTTTTCAATGTTGCGTTTTTAAGTGCTCCTTTTTTCTGATTTGTCAATAAGGCTGATAATCCATATTATTACATTGAGAAATTACTTCTTTTTGGAATATTGCATGTGTATTTCGCTCTAAACAAATAGGTTTCCTATTTTTTCCGGAATTTATTCAAGTGTATCCTTACTTTTTTGGGAAACAAATATTTTTATACATTGTCCGTTTGGTTTTTATTTTAATTTGATCATAACCTATTAGATCTAGTGAGTATTAAATCATAGGCTTCTTTTTTTTAAAAAAAATTTTTTGGGTTTATTAAGTTCCCAAATTTCCCGATTTGTTAATATGGGTGTTAATCCATTTGATTACATAGTAAAAGTACTCCTTTTTTTTGGAGGATTACATATGTATTCATCTATAGACAAATGGGTTTTCCTTATTTTTTCAGTGTGTATTCAATTCAATTGTTTCATTTTTTTTTGAGAAAGTAAAACATTTCTAGATTGATACTTGGGTGTTCATTTTCGTTTGATCTTATACTCCAAGATCTACTGAATATAAGGTGAATATACTATTAAGTTTTCTGATTAATTGTTTTACATTTTTCGTGTTTTATTTTTATGTTCATTTATTCAAGTACAAATGATAAATGATGAATTATATTTTGAACATGCAGAGCCGAATCCAAGTTATGGCCGTATGAGCCATGTCCGACGCTAACTTTGTCAGAATAGTTGAAACTGAAGTATTAAGTTACACAAAGATCTGCGATTTGCATGGAAGTAACACATGAATCCTAGGCAATTTTTTCAATATTTCGTTTTTAATTACTCAAATTTTCTGATTTGTCATAAGGGTGTCAATCCATTTGATTACATATAAAAGGTACTCCTTTTTTGGGGTTTTGCATGTGAATTCATTTATAAAGAAATGGGTTTCCCTAATTTATCGGAACTTATTCGAGTGTCATTTTTTTAGATTGTTACTTCGGTGTTAATTTTATTTGATCTAAACTCTTAGATCTAGTGAATATAAGGTAAATATATGATTAATTTTCCTAATTAATTGTTTTACATTTTTGGTTTATTTATTCGAGTATAAATGATAAATAATAATTTCAATAGGCAAAGACGAATGTATGTTATGGCCGACTTAGAACAACACGACAATGCAACAAATGATTAATAGATTGTTGTAAACAAAAAATGGTTGAAAATGTAGGTGAACAATTATCAGATGGGATCATATAATTGTATTTCGTTCTAAAATTGTACAAATTTTAAATTGTTTGTAAATTGCATAAAAATTTTAAATCGTTTGCAAATATTAAATGGTCATACAAACTTGTCGAAATCGTTTGGAAATTTAACGGGTAAATTTCCGTATTATTAACGATTTAAATCGTTTGCAAATATTAAATCGTTTTTTTAACATGGAGATTGTCGATATTAATAAATTGATTTATTTGTATAATACAAATCGTTTTTCCTTGTAAATAAATACTCTTCACTATAAATTGATCTCAATCGTTTTCAATTAATAAACCATTAATATTAAAATAGTTTGCATCTTTGTTTTCCTTAATTTATATGGACATTGTCGATGTTAGTACTAAACAATTTACATTTTGTATACTTTTTGCAGATTAATTTGTTTTCCTGAGGAATTGAAGGATTTTGTTTATATAATTCATGGTGAGCTGATCGATTATTCCCATCTCAATACAACCAATTACAGATAAGTACCGAAGTTACCTATACTTCTTCTCCTGTTTTTCCTTGTTTCTTTGTTTTCCATGATCTTCAACGTTATATTTTCTTCAATTTAGGATCATTCTAAATTCGGAAGCCAAAAGAAATTGGATTGAAATTTTTTAGGGGTTTATGTTTTCGTTTTATAATATCTGATATTTCTATTATGTTGTGCTGCATCTTTTTATATTATTGTTCTTAACTGCTGTCAGTTTTGGTAGTAGTGGTAGTAGTTGTCAGTTTTAATTGTATAAATCTAGTTTTGGTAGTACTGGTTGTAGTTGTCAGTTGTAATCGTATAAATCCTGGTAACTGCAATATTTTATTTATCAATGGAATTAGTAACTAAAATTGACGACTGGTAGCTTAGGACTCGTGGAAAGATATAAACTGCTTGTAATTCCGTTTTCTGTGCCATATGTGAACTGGTTTTTAAAGCTGGTGTTAACACCGTGCAACTCGTGCTAACCCAATTCATAAATCGATCCGTGATACTCATTGTTGTATGAATAACAACATATTTGTTTGAAATTTTGGGGAAAATTATAGGTGAATGGTGATATATTTTCGTAACATCTCAATATGATTAGTATTATTTTAGTAGTTGTCGGTTTTCATTTTAAAAATTTTGTTGGAACAGTTGCAGAAATACTTACTGCTATTAGTAGGTATAATTTGAAGTTATTTTTCGTGGTATTTTTGTTGGAACCGTGCAACTCGTCTAAACCAATTCATAAATCGACTGTCTGTGATATTTTTTGCTCATTTATGTCAGTTTTCCGTAGTAGGTATAATTTGAAGTTATTTTTCGTGGTATAATTTGATGGTTCTTATATTTATTTTGCAATTTTTTTTGTCATGTTTTCCTTCTTTAGCTTTTAATATTGTCTTATTTTAAAGCTAACAGTCCTTTGTTTTTATATTGTAGATTAATCGTAATTGTTAAATGACAGCAAGTGGAAATCTTTGGTTGAAGATTGTTAAGATAAGTTCCCTTCTTTATATTTTGTGAATTAACTGTTTAACAAACAATGTTCAACTAAAATACGAAAGCACCACTGTACTTATAAAAACAAACAAACTTCAAACGTCATACAAATTGTTCAAAACGTAAACAAATACGAAAAGTACTACAAAGTCTTCAAGCGTAAACTGAAAAGCATAATTCAAGATAAGGCTCTCGTAACAAAACAAAGAGCAAGACTACTTCTCGATTTTGATATTCTTGATTGGAATAGTTGCTTTGCTTGATGACCCTTGATCCGCTGACAATTCTCCTACTTCAGTTATTTCGAAGCCGTCATCTTCCAAGCATGCTCGCTTTTGAGGCAATTTGCTAATTGGTGTGTTTTCTATCTCCTCCTCGTCATAGGTCTTCACGTTTTCCTGGTAGTACAATAATAGTAACATCATTAAAATTGGTCTTTAAAATGGTCTAAGCATATATGTGTAATCCATATATGTGTTATCCAAAATATCAATGAATGAATTTACTTACTAATAGCATGAGTTATGTGTTGCTGATCTCACTTCCAGAGATTGTTATTGCTAAATTTTTTCCGCTGCTTTCCGTTGCCTTTATTTTCAGAATAGTAGGTGTTCGTCATAGTTGTTAGTCTTATGAATTGAATTTTGGAATAATTTTTCGTGTTGTAAGTGATAATAAAAGTACCTTTCCGCATTCTTCTAGTTCTTTCCATTTGGCTATCACATCCTTGTCGCCACACAATTGGGTTGTTTTGTAGCAAATTGATTTTTGACGTATATTGTACTCTTGGTCGACCATGATTTTGGCGATGAACTCACGATCCATAATCTCACGAAATTCAAGGGGCACCGCCTCTTTGTCTCCTTCCTGTTTTTTTGACATGAGTTAGTCAAGTTCCACATGCAATAAAAATGAAGACATATTTTAAATCAATGATATTGTACCCTTTCTTGTGCCTCTAGTATTGTTGATGCTTGTTTGCCTACAATTTTAGAGATTGGAGAGTCCCACAACATAAGTTGCGCCCTAACCTGATCCCCATCACTTGCCTCTACTTTTAGCTGGAACCTGTTTTTTAAATCGTTTAAAAATATTAGTAGTTGTTAGTTGTAGCTACATTTTCGTTTTAGATTTTAAATTACCTTGGGTATGCCTTGGGAACCCCAATATTTTCTACTTTACAACCGGGTTTTTTGCAATACCATAGTTGATCAGCTTCTTGAGTAACCTTTCCTAGGCATTTGCCGCATGAGTTAAAATACCAATGAACAGATAAGTTCATTTCTTCAATGTAGACTAATGTCACATAATATCCGGCCTATAATTAAAAAAGAAATTTGATTCATTTAAGTGTTATTAAATAAAAACATCGACTTATGAGTTTGTTTAAAAGTTCAGAATGTTGAGTAGCAAATCTTTACCTTATTTGTCCCTTTGATTGATGCTAATGATTTTATTTTTGAACCTGCGAGGATGTTACTTTCCTTGGATGCTTCCCCAATTGGACCAGAAATAGCATCATTTGATATGGCCTTGATCCTTCAAAGTCGCATTATAATGAAGTTGTCATCAAATTATAAAAGGTATGTTATTGATTTATGCTACTTAGAATATTATAATAATCTATTTGGTTAAATATCGAGTAAAACATACACCAACGACCGAGTTTCACAGATTTTTATAATCATAATATAAACGGCACTCTCCGGCCAGTCACCAGTGAAAGGGCTGTGTGATTTGTATTCGAGTTTGGGTCGTTTTGGAAGGTGCGAAAAAGGGTGTTCTTGTTGTAGTTGTAAATATAGTAGGGTTATTTTTATTGCATGTAACGAAGAAGAGTGTTTATCTGTTATAAAAAGGGAAAATATTGCAGGCAAGACAGTGCTTCTATAACACACAACGGAAAATTTCCTTCCTAGTGTAACAATAGTCTTAAATATAAACCATTCATTGGCTGTTTTTTGGTAGATTCAGATAAGTAGATAATCTAAACATGAAGTTCAGTGTTTTACTTTTATTATCATCATCAAACTATACACATTATATGTCATAAAAAAACAACGGATAATTTCCTTCCTAGTGTAACAATAGTTTTAAATATAAACCATTCATTGGCTTTTTTTGGCGGATTCAGATATTTAGATAATCTAAACATGAAGTTCAGTGTTTTATTTTGTTATCATCATCAAACTATACATATATTATGTCATAGTTATGTCAAAATGTGTAAGTTAAAAATTGTAGGGATTTAACATTGCATGGACATAACCGTTTTAAAGGTTTTGTAACGACTAACTATTATACACTAGGATAGAAGTGAAATTTAAAAGTAAAGCTTTTTGTAAACAGAATATGAAACCTGTTTTTGAACTCCTCTACTTGTGGAATATTTGGATTGAGTTCAAATTTTGTCGCCCCTCTTGTTGTTGAAAGCGACACGTTACCTGTTGTAAAAACAAAATTTATAAGGCGTAAGGAAATAAATTTAAATGTAAATATATTCTGATTGTTTGGAAATTGGGTGAATTGATACTTACCAAACCATTCTTTCCTTTGGACACATTTGAGGACCAAAATTGGTTTCTCATCCATGTACTTGCATTGGTCTTGTAGCTTCGCTATCTCGAGAAAGTAGCGTTCCCAAACCGTTAGCTTTATTCTCCTTTTCCTGTAAATGTTTGTAATTTAAATTTAAATAATGAGAAATGATTACATGATTAAGATTATAAGATTAAAAAAGGGATCTATGTTATTAAAGCTCACTGTTCGTCCATTAGGTCAATGCACAATTTCTTGTATCCCTTGATTTCTTCATACTCATGAAATTGAGTTAAAACACCGATAACATCTTGACATGAAAATAAACATTTGTTATTCTTGTTAGATTATTTTTTTGATTGCATAAATAAAAAAAGTAGTGAGTTTGTTCACCTTGTAGTATTCATTTTTGACATTCCCATGAATAATATCTTCGATGCTTACGAATGTGAAGGCTTGAGATGGTATTTCGTGCCCATCAACTTCTTTCACTCTTGTTGTAAATTGCATCACAATCCTACATTTGTGAAAAGTTGCTCTGTCCTTTCCAATATTTTTTTCCGTCAGAAACTTCGAAATAGTGTAAATTTTTCCTTCGTGCATCATTGGTTTGAAAATCCGCACAAGTGTGTTTGCTACAGTAACTTGAATAACCTCACCCTAAACGATATTAAATTTGTTAACTTTAAAGACGTAGTCATTATTTAGTGGAAACGAAAATATTGAAATCGTAAAAGAAATTTACCTCACTGTCGATACAAATGAACTCCATTCCGTACACTATTCTTTTCGTAACATCTTGTTCATCCGAATCCCGAATCCATTTTCCAAGAACCCGAATCTTGACTTCATATGTCTTTTTGTATGCTTCCATCGCTTTCACTCTCGTTGGTACCATAATTGTTGCCATAGTATTTTCCCTTTTTTTTTTTGACAAATTTCACGTTTTTGTTTTTTTGACAAATAACGTTTTTGTCTTTTTAGCAGATGAAATGAAGAAAGATATAATATCTATAATATATAAAATAATATGTGAAAGTTGGTTGAAAAGAAAGTGGTGAAGGGTTATGGAGGCAGTTTTAGGAGTTGTGGAATCATGTGTTCAACTACCTAAAAAACATGAGGGTTTATTAGGGTTCATTAATGGATCACTGATATTTTATGGGGATGGATCTGTTAGTCTGTTATCCATAGTGATTTGGGTCCATTGTGATTCTACATTGGACTTAAACAAATTTGCATATTCGGATTTGGGTTTAATTTTTTATATGATGATATTGGGCATTAAAGTTTTACTTGTAGTAGTAGAGAATACCGGGTAGCCTGTTATTGCTACAATTCGAAAGCGGGTTGTTGCTTGATAGCAGTTGCCGTATTTTTTGCTCCAAGTATTACCCCGATGATGATTGGCTCTCTATCCAGATCTGAGGGGCCCTTTATTTTATTATTATATTATATATATATATTATGTAATATTATATTATTATTAATAGTTATATTATATTGAATTGGAAATTAATGTAATATTATTTAGACTTATATTATATTGCTGCTGTAATTTATATTATGCTGCTCTAATTTTATATTATTTAAATTGAATACTGAAAATTTCTAAAAAAAAGTGATGTAATTTGTATTATAGAGTTTGTATTTGTATTTTTGTATTTAATAGAACATTGTACTTTAAAAAAAAGGTGATGTAATTTGTATTGTACGTTATGTTAATAAAAGCAAGGCTGTGTAATTAATTCAGAAATACTTAGTGGTTCCTGAAAATAAGGGTTTACATATTTGCATTGAAAAGTCAAAGGAACAACCACGTGCTGACAACTCAGCACTGTGGTTGTTCTTTTAATGAATAGGATTTTATTAGCATGCTTAAGGACATAATGATGTGTCTTTTGCATATAACAAGAACAACACCCTACCCTATATTTAGATAAGAGAAAAAGGGTGTCTTAAAAAGAGGGTGTGCTCCCCATACACCCTATGAAACCGTGACCCCCTTCCCCTCTCATGATATTGTGAATTGTTCTCTACAATTCATTTATTCTTACAACATAATTATTTTGATAATTTCTCTACATTCTCTCTAGATCTTGTGAAGAGCTAATATGAAAGAATAACTCACATATCTCTAATATTATTCCCATTACTAGTAGTAGTATACAATAATATTAGTTGTTAATTTTAGGGTACTTCTACTAATTTCTAGTAACAAATTAGTAAAAGTATTAAGAGGGATTACCTTGGTACAAATCCTTGAGGAGTAGATCCTACCATTGCATCTAAGGGTTTTCTTGGAGCATTTGGTTTTTCTTAAAGAAGACTAATTTGGAAGGAGTTCAAATTAGTATAATCCATTCGGCCTTCATTGTAAGTATATCGGTTTTCTTCTTACTTTGCATTATAATGTTATGCATGCATAAGATCTAATTAGTGTTATGACGAAACTAAAATATAGAGTTATTAGAAATGTCTAATAAGAGATATACGAATCCTACAATTGGTATCAGAGCAAGAGTTGTTGCATGCATAATCGGTTTTGTTTTTCCGAGTTAATATGTTAACATATAAAACTAAAAATTTGTGATTTATGAAGATAAATGTCAAGAAAATTTTGCATGTTTAACATTCTGGTCCTAAATTGATTGGAGGTCATTTTGATGATTTATGGTATTTTTATTGCTCTTTAATATGATTACTAGTATTTTATTACATTTTATTGAGTAAAATGACAATTAAAATGCTAAAAATAGTGAGACTATGATTCTGATCTTGATATTTTTACACGATTTCACATGCATATTTTACAAGTTGTATGTAAAATTTCATATAAATTGGTTTTATATAGCATGATTTATGATTTTTACATGTTAAAAGTCGATAGAGGTATTTATGTTAAAAATGGTTAGACTTTGTTCCTGCCCATGAAAATTTAGTATGTTGTCACATGCAATATTTAAACACCGTATGTAAATTTTTAGATCAAATGATTTAATTTTGCATGATTTATGATTTTTAGATGTAAAAATCGAATAAATAGTGACTATTTTGGCAAAAATAGCTAATATAAATTTTATGGCATAAACATTTCTCCCAATGTTTTATATATGATATGAACTTAAGATATAAAGTTTCATGTTAATTTTCGTATGATTTTAATGGTTATTAATTTTTATGGGATATAAACTGATAAATAACAACTTTAATAGTCATTAAAATAAAAATTCGACTTTTGGACTTAAAATTTGTCATTTCCAGGTTCTAGAAACTTGTTAAAAATATTCAAAATTTTAATTTTGATTTATTGCATAATTTTATGTTTAATTTGGAATTAAAGGGTTAAAATTATGTTTTGTACGATTTATTTGTGAAATAAATTAAAATAAATTAAAGGGCAAATTTTATTAAAATTTTGGGATGTTGGGAATTTTCTAGAATATAAAAAATTATGATTTTGAATTTTTCGAATTGTTATGACTTTTTGGTAATTATTTCCTTATTATTATGAATAATAGTGATTAAAGAGCAATTATATAAATATCAAGTTGAATTATTGTCAAATGTTTAGTGAAGACTAAATTTTGAGTCCTAAGAGGGTTAGGATAATTAACTTGGACATAGATTTGATTTATGTAATATTGTGTGATTTTAATAAGTTAATAGTCACAATAATCCATGAAACCGGACTATATATACGATATTAGCTTAAATAGGGTGATTTGGCACATAACATGGCATGTTTCATACATATATTAATGCTGCATTTTTAGTATGATTTTCATATTTTATTTTATATAATTTTAAATTATGTAATTTGTACTTAGTATGGCCTTAGATTTAATTGGTATTTCCCGAAATGAATGGGGATATCGATTCGGTTGTAATTAATGTGATCTCGTATCACTTTTATTTTACTTTATTTTAGTTTTTCTTTTTATAATGTATAAAGTAGAAAAGCTTTGTAATTTATGTATAACGTATATAGCAGACTGGATAAGGTGTTTATCAATGATGAGTGGACTGATACTTTTCCTGACATTTATGTCCATTTCCTCTCTGAAGGCACGTTTGATCATTGTCCTTGTCTGGTTAACTTTGAAGTGGAGAATTAGAGGACAAGGGTCACTTTCAAATATTTTAACATGTGGTCTATGGCTCATGGGTATTCAAACATTGTGAAGACTGGATGGCAAAAGGACTGTCAGGGGACCCCTATGTATAGGGTGATCACTAAACTGAAAGGACTGAAGTATGAATTAATGAAATTAAATAAGGAGCAGTTTGACAACATAGAAAATCTCACTCATGTTGCTGAGCTCTCTTTGCAGAATTTCCAGGAGATGTTAATGCTGGATCTTTTAAATGAGCAATTATGTAAAAATGAAAAGGATTGTGCTAAGGAGGTGGTTAAACTGAGAAAGGCAAGACATCAGTTTCTCAGTCAGAAAGCCAAATGTGAATGGATGAAATTTGGGGATAAGAATACTTCATTCTTTTATGAAAATATACGAAGAAGGAGGTCCAGAAATAGAGTGTTTCAGATTAAAGACATGAATAACAATTTGTCTACTACAACTGATAGTATCCAAGATGCTTTTGAAAACAATTATAAGATGTTGTTGGGTACTTCAAATGTTGTGACACCCCTTAACAAGAAAGTGGTGGAGAAGGGTCCCTGTCTTTCTGAGGAGCATTGTGATATTCTGACTGCTAATGTGATTACAAAGGAAGTAAAAAAAAGCTATGTTTGATATTCCTGGGACCAAAGCTCCTTGTCTAGATGGATACAGTAGCCAATTCTTTAAGGATAATTGGGATATTGTGGGACATGATGTGATAGCTGCACTTAGAGGAGCATTCCATTCTGGCAAACTTTTGAAATAAAGTAATAACACAATTATTACCCTAATCCCAAAACTTGAGATGTTGGAGTAGTGTCCTCTCAATAGTGCGTCTACATAATAAATCTCGTAAAAGGAATATCGGGGAAATAATATTTTATTTCTCAACTGATTAACGTAACTCGGTAACACTCGGCGTACTAGAGTTTGACGTTACTGTCGTATGACGGCGGTGATCAGTTGATCCCTCGAGGTCACACCTATAGGATGTAGCCCAAATGGAAATCTAATTATTTGGATAATTAGTTCCTTGAAATATATATATTGACTTATCTTTAGTCAAGTGAGTTTTAAAATATATTTATTATCATATTATGTGATAATTGAGTAATAAATATTATAACTTATTAATGAGATTAAATGAGATAAAAATTTAGTACTTAATAATTAATTGACTAAATTAGTATTATTTACTGATAAAGTATTAGTTTTAATACGATGAGTTTATTAAGTTTAAGGCGGAGGTAATTAGCTAATTAAATTTACAAGAGATTGTAAAATTAGCTAATAGAGTTTTATGGGACACATTTTATATTGATAAAAAGGTCTAATAATACTTCAAAGATGGGTGTACATTATTTGTTAATTTATATTACTTAAGTGTTAAATAATTAAATTAATATTTAGTTATATGAGATAATTAAATATACGGCTTATAAGCATTTGTGGGACAAATATCGGAAGTCAAAATAGACCCGATAATTACACTTGTGCCGCCACTTTTGATGATGATAGTCATCACATGTGGTTTGGCAAGTCCCACTAACAAATGTCTCTCATTTGTTTACATTTGACGACTATATATAACCCCTAACTAGATAATTTTTTTATGGTTAGAAAAATAAGAAGAAAATTTTGCTCTTTCTCCTCATTTGGGCTGGTTTTGGTCTTCTAAGAACAAGGAGTTGTTCTTCATTTTATCTTCTTATTTTTACACATATTAATCATCCAACACTCACATAAATAATAAAACATCAATTATTATTATAGTAATAATAATTGTAATATTATTTCAAGGTAATTTTCTACATAATAACTAGTTAATATTAGTAGAATTTTGGGTGATATCTTGGGTGTAACCAAGAGGAGATTTACTATTATGGAAATTTGAAGATGGGGGATCATCCATGATGTTTTATGCTCAAGAACAATACAAGGAAGGAGTCCTTGTGTTGTGCCCAAATTTTTCCTTAAGCATTGTAAGGAATACTTTTCTTATATCATTTTAGTCATCTTATAAGGTTGCATGTAACTAGATCATTAAGACTAAATTAACAAGTAATTTTGTAAATAATTAGAAGTGTCTAATTAGGGGTCTAGTACCTTCAAGTGGTATCAGAGCTCAGTCATTGCATGCATGTCGATTTTCGACCATGTTATCGAGTTATAAGATGACTTAATAAAATCGTAATTTTTGTGTAAAAAATTATTTGGCACGAAAATTTTGTTGCATGTATACTGACCTAAAAATGAATTTGGTCAAATTTTGTTAATTATGGAATTTTATTTCTAATTAATAGATTTTTCCGTCCTAAGACCGTCTTAATATGCATAAAATTGGTTAATAGTTAACTAAAAACATTTGCATGTTATTTCTGGCCATGATATTTAAATATATTATCACATGCATGGATTACTTAGAGTAAGTAAAAATTGGAAACTTAATTTGATTAAGTTTGCATGATTATTGATTTTTAATAGTTAAATATCAATAGAATGTGATTATATTGGTTAAAAATTATTAAAATATAATTTTTGGCATGAAAAACTTATCTAAGGTTACTTGCATATAGTATACATTGGATTTAAACTTAGAAAATAATTTGATTAATTCTTGCATGTTTATTGGTTTTTATGCGATAAAATCGATAATATGTAACCATAATTTTCTCAAATTTTAATCGAACATTTTTGGTAAATTTTTTTACATTTTCAGGTTCGGGAAAATATTCCAGAATATTAAAAATTTTCATTTGATGATGTTTTCGATTTTTATGTTTAATTTATAATTATATCGTAAAAGTTGCGAAAACCGTGTTTAATTTATAATTATATCGGACATAGGCCACCTGCGATGCCCAGCCGATCTGTGGGCATGTCAGCAGTCTGAAAGCCACGCTCGGTAGCATAAAAATGCTACGACCGGATCGTTTTAGATCGGTCGGTTTCGTCTCAGCAAGGGTCTCGAAACGATGCAAGAGATGTTCGGAGTCGCCACCAAGCATTTGTGGGATGCTTGGAACCCGTTCGAATCCACTTTATACCTAGGTCAATCAAGGCAAAAAGCGGTGTTTGACATAGGTACTAAAGATAAGGATTCGTCCCTCTTTAGCATCATATCTCTAGAATGACTCTTGTACGCCCTGGATAAGGTCGTCCACTATCCAAAGTTTCTGAGTAAGAGGTGAAGGTACGTATTGGGAAGCCCTTTAATCGGACAACCAATCCCGCCCGCGATAACGGCCTCTACTGATTGATCTTGATTGGTTAAATGCAAAAGTTGATAAAACGGGTAAATGCATGAATGCGCATCCACAAGTTTGAACCTAACATGTGAGCTTTCTATGTCGGTTGTTTAATCCAAGTAACAAGTATTTGATGTCATGTTGGATTTAATGTTGATTTGCATGCAAGACGGAAATTAAACATCCATTTACCGAGTTAGGTTTATGGTGCATAACGTGATCCATTGGTGTTAGTAAGGCGTTTTGCAAATAAAATGTAATAGAGCAGATTTCTCATCTGATCCGTCCTGTATTCGGGTTGTCTAAAGTCGGGATCATCCTAGACGAGTGCAGGAAGGAAACATGGTCTGCATCAGGCAGCCTATATAGGCGCGAGCGATCCGGCGATGCAAACAGGCTTGTCCTGGTTTGAAAATTGGAAAATGATCAGCATGTTTAGGCGCGGGTCAACAAACGGTTGAAGGGACGTCTCTGACCATTAAAAGGTTTCTAAAATGGTTTGAAAAGAGGGTGTTTGAACCAGTCTTGGTTTAAAAAGGTCGCTTAGACAGCTTTTGTGTTGATATCAAGAACGAGACTTGAATAATCATCATTGTTTTGACAATATTCGATGTCGGTTTCGGTCTTGCAAGCTTGACATGAATAGTTTTGAAAATGACTATGAACTTATTGTTTTAAGTTCATTTGTTTGTGATTAGTCTATGTTCATCATCGTACTCGAGTTAAAATCCGACATGGTATATGGAACCAAGGATGACTTTGTATTTATGACTAATACATTTGTTTTGAAAATGTAAATAAATGGTTTTAAAATACCTTTTAAAATGTAAATAACCAAATATTATCACCGAAACACGGATTAAACCGTCATGGTATTTGGAACCAAGGGTGAAAAATAATTTATGGTTTGCAATGATTTGAAATATTTGAAATGGTAAAAAAAAAACAGATTTGCAAATAAGAAATGAAAAAAAAAGCGGAAGATGAGACCAAACACGGCTGGATTAAGGCCTGAGAGGGGGTTTAGGCGCGAGCCTTCCTACTATACAAGCATCCCCTGTCTCCGGCCAAAATCCGGTTTTGGCTCATCTAACATATATTTGAATCATGTTATGCATGTTTTAGCATGTTATAGTCATAAAATAGATGAAAAACATGATAGAAGAGGATTTTTACACCCTCATACTTGCATGCTAGGTTTGGGACAAGAAATCGACGAAAGTGTATCAACTTGTTTGGTCGGAAAACTCGGTTTGAAAACCGTTTTAGCAATGTAAAAGAGTGTTTTAAGTTTAGTGATGGTGTAGTTGGTCGAGATGGTCGGTCAAGTGATTTAATGCACGATGACGGTACCAAACAATGTGTAAGGCTTGTGTTTTCGATCGGTAATCGAAAACACGTGTCGGTTTGTGAATTGAGAAGTCGAGTCTAGAATTTTAAGGGAGAAATAAGGGGGCGGACACTCGCGTACCTTCAAATGGTGGTATTTGAGGCGTATTTATAGAAAAATGGGTGGTTGTGTTCGTTTTGAGCGATGTGTCCGCATGGGCTGCTCGAAGAGGCGCAAGCCAATTTGTGGGTCTTCGAGGTGTCTTGTCACTATCACGCAATTGTAATCATGATTTGTTCTATCCTATGTTTTGGATGACATGATTTGTACTTGACCATGAAGTATTCCGGGAATACTTAACATGGAAGTCTTGAAAAGTTTTGTTTTTTTATGTTTGACTCGTTGTTGGAGTCCGGATTTGAATTTTAAGCCGGTTTTTTTTGGTCCGGTGTCGATTTTGACTCTAGTTAGTGTCATTGTGACCCCGCTGTTATGTATTAAGCACTCGATGTAATTTTGAATTGTTTTGTTTTCGAAATAGTTTTAAGTTTTCCGACGTATAGTTGTACAAAAACTGTCGATTAAACGCTACGATTCCTAAGCATGTTGTAGTCCGATGTCAATGTATAGTCCCCAGGTCAACGAAGATTACAACCTGGAGACCGAAGCGACGTCGAGACGGCTCGAAAGAGTTCGGGCCAAGGACCTGCCGTCGGGAAGGGCGACGCCAAGGTGACTGGGGGATACACGTCAAGGACCTATCGTCGGGAACAGTTTAGTGTATGTCGACTGTCCGTGCGGGTCGTTTAAAGTCCGTTACACTAAGTACAAAGGCTCGCCAACCATAAGAATGAGTCATACCCGAGGCATCTTCGGGATATGCCCTTGAGTTGCTTCGTCTCTGCGGGTAAAGGCTTTCCAGCTGTGTTGCGAATATGATGAGGCTCGCCAGCCGCGTTGCGGATATGATGGGGCTCGCCAGCCGCATTGCGGATATGATGGGGCTCGCCAACCGCGTCCAGGTTACGTTGTGAGGCTCGCCAGACATGTCGAATGTGCGTTGTGAGGCTCACCAGCCATATCGAATATACGTTATGAGGCTCGCCAGCCATATTGAATGTGATGCGTTTTGAGGCTCGCCAGCCATGTTGAATGTGCGTTCTGAGGCTCGCCAGCCATGTTTAATGTGCTTGACTGTGGGAGATAGCCGTGTTGGACGGGCTTACTTTGAGAGGTTGTTTGAGTTTAGCGGGCTCCGTGGGGAAGCCTCTGATATCCTATTTGAGGAATCTCGGTGTTTAAATTGGATGTTTGTGGTACCGGAAAGGGATAGGCTTGTGAGCCTGGCTCCCGTGGTTTGCGATGTTTTTGAATCTCGAATGGAGGTAACGGTTTTTATTGCCGTTTGTTGGAAATTTGTAGAAAAAGGGCAGATGTGTATTCTGCCATTTGATGCGTGTTTAGGGATAACGGTTTTGACTTCGTCTTCCCGTAATTTGAGATTTGTGATGGGTAGTGAATTTCACTATCCTGCTTGAAGATTTGACTGTTTTCAATGCTGTTTGCTTGAGGTTTGGACATGTCATTGAAACTTTTGTGAGAATAGCGACTTTGAACTTCACTATTTTATTTTTGTAACTGAAAAATGACGGTTTTTAATGCCGTCGTTGAAATTTTGTGAAAAATAGCGAATTTTGAATTTCGCTATTTATTTTTGTTCGAGAAATGACGGTTTTTAATTCCGTCATCGAAGTTTTTGTGAAAACAGCGAATTTGAATTTCACTATTTATTTTTGTATTTGAAAAATGACGGTTTTTAATGTCGTTGAAGAAATTTTGTGAAAAATAGCGCATTTTAAATTTCGCTATTTATTTTTGTATTTGAAAAATGACGGTTTTTAATGTCTTCGTTGAAATTTTGTGAAAAATAGCGATTTTGAATTTCGCTATTAATTTTGTATTTGAAAAATGACGGTTTTTAATGCCGTCGCTAGAATTTTGTGAAAAATAGCGAATTTGAAATTCACTATTTTGTGTTTATGTTTGAAAAATGACGGTTTTTAATGTCGTCATTAAAATTTGAAACTTGTGGAAATAGCGAATTTTGAATTTCACCATTTTGTTTTTTTTTCGAGAAACGATGGTTTTTAATTCTGTCATCGAAGTTTTTGTGAAAATAGCGAATTTGAATTTCACTATTTATTTTTGTATTTGAAAAATGACGGTTTTTAATGCCGTCATTGAAATTTTGTGAAAATAGCGAGTTTGAATTTCATTGTTTTGTTTTTTTTTCTTTTGGAAAATGACGGTTTTTAATGCCGTCGTTGAAATTTTGTGAAAATAGCGAGTTTGAATTTCACTCCTTTGTTTCTGCATTTGAGAAATGACGGTTTTTAATGACGTCGTTGAAATTTGGAAGTTTTGTGTGGGAATTGGGCCAAAGCCCAAAATTTCGCTGAATAAAGTAGGGAACGCCTGATTGAGGCGCGAGCAGTTGTGCGAGGGAAGGGAGCTTCCCTATTTTTTTTGTAAAAAGACGCGAGAACACAACGTTTCTCATTTCGATCGTCTTCCTCAACAAAACATCACAAAAACCCGATAAAATCGCCATTTTCGATCTTATTCCTTGCTTGCTTTCGTGCCATTGTCATCATGTCATCTCAAGGTATAAATCCTCTTGAATCAATTTGAATTTGTTTGTTTTTTTGTTAATTGAATTAGGGCGAAACCCTAACCTTTCGAAAATTGATTTGGGCATTTTTGTTTAGCCCATTTTCGAGTGAATTGATGATTGCATTAGGTTAGAAACCTGTTTAGGAGTATAGGGGTGCTTTTAGGTTGCATTTTGGTCCCCGTTCTCGCTCCCTAGGCTTGAAAAACGTGAATGAGACGAAAAAACCGTCTTATTTCACAATGCCAAGTTTGTTTGCTTGAGTTTTGTGCCCCGCTAGGTTGCATTGTAGTCGGGGAAGACTGCCTTTGCCATATTGAACCTTCGTTTGGTGTTGTGGGCAAAATTTGAGTTTTTGCCTTTTGTGCCGGTCTTATGTCTGATGAAATAAGCGTCTGCTTGAGCTCAAATTGAGCCAGTTTGTCTTAAAATGGGCCTTAACGGTAGTTTAGGTCACTTTGAGACGTGATTAAATCTCGTTGTTTTGTTGTGATCGTATTTTGGATTTTTGACCCCTGTGTCCCTGAATTGGCGTAAAACTGCCTTTTTGAGCTGTAAAAAATACCCTGTTGTGTCTCCGGATTTTTTTTGTTTAATTGCGGGCCTTGTTTAGGCCTTGAGGTGTTGGTTTTTTTTTGAAATTTTTGTTGTTGTTTTGACTCGTCTTTTGCTTGAAAAAAAGGGCGAGTTGGTTTTTTGTGCGATTTTTGTGAAGTTTTTGTTGGTTGGGTTTGGGTGGGTTTGCCCTTGTTTTGTTTTGCATTTGCAGCTGATTTGTTTTTTTTTTTGGATTTGTCCATTTTGTGCCGTCGTAATGCCGAAATTTCGGCTGACGTTTTTGTCTTTTGTCCTGATTGCAGGGTAGTGTTCTGGGCCTACTGGGTCTATTGCCGAGACTTTTGAGGAGGAGGATGATCCTGGAGGGGGAGAGACAGTTGTTGCCTTGTCCTTGTCGAATTGTGTTTCTCCCTGGCGGCCTTTGTCCAGCCTTTGATCAAGTGTGGATCATTGCTTGTTGTCTGCAGAGATTCGGATGTTTGATGATTGGGGGTCAAGCCGGGTGCATCGTTCTATGTTACCGTCTTCAATCGCCGTTGAATGCTGATGATTGGGGTTCAACATCGGGGTAATGCACTGAGTCACAATTCCTGATTGTCATGTCATCCGAAATCTGCCAGGCATTGTTTCCCTTTTTGTCATGGGGTAGGAATAAGGTGTTATCGTTATGGTAACCACCTCTGCTTCCGCGGTAACTCCTTTCTTTTCCATGTTGCTCCTTTTCTTTTTCGATTAGACGGATAGGGAGTGCTTAGTTCGGTAGGTGGCGGATAGCCCCCAGTTCGGTGTTTTAGGCCAGTGTCTGTATGATAAATACTTGCACCAGATCCTGTTTGTATGGTCAGTCGTTTGTACCAAACATGTTTTGATGCATTTTGCGTGAGTCGGTTTGTATATATGTGTTTTTGGATTGTAGTTTATTTTGTTTTGACTTTTTTTGTGTTGTGTTTCGGAGAAGCACGGTCAGCGGATGATTCCCCTTTGCTTTAGCATTTGTTCCTGCATTGTTAGTGTAGAAAACAGGCAACGTGTAGCACGTACGCATAAATGTGAACACGTAAAAGCATTTGACAAAAAATAACCATGATGACTCGAAGTTAAAATCGAAATTTGAAAAGAAATTTTCAAAGTTCCGCCACGGGTCGTCACGTTTGGATTTTTCAAATGAAATTAATTTGAGAAATTAATTCGTGTTTGAATTAAATTGCATCAAATTTTGCTGAAAATCGATTTGTAACTCGAAAAACTAAAACTCAAACCGTAAAGGATGAATTTCAAAAGAGATTTTGCGAGTGTATTTGATTTTATTTTTGTGAGATCAAGACTCGGATTTGCAAGAGCTTGAATTTTGAGGAAAATTGACGTCTTGTTATAAATTTCTGATTTTGTGAGAAAATGCGATACAAAAAAATTTCGGAATTTTCGACTGACATGGAAACGATCCGGCGCAGATCGGGGCGACTAGCCCTTCCTCCCTAAAAAAAGAAGAGAAAAACCCGTATGTTTAAAAGTGCGTCGTGGAAACCATGCCGGATTTCGTGAAACGCGAAAACTATTAAATGTGTGTGAGAAAACACAAAAATTCCTGGATAGGCCAGAAGAGGCGCGAGTCCTGCGGCGGGAGGATTTAGGTGTCAGGAAGAAACACAACTTGATAGGGATAAATCGAGGTGTGGATCCTGAGGACCAGCCCAAAGAGGCGCGAGGCCATAGGCGATGGAAAAGAGCTTCCCCGTTTTTCGGAGAAAAGCGCTGATTGTTTTGTATAAATAGGGACGTTTGTGCTTCATTGTTTCATCATCCGAAACACAAAAACATCTCCATAAAAACCTTTCTTCTTCTTCCACAAAATAATTCATAGATGCTTTTAAAAATAGGTTGCGACATAGGTGTCGGGATTTATTGTCTCCCGAGAAGTATCAACTTGTTGTAACGGGAGTTGGTCAATTGTTGGCGCTTCGCCAAGTCAAGGTGCAATCCTCGTTCCTTGCAGCATGCTCTCAGTTTTGGGATTCGAAACATCATGTTTTCGTTTTTCCGAAAGTTGAAATTTGCCCTCTTGCCGAAGAAGTCGGCCCCATAGGTGGATGCCGGGTTGTATTCCGGTGGTTCCCCCGATTCGGTTGTGTTACAAAGAGAAGTTTCGTTCAATGTTGGGCTTGTCAACGAGCCAAGTGAACTCTCTCCTTGCACCTCATGGTGTGGACATGTTGGCTCTTATCAACATTTTCTCAAACCGGTTGGATGTACATGTCTTGGAGGTGGCTAGGAGAAGGGCTCTTGCCTTTTGCCTAGTTCATGCGTACCTCCTTGTCGATGCTTTGAAGAAGGAGCGGTCAAAATGTTATGGTAGTATGACCTTTGTGCATGTAGTTGAGAAAATGGAGCACGGTTGGGATCCATCATGGTTGGTGCTTGGCGAGATAATCAAACCTTTGGACAAGAAGGTCTCTTGCACTACAAAGAAAAGCTCCTTCGTTCGGATCTCCAAGAATCCTCCAAGTGTGGCTATTGGAGAGGCTAAGGTATGTAGAGCCTCCGACCGATTCTTCTTCTTACTCCTTCCGTCACCTTACTATGAGGAAGAAGTTGTACTCGTATAGTTTTGCATCCAGCGAGGCCTATTGGACCTCGAGATTGGTGGAGGAGGGTGGTCCTCATATCCGTTGGGTGGTGCCATGGTGGCACTTGAGGTCCTTCACTGGGTTGCCCGCTTCGACCGCTTGTCCTTGTTCTGTGATGGTGGAGGGCTTGAAGGTTGCTTCCTTCATTTATCCCGAAAGGCTTATGAGGCAAATGGGGCGTCAACAAAAGGTGCCCGCTCAAGATACTCTCGTATAAGAGAGTGTTTTTCGGAACTCCGAGCTTGTGGAGATCTTCGAAAGGTGGTGGGCCGCTCGGCCGATTTGGGAGGTTCCATTTCCCGTTGCCACGACAAGGGTGATTCCTTCTTATGTCAAGTGGTCAAGAGCTTAAACCTTGGAAGAAAGGTCCAAGTCTCGTAAGGATGAGGTTGTCGATTTGAAGTTTCGAGAGGTGGACAAGGCCGACCGTGCTTTCTTTGACGACTTTGCCGATGATGCTAACCCGGATGTAATGACGCCACTAAAGAGGAGAAGTTCGGGTCCCAAAGAGGTAATGGGCCGTGTATGGGCTCGGCTTGGGTCGAGTATAGGGTCATGCAAGAGACCAGCACCGTCGCCGTTGTAGATCCGTTGAGGATCCGTTCCGAAGAGGAAATCCATGCTAGGCGGGCCAACAAGAAGAACAAGGGGAAGATGTACCCCCGAGGGAAAAGGCAAGGGTATAATGGAAGAATGAAGACCTCCATTACCCGTTTTACTATTATGTTATAATAGTGTTGTGAGTTTTTATTATGTTGTTCTAGCTATGTATTGTGTAATTTGTGCTAGTTTTACTATGTGAGATGTCTTAGTCGACATTCTAGTTTTGACAAGTTGTAGACTTGCTTAGCTTTATCTGTTGTCAAATTCGTAATCCTTCTCATTATTAATTAAATAAGAGGATTGTTTGTGTCAAAAGAAATTGTGAACGCTTGTTTCTTCCATCCATTTTGTAAAGGCAATTCGGTTTGAATTATCCTAAACATTGCGCTTGGGAAATGGGATTTTTGCGGGAAGGGAGAAAGGCTTCTTTTTTGTATTTTTGTGGAAAAGGGAATGTTTTTCCTTTTTTTTTGAAGTTGATATGGGTGATGCTTTTTTTTATGTGGGGATGGTTGTATCCTTCTTGTGTAAGAGAGGAGTGCCTACGTATCCACCTGAAAAAGGGGAAATCAAACCATGCTCGTAGTTCAAAATTTGGTTCAATCATGGATTAGGCACACCAAGTAAATGTCAAGTCTAAGTCAAGAAGTCATTTGAGTCGAGTCATAGCCCTTGTTAGGTCTAGACCTCTCTCCCATGTGACCCCTTACAAGTGAGCCACCTAACTCATTTCCTGGGTCTATTTTTGTCTTTGAGTCAAGTTTGAGTCAAAGGTCAAGTCTATGAGTTGAGTCCTTGTTTGTGCATGGGATTTTAATTCGATTATTGATTTGGTTTAGAGTTTTTCTTGTAGAAAGGCCGCCTCAAACCCGAAAAAATCAATGGAAGCCGCCATCACTAAGCTGAGTCAGACTTTGGACTTGGTGATGATTCGTTTGGGAGCCATTGAGGCTAAGATCAATAGGGAAAACATTGCGACTACCCCACCGGAAACGACGGAAGTAAAAAAACGGTTCAAACTTATTGAAGATCAACTGAAACTCTCTCAGGGGGGAGCATCCGTTGTGAGAACTCTAGGACCTATGCTCCAGTCCAAGATGAACTACCTAAGAACTTCTTGCTCACTCATCCCAAATTTTAAAGGAACGGAGGACCCTCTCCAACACATTCGGCCCTACAATAAATACCTTCCCCTGAAAGGTGTCCCTGCCAATATGCTGTTAGCTATCTTTGCCTAATCTTTATAGGAGCATCCCAAGGCATGGTTCTACAATCTAGAACTAAGGAACTACCCCAAATTCAAAGATATCACTACAGAATTCTGCACTATGCCGAAAATGCCGAGATTTAAACCAACATGAGAACGTTGGAAGTTATGACCCAGAAAGAGAATGAGGGATTCACTGAATTCCTCGCCACATGGCACACTGAAAGTGTAAAGTTCGCTAAGAAACCTGAAGAAGCTTAAATGGTTCACATGTTTGTGAAGAACCTCCAGCCTGTTTACCGAGATGTATTGAAATACCTGAACTTCAAAATATTCAAAGAACTGGTGCGAAGTGGAACGAAAATTGAAGAGGATGTCAGAATGACAAAAACTGAGAAACCTAAGAACTACTAAGGCCCCTCCTCCAAAATAAGAACTCCTGCGGCAGCCCCTTCTGTCGAAGTAATTAATATCCTAGATACCCCTTCAAATGGGCTTGGCCATCCTCCTAGGGTGTTTACCGACATAGGTACTACCTACGAGAAGGCACTCCAAAGGCTGATAGCCCAAGGTAAGCTCCAACCAATAGGCCCAATCTCTGATCCGGCTCCTGAAAACCGTAACAAATATTGGGATGCTAACACCTATTGCCAGTACCATCATGGCAAAGGACATGACATAGAAACCTGCTTTAAGCTAAAGCAAGAAATACATGATATGATTGAATATAGGAGGCTCCAACTTCCAGTATTATGTGGCATGTTTGAAAACCAGGTAAATGGGATTTTTTCTTGCAACGACTTGGATGACAGTTCACACCTGATTAACTTCAACATTGATGAAATCAATGGTGTTTGGGCCGTGGATGAAGCAGATGTCTACATCACTTAGCAAATTACTCTAATTACCGACGTACCTACCCTTGACAAAGTCAACAACATGATATTACAACTTCAAGATGCATTCCAAATCTTGAGCATTCGGGTCCAAAAATTGGAAAAAGAATTCGTTGGAAAAGATAATTCACTACTTTCTTCCAGTAAGGATGAAGTAAAAACTCATCAAAAGTCTATCTTTACCAACCCTTGTCTTCTGCAGAATGTTAAAGCTCATGTAAGTGTACCACACCCAGGGTACCCAGGCATCCAGGTCGGCCAAAATAGTTCGATGGTACAAAAGACACCGGTACGTAGTACTCTGAGGTCATTTGTGAAGCTATGCCTCACTTATGCCACAACCTTTGAGATATTAACCATCCACGGGAGGCTTCAGTCAATCGGACCGACTCCCGAACCTTCTGCCAATCAACGAAGTAAATGGTTTAAGACAGATCCTTATTGTACTTTTCATCAGGTTAAAGAGCATGATACCGAAGAATGTTTCCGATTGAAGCACGAGATTCGAGACATGATTGATGTAGGCACTTTGCCTCTTTCGTTCCTAGCACAACCAAGCAACGAGGATACCCTTCCTAGGGGTCCTACTGCACAAAACCAGGAAACCTTGTTGGAGACTTACCCACCATCTATCCCAGATAACGATGATGAAATCCTTATAAGTCGTAATCTACTTTCTAGTTTTAGTTGAGTCGAGTCCAGGATTTTCCTTTCATAAAGTTGAGTCTTTTGTCCCACGATAACCTAGGGCGAGTCCTAGGAATCGCTTCCCTTTCGAGTCTGTTGAACCTTCATCATTTCAATCAATTCTCTTGAGTTTTGATTTCAAAATCTATTTCTTCCATCAGTCAATCAATGAAAATGAACAACGCACTCGAAGGGTGCCCCTGGGATAGAAATATATATTCCATTGTAAATGGTAGGGTACTTTAAGATCCCGTGTCTGTTTCCTTTACCTATTCCATGTCTGGCAGTAGAAAACCTCAGTCAAAGCCCGTTCCCTAAGAAAAGCTTTTAGATGATTCCATGACGAACCTAGACTAGCTTTTTGTTCCTGTGTCAATGACGGAAGGCAAGCCCATTCCCCACAAAAACATCCCTCTCAAAGAGAGAAGAGATCGACCAGTTCTAATAAATAATGTTAGTACTAAACCAAATCGATTGGCGAAGCCCAAATGTTTCAAGGAGAATTAAAGTTCAACCGGAACCGTTGTTCCGAAAGAAAAAGAGAGAAAAAGAAAACGCAAAAAAAAAAGTGAAGAAGAGGAAAAGAAAAAAAAAACGAAAAACAAAGACTGATGGAAAAGGAAAGAAAGACGAAAAAAAAAAGAGAAAAGTTGATGACATCGCAGAACACCTGTGGTTATCGAAGTTGCAGAAGCCATAAAGTTAAACCAAGTACCCACAGTTGAAGTTCAGTGGGGGAAGCCCAAAACCGTAAGTAGCAACCTCTACACCCGTTAAGTCCATCTTAAAACAATTGTGGGAAATATCGGTATACTTCCCCTTAAATTATAAGGATTATAACGAAATTATTATTATGAATACGAGTCAGAAAAGAAATTACATAAACAAAATAGAAGAGGATTAATAATCAACCTTTGGTCCTTGCAAATTCGGCCTAAAAACAATATCAAAGTTGATATTCACCTAATCGTTGCACCCAAGATGATATGAGAAATGCCCTTTTGTTCTTGCTAGAATCGATCCCCAAATTCACTTATTAATTTAGGGTTTTTGTGTGATTTTTGATGAGAGAATATTAGGTTAAGAATTAGGTCTAGAAAAATGATCTCCTACTCTTATTATAACCGAAATAAGAGTGAATAAGGGGAAGATATTTTTTCTCCTTTTTCATCAAACCCAACCGAAATAATAAGAAGATTTTTCTTATTATTTTCGGTTTTTCACCTACCAGAATAATGAGATTAAATCTTCTTATTTTGGTAGTTTACAAAATGTATATAAAGTGTATCATTTTTAAATTGTCATTTAATTTATTCCGTATTAATGTCTACAGCAAATAGCTTGCAGTCGATTTATTAATGCCGGTCTGTAATAATTTATTATGACAATATCGTATAATATATACTTTAACTATAAATATCGCATATTTATAATTAGCTAATTAAATATAACTAGTTACACTTAATCACGAATTAACATCTTAATTCGTTTAAGCTAACATTATATACATTTATTAAATATAACATATAATATTCAATTTACGAATTGACAGTTATTTCGTCTCAGCTAATATTATTTAATTAGATAAAATAATCGTTTCATCATCACATTGACTAACTGTTTAGTCAAATACTTGGACTAACCTTTTAGTCAGGCATCAATGTGATTATATTTTCATACAATCACATCTCTCAAACACATCCTTTAGGTGTGACTTTTAGGGACCAGTTGATCACCCCCATCAGTATGATAATAACGTCAAACTTTCTAGCAAGCCAACCGTTATTAAGTAATCCTTAATCAACTGATAAAATACGAAGTAAACCCTTGTGAACCTATAGGAGATTTATAAATGTTATCACACTAATTTGTGGAGAACACAAGCTCCAACAAACTCCCACTTGTCCTCACAAGTGTATGTACGATAACCGATTCTCATATCCTAAAATTTCTCCCACTCAATGTAAAACAATTTGCAAAATCCGTATTCACAAAGGTCGTATTTTGCAAGTGATCAATATCAAGAGTGGATTCCCCGACTAGAGAGTAACTTAACTGATAAACGAATCATCATTCGAGCATGGCCATGCATTTCAGTTACAACTCCTCGAGTGGCCCTGAGAAATAACTAAACCTGATAAACGTTGGATATTTTCTTCAACTCGAATCCTGCAGATATAAGCACAGTATGAAATGACCCAGAAAAAATCTACTTAGTCTCCTGTTACGGCAGACCATGAGAAAGGAACCAAAGTCACCCAAAAACTGCCTTAATCTCAAGAGACAGTCGATAGTTAAAAGAATCGACTCTAGGAACAAAATGGACGTCCAATCCACGACCTGGCACCGAATGTTTTTAAACATTTAGGACTCCGTTACGTTGTCACAAATTTTGTGCTACGAGATATCGTTATAACTCGTATCTGTGATCGATCAGCCAACTGTTTGACTTATGGCTCGTTGAACCCACCATCAATTGACTGCATAATATAATAGCCAGAGTTATCAGCTCATATGGGCGATTACGGACCAAAACAAATATAATGTAATTCAGTTCACTTTGTGGCGTTCAATGTTGTCAGTACAATCCACATGAGAAACAAAATATTATATTAAAACGATGAAGTTATAAATAGTATATGAAAAAGATAATGTATCGAATCCATAATCAACTACTACAACTTAGGACCACGTTTAATTCCCATGGAAATAACGTGCCCTTCATGCTTATCATAATTCAACGGTTTAGTGAGAGGGTCCGCGATGTTATCATCCGAAGCTATCTTGTCAATCACTATCTCCTCTTGCTCCACGTAATCACAGATCAGGTGAGCTTTCTGATGTACATGTCAAGACTTGTTGCTAGACTTAGTCTCCTTAGCCTGGAAGATGGCACCTCTATTGTCACAATACATGGTGATCGGGTCATTCGAACTAGGAACTATCGTAAGTACTTGTAAGAATTGACGCATCCATATGGCTTCCTTGCTGCTTCCGAAGCGGCATAGTACTCGGATCAGTAGTAGAATCTGCTACAACACTCTGTTTGGAACTCTTCCAGCTGACCGCAACACCATTAAGAGTAAAGACGAACCCGGACTGAGATTTTGAATCATCTCGATCCGTTTGGAAGCTAGGATCTGCGTAACCGATTGCGCATAGCTTAGTATCTCCTCCATAAGTCAATACCCTATCCTTAGTCCTCCATAGGTACTTAAGGATGTTTTTAACAGCTATCCAGTGTGTTTCACCTGGATTCTTTTGGTACCGACTCGTCATACTCAATGCATATGCCACGTCTGGACGTGTGCATATCATGGCATACATGATTGATCCTATAGCTGATGCATAAGGAACACCACTCATGTGCTTAATCCCTTCAGGCGTCGTGGGTGATTGAGACTTGCTCAACTGCATCCCATACGTCATTGGAAGGTTCCCCTTCTTGGAGTTGGTCATGCTGAACCTTTCAAAAATCTTATCCAAATAAGACTCCTGACTTAGTGATAACGTCCGTCGTGATCTATCTCGATAGATACGGATTCCCAATATGCGTTGTGCCTCACCCAGATCTTTCATCTGAAAATGGTTCTTCAACCATCCTTTAACCGAAGATAAGAGAGGAATGTCATTCCCAATCAAGAGTATGTCATCGACATACAATATGAAGAAAACAATCTTGCTCCCACTCGACTTGATATATAAGCATGGTTCCTCGGCCGATCGAGTGAAACCATACTCTTTTATCACCTGGTCGAAACGATGATTCCAACTCCGAGAAGCTTGCTTAAGTCCATAAATGGAACGCTTAAGCTTGCACACTTTCTTAGGATTTTAAGGATCTATGAAACCTTCGGGTTGCACCATGTATAACTCTTCCTCCAAATAACCGTTTAAGAAGGCGTTTTTCACATCCATTAGTCATGAAAAGCGGCAATCTCTAAGATAATCCGAATGGAACGCAGCATAACTACGGGTGCAAAAATTTCATCATAATGCAATCCGTGCACTTGAGTGAAACCTCTTGCCACTAGTCGTGTCTTATAGGTATCTGGTTGCCCGTCTACAGAACGCTTTATTTTGTAAAGCCATTTGCACTGTAGAGATTTTACCTTATTAGGTAAATCAACAAGGTCCCATACGTTATTCTCATACATGGAGTCCATCTCGGATTGCATGGCTTCAAGCCATAGCTTTGAGTCGGAACAGGTCATGGCACCTTTGTAGGTGGCGGGTTCATTACTCTCTAGGAGCAAAACGTCATTCTTCTCGACCATACCAATGTATCTGTCCGGAGGATAAAAGACTCTACCCGACCTCCAAGGTTCCTGAGGAATATTAACCGTATCATCAGTTGGAGGAACAGCTTCCTCCATCTGTTCCTCGGTTGTTGGTTCTAGAATCTCCGACAGCTCGAAGGTTCTATTACTTGTCTTGTTCTCGAGAAATTCTTTCTCTAAGAACGTCGCACTAGCCGCAACAAAAACTCGATGTTCGGTAGGCGAATAGAAGTAATGACCAAACATTCCTTTTGGATAACCAATAAAGTATGTCTTGAGAGATCGCGGGCCGAGCTTATCCTCGTGTCTCCACTTGACATAAGCCTCGCAGCCCCAAACCCGAATAAAGGATAAGTTGGGGACCGTTCCCCTCCACATTTCATATGGAGTCTTGTCGACAGCTTTAGTCGGACTTCGGTTAAGTATAAGAGCAGCTGACAAAAGAGCAAAGCCCCATAATGAATCAGGTACTACCGTGTGACTCATCATGGATCGAACCATATCAAGTAGTATTCGATTTCTCCGTTCGGACACACCATTTAATTGAGGTGTTCCAGGTGGAGTTAACTATAAAACGATTCCACAGTCTTTAAGGTGTTGATCAAACTCATTTGAAAGATATTCGCCACCCCGATCTGAACGGAGTGCTTTAACCTTTCTACCCAGTTGGTTCTCAACCTTGTTCTGGTATTCCTTGAATTTCTCAAATGAATCACTTTTATGCTTCATTAAGTAGACATATCCGTATCTACTCAAATCGTCCGTGAAAGTGATAAAATATCTATAGCCATCTCTAGCGGTAATTGACATAGGTCCACATACGTCAGTATGTATGAGTCCTAATAGGTCACTAGCGTGCATTCCAACATCTTTGAAGGAAATTCGAGTCATTTTGCTAATGAGACATGATTCACACGTGCCATATGTAGAAAAATCGAATGCGGGAATAGTCCCATTCTCGACGAGTTTCTTTACACGTTTTTCATTTATGTGTCCCATTCGACAATGCCATAGATAGGTTTGATCTTTGTCACCAACCTTTAATTTCTTATTATTCACGTGTAATATATCTGTGATTTGATCTAAGATGTAAATTCCATTCATGGAAACTGATTTGCCATAAATCATTTCATTGAAAGAAAATATACAGCTATTATCCTTTATTGAAAATGCAAATCCGTCTTTATCCAGTACGGAAACAGAAATAATGTTCTTAGATAAACTAGATACATAGTAACAGTTATATAAATATAACTCAAACCCACTAGGGAGCTGGATTACGTATGTTCCTTTTGACACTGCAGCAACTCGTGCTCCATTCCTGACTCGCAGGTCCACATCACCCTTTGCGAGAGGTGTGATGTTCTTTAGGCGCTGCAAATGATTACACAGATGACAACCACAACCAGTATCAAGTACCCAAGTTCCAAAACTTGCATGGTTAATCTCAATCATATGAATATAAGATGACATACCAACATGAGTGACGCGGCCTGCTTTTATGTCCTCAAACCTGGACAGTTCCTCCTTCAATGTCCAGACTTGTGACAATGGTGGCATTCAACGTTACTGTTCTTGCTCTTTGCCTTGCCTAGTGAGCCACTAGTCTCACCAGGCCCACTCTTACCGTTTCCTGACTTTTTAAACTTAGGCTTTCCTACAGTTAGGTCGCCGTGAGCCTTGCCCTTACCTTTATTCTTGTTGGAAATCATGAGAACATCTTGCTTCATGCTCCCACTCAATTTCATATCCTTCTCGGTCTGTACGAGAAGTGAGTGTAGCTCATGAGGACTTTTCTTCATGTCATTCATATAGTAATTTGCCCTAAAGAGGGCAAAGCCATCATGAAGTGAATAAAGCATACGGTCAATAACTATGCTCTCACTGATTTTGCAATCAAGTGCCTCCAGCTTCTCGACATTCTCAATCATGTGAAGAATGTGTGGGCTAACCGGTTGGCCCTTCTGGAGTTTCGCATCAAAGAAGCGACAAGTATGCTTATAAGTAACGATTCTCGGTGCTTTTGAGAACTCGTTAGTGAGTGTGGTGAAAATCTTGTTTGCACCTTGGGCAATGAAGCGTCTCTGCAAATTGGTTTCCTTTGCAAAGATGAGTACGTTCTTTATCGCACCAGCTTCCATAATGAAGTCATTATAAGCAAGTGACTCATTGACTCCTACATTGGGGCCTGGGTTTGGCGGTATTGGCTCAGTTAAGTACTTGAGCTAACCGTCAGCAATGGCAGCATTCCGCAATGATGCCTCCCAATCCGCAAAGTTGGACCCGTCATTTTTCAGACGTTTGAACTGATTCATGTGGTCCATGAAAGCTTTCAGCCAGGACTCGCGTCCAAGTGTGGCACTTGGCATTGGGATTTCGTTATTTCCAGCCATTTGTTGTAACAGTATTATCAAAATAAAACGTATTCTACACTGCGAAAAGAAGAATGAAATATAATAAGCATACTCATCGTTATGATTTAAGTCTAATGCAATACTGTTATAACGCGAAGACTTAAGCATTTATACAATTGACCTCCCTCAAGAATTATATAAATGATTCCAAGACTCAATTATCTGTAAATTGATAAGCCAACCTCTTGGCTAATTCTACTGTTAGAATTCTTGGTCGATAAATTTCTGTAAATTCTATCTTTAGTCCATCATAATCATGAGAAACTCTTCGGTTTATAATGTTGAGGTAAACTATGTCAACACAAACTACTTACCCAACGTAAAAGGGGTCATATGGAGAGTAAGGTACTATATGCCTACCGACGAAGAAGGAATTCATAGTTGTTTGCCCTTATAAAGACTAGTCTCAATTTCAGTTATAGAGGAAGATCCCATCAACTTAATTTTAATTCATTTTAAGTGAACTAATATCTAGCATACGAGAATGAATAAACTAAGGTGATGGCTTAATAAATATGTGACATCTGTATGTCCATGAAAACTAACATACAATCTATATGAGTCAATTTCCATGCATTTTAATAGTAGAAGGTGGTTTGGTTTAGGCGGAATATGATGCATAAACTATCATGTGAATGAAAAGCAATAGGAATGAAAACATAAAAACAATAATAAAGTCCTAGTGTGGCCTATCTACCAAAATGAACATTAAATACAATTTTGGAATCCATCCTTGGACCCGAGAAGCTTGTCTTGATGTTCCATCTTGGTCCATGTAGCGGGAGTGAGCAATGCAATCTCCATCTTTAGTCTTCTTTAAAATTACAATTAAAAATTACATAATAAACCTATTTACATTCTAATTTCAAAACCATAATACTTAAAGAAAATAAAAGGAGATTCGAGATCTCAAAATTACATTAAAATTATGTTTCCTTCATTACGAAAACATAATTAACTAAGGCCACACTAGGTATCACAAATTACAACCGATTGCAAAAATACGTAAATAAAACCATTCAACGATTCATTCAACTAAAATAAAAATGCATCAACTATAAAATTAAACATTCAAGACATAATTCCTTAATTATGTAGATTAATTTATCCAAACCACCTATTTAAATGATCAAATTATGTGACAATTCCTCAATTACTCACATTAATTTCAATCTTAATTCATATTGACCTATAATATGAATTATTCACCAATATTTTAAACCTCTTTAAAATAATATGGGTATCTTAAATTTGTGAACCTTTTCACAATAATTATTATTCATTATAGATAATAATAATGATTGGCCAAAATAATCAAAAAAAATTTTATTAAAAATTGCCCACGGCATCTAGCAAAGACAAAAAAAATGTTCCTTTTTTTCTTGTGCTCTCGGCTAATTGCAAAAAAAAAAACAAAAACAATCCTTATTTTTTTTTATTTCGGCAATTCAGCAAAAAAAAAAACAGAAATTTTTTTCTCTCGGCATTTCAGCAAAAAAAAAAAAAAAAAACAGAAACTTTTTTTTCTTTTGCTCACGGCTTTTTGCCAAAAACACAAAAACAAACTCTTTTTTTTTTATTTTTTTTATTTCGGTATTTTGCCCTTATCAAAAAAAAATTAGATGAACAAATTCATTTATAGTTGCTATTAGAACAAGATTGGCATTATCATGAACATATAAATTAATGAAACATGATTCTAAACAACGATTTAAAACCATTTATGCCAAAAACTATATAGCAAAAACAAATTTAATATCATCAAACAAGATGATTTCCATTTCCATTTTAATTTAATGCTTATTAAATCAAAACATCTACAAAATTATTATATTATCATCTTAACCTATTAAAACAATAATATGAATAAATCAAAATGGAACAAATCATCAAAAAAACAAAAACCAATCGGCAAAAAATTAAAAACCCTACGGCACAAAAAAATTTAACAGCCGAATGGTTTTTTTTTCTTTTCTCGAAATTCTTTTGTTTAAAACATCTATGAAAATCATATAAAAATAATTTCGTGGCCCTTGCTCTGATACCACTTGTGAGAAATATCGCTATACTTCCCTTTAAATTATAAGGATTATAACGAAATTATTATTATGAATATGAGTCATAAAAGAAATTACATAAAAAAAATAGAAGAGGATTAATAATCAACCTTTGGTCCTTGCTAATTCGGCCTAAGAACAATATCAAAGTTGATATTCACCTAATCGTTGCACCCAAGATGATATAAGAAATGACCTTTTGTTCTTGCTATAATCGATCCCCAAATTCACTTATTAATTTAGGGTTTTTGTGTAATTTTTTATGAGAGAATATTAGGTTAAGAATTAGGTTTAGAAAAATGATCTCCTACTCTTATTATAACCGAAATAAGAGTGAATAAAGGGGAGATATTTTCTCTCCTTTTTTGTCCAACCCAACCGAAATAATAAGAGGATTTTTCTTCTTATTTTCGGTTTTACCTACCAGAATAATGAGATTAAATCTTCTTATTTTGGTAGTTTACAAAATATATATAAAGTGTATCATTTTTAAATTGTCATTTAATTTATTCCCTACTAATAAGTCTACACACAACAACTTGCAGTCGATTTATTAATGCCGGTCTGTAATAATTTATTATGACAATATCGTATAATATATACTTTAACTATAAATATCGCATATTTATAATTAGCTAATTAAATATAACTGGTTACACTTAATCACGAATTAACATCTTAATTCGTTTAAGCTAACATTATATACATTTATTAAATATAACATATTATATTCAATTTACGAATTGACAGTTAATTCGTCTCTGCTAATATTATTTAATTAGATTAAATAATCTTCTCATCATCACATTGAATAACAGTTTAGTCAAATACTTGGACTAACCTTTTAGTCAGGCATCAATGTGATTATATTTTCATACAATCACATCTCTCAAACACATCCTTTAGGTGTGACTTTTAGGGAACAGTTGATCACCGCCATCAGTATGATAATAACGTCAAACTTTCTAGCAAGCCAACCGTTATTAATAATCGTTAATCAAATGATAAAATACGAAGTATACCCTTGTGAACCTATAAGAGATTTATAAATGTTATCACACTAATTTGTGGAGGACACAAGCTCCAACAACAGTTACAGGGAATAATCGGGAATTTTGAGAATCATCCAGCTTGTGTTGTTACACCCAGCCTTTAGGGTCCAGTCATGGAGATTTGAGCCCACGTTATTTTTCCTACCCATTTGCCCTCGGGTTCCATCAAACCCGAGACACCATTTCCAACCACATCAGCAGCCATAATCCACCGGCCTAAGCATCGCAAAACGAACCTTTAGAATGAAGATCCATTATTTAGACCTTTTATTATCAAGCTCCACGTCCCAAAAGATCCAAGCCTTTTACACCTAACCCTAGACACGGGATACGACATGATATCTTAGGTGAAACCTTCGAATGTGTACACACAAACAAGTTGCCAAGATTATGCCCCATAGATCGAACTACGTCGGATTTGATTTCGCCCCACGCGATTTCATTGGCAGTCCTTCAGAGTAAAGGATTTAATCCTCCCAACATCCACCATGCATCTTGTCAATTTCTTACGGGTCTTAGCCAAGTCCAAATGAAGCCACCTTTGTTACGCCAGTCTTAGTACTCGATTTAGACTAGGATAAGAATCTAGATTCAAGGGTGTAGTTGTCAAGTCTGGCATTAGGCTATATCTAACGGTGTTGGCAAAATATTCGGTGTTCCGGGTCGACGATCCCTTATGTTTCAGATGTTTAAGTTCTGTATGGGCCCGGTAGCGCGTACCTTCTAGCCCGCCTCAATTTTGAATGTCTTGTGGTTTATGTTGTCATTCTTCGTGCCGAAGTGGCCCATCTACGTTTCTACCCCAACAAGTCGATGTTTGGAATAAAACCCCTACACACTTGCGGATTTTGTCAAAGATAGCAGCCATGCCCGACCCAGATTTGTTTACTGGGCAGAATGTCCGAGTTAGAAACTCGAGTTGTGTCAACACATCATAAGAAAAACTCCCCATTGGTGAAGTTTCGAAAATCCAAATTTTCTTGAAAATGTTCCGCTTCGGAGAAGCTCAGTTTCGGACATCGTAATTTGCAGGCCAATGGCTTGTTTCAAACTTTTTGATGGTTAAGTAACTTATTTCAAATGATATTCAAAGAATCGGGTCAATGGCCCACTATCCATTCAAATGTTTATGATCCGGGTCGAGCACCAATCTATGCTTTCAAAAATTCAAATTGATTGCTATGTGAATTGCCATGATATGTGTTCAAAGTACAACAAGTATGCTTAGACTAAGGGCTCTAAAGTATTCCACTTTAGACCCAATGCAAACTGGGGGCTCTAAAGCCATTAGCTTCAGAGGTAATTATCAAGATGAAACAAATGAAAATCATCACATGAATTATTCAATTCCAGACAGAAATTTCGAAAGCAAATGACGAATTTCGGGCCAAGCGCCAACAGATATTGAATTTCGGGCCAAGCGCCAATAGATATTAAAATTGGGCCAAGCGCCAACATATGATAAATTTCGGGTCAAGCGCCAACGATGATGAATATCAGGCCAAGCGCCAATGGATGCTGAATATTGGGCCAAGCGCCAACAGATGTTGAACGTTAGGCCAAGCGCCACCGAACGACAATTTTTGGGTCAAGCGCCACCGAACGACAAATTTTGGGCCAAGCGCTAATTAATGATGTTCCTGTCTCCACAAGCTGGGGGCTTTCTTCGCAAGCCGAAGATTGAGTTGTTTATTTCCTCACAAGCTGGGGGCTTTCTTAGCAAGTCGAAGAATGAGTTGTTCATTTCCTCAAAAGCAAGTGCGTTTCTTCGCAAGCCGAAGATTGATTTGTTTATTTCCTCACAAGTTAGGGGCTTTCTTCGCAAGCCGAAGATTAAGTTGTTCATTTCCTGAAAAGTTAGGGGCCCATTGAAATCATTTCCGCAAGCCGGGAAAAACTATTCATCCCCGCGGGCCGGAGGGATGTTTTTGGTTACTTCTCTGCAGGCCGGAGGATCATTTTGTCTACTTCTCCGCAGGCCGGAGGATCATTTGGGTTAATAATCCGCAAGCCGGAAATTTAGTTTGTCACTTCTCGAAAGCCGTGGGTGTATTCCGGCCGAAAATGTAATTTGGTTCGTTATTTTCTCGCAAGCCAAAGAACGGTATATTGGTTCATTCTGCTACTCCTTTGCAAGCCAAGGGTGTACTTTTTTTGTGACTCTTTCGCGGGCCATTTTTCTTCTGGGTGGTTCGTTTGCTCCTTCGCAAGCCGAGGGTATTTATGGTTCTTACATCGCATCTTCGCAAGCCGAAAGTTCAAAAAAAAAAAATATTTGCCGAACAACGATGCAAATTTGATTACGTCACAACGAATACGTAGGCGCCTATGGATAAGGCTCAATCCACCATATATGTAAGTTTATGGGTCGACGACCAATGATGATGATTCAATGCAACAGAAGCAAGAAGGAATCTTCATGCAAAGTTTTAGGTATGATCTCTTCTTATGGCTGTCGAGCTTAAATACGCAAGTCTAATGGACTCTAAATGACCCGCAGAATCCTCAGGTCGAAAGGGAGTTGGGGTATACTTGGACTTTCGCCTTGTCCAAGCCTCAGTCAAAATGGGGGCTCTGTAGATACCCGTATCCGTCGATATTGGAAATTGCAGAAATCCCGACAAAACACTCGGTGATGATAGGACACATGTTTACTTACATCGCTCGATAGTAGATTTCATTTAGTGATGCGGGACAAGCGTTATTTGACGATTTTATAATTTAAAAGAAATTTAAATTATTTTGAAATAAATGATATTTATTTCATCGGTTTTCATAATTTCAAGTTTATTTTAAATTTAAGCTTTTATAATTTATTTGAAAAATAGATTATTGTTCAATGTTTTTACAAAGTTTTTATTTAAATTTATTTGAAATGAGATTGTGACGGTTTTTGGTGTTTCTATCGCTTAATTTAATTTGAAAAATTAGATTTTTCAAGCGGTTTTTAACTCGATTTTTAAGACAGTTTTAACTCGTTTTTTGAACAGAATTTTGTTGGAGTTTCTAGGTATGCTTTGACCAGTCCCATCCCCCCCCCCCCCCCACATGTCCTGGGTTCGAACCCCACCAACACCCTCTTCCCATCCCCTGTTTTCGAGCCCAACACCAACATCCAACACTACCCCAAACATCAACCCAACCAAACCAACACCTCACCAACACCTGACCCATTAACCCAACCCTCAACCTAGCCCATATCCACGTCCAAACCCGTACCAAAACCCACCCAAATGACCCAAACCCATGCCCTGTTTTGCCGCACAAAATAGGGACTCTTCCGTCTCTTTTTCGAGCTAAACCCAAACCCTACTCCTTCCCTATCTTTCCCTAATTTTTCACCAAGCCATGGAAGATATTTACCTCCCATAAATAGCTCCCACAATCTTCCACAAAACCGAAATAATCTCCCAAATCTCTATCCTTTCCATAATCCCTTTATCACCTTCCATACTCCATATCTCAACCAAATTCTAGAATCCATCCATATACCAACTCCTTAACAGATAAGAAACAGAACCCTAGCACTCATTCCCCTACATACATAAGAAAAATCTCAAAAACACAAAAAGAGGACGAAAATAGAGAGAGAACAACGCCCGGTTTTGAGAGCTTGAAACCCTAAGCATATCACCATCAAACCTCACGTAAAAAGCTGCCTCAAACTCCTCTCATACTCAGAAACAAAGCATAAGGTTCATACAATGGATTAGACGAACATTGGAGCATCGATTTGCTCTCTTGTTCGTGTCTTCCCGCCTTTTGGACAGCTACTGTTCTCATCCATTTTTCTTTGTCTTTAAACCATCTTCGCTCTTGTTTCTTGCTAAAGATTGAATATTTGTCCTTCAAGGATTGTAGAACATCTTTCGCATTTAGATTTGAGCAAGAAACGAAGCCACAATCCTCGTTTGAAAATCGTTGTACGATGTACAACATAAATTGTGTTTTTTAAACTCGTGTGGACAGAACCTGTTTTCGTTCATTTTTAATCATTTCAAAGTGCTTTTTAATTCTGGTTTTTTCTGAATTTTGAAGCTTTGGAGTCTAAAGATCCCAGAACATCTTTCGGATTCAGATTTGAGTTAGAAACGAAGTCACAATCTTCGTTTGAAAATCGTTGCACGAAGTGCCTTTTTACGCGAGAAAGTTAGTTTATTTTTCAAAATTGTTTTCGTTAAATTGTTTCGATTTTTTATTACGATCGTCGAAGACGCGTCTTTTAAGCAAAGCTTGCATACGGGATTCCGAGTAGTGTCCAAGTCTACATGTAAGTTGAGGGTGCACAAAATTCCGTCTCTTTCCCTTCCTTTTGCTTGTGTGGTACACGGCCTAAGGGCCTTTTATCGCTTTTATTTCGTCCTTTAATTATCGTCTCATTTTTGTTAATATATTACATAATTATGATGTTACTGTTGGATTAATTGCTATTTAGAATAGATAATATATTAATCACCTGCTTGTTTTTCAATTTACGACGATAACATGTTTAGTTAGAATAATTAACGTGTTTAATGAGTTGTTTGTTGATTGTATGACGATAACATGTTTAAATCAACTAAAATGAAATTTTAATTAGTTTCATTCGTTTTTACATGTTTAATGATTTAATTACGAAGTAATTAGTTTAAATCACATGTTTTATGTTTGTTTAATTTTAATTATAAAATAATTAGATTAAATCGCATGTTTAATTGGTTAATGATGCTTGTATGTTTATTTGTATCGTTATCAATTGTTAAATTTCAACTTGGCCAAATTAGTATGTATAAATCATGTTAATTGAATTAGACATTCATAGGTCATACAAAACCCGGCGTAGAATTTTAAATGAACTTATTTAAAGAATTAAATGAATTCATGTTTTCTTATGACGATTTCTCGCTAGTTGAATTGTGCATGCTTAGCATCCAATTCATTGCACTCGATGACTAGAATAGTCAACGTTGACCAACCCCCTAGGCCGTGTCCTTGGTCATAAATGCCTCGGCCTTCGTGCCATCTTCGGTTCGATTTGTTTCGTTTCATTTAATTATTGCGGTTTTATTTTAATTGTTATTGTTATTTAATCGTTGTAATTATTGTAACTATTTCAAAGCAATGAAATTTGTACTTTAAAATATGGGTCTAGTTAGTACTTTATTTTGAGTCAAAATGATTTACAAAACCGTTGTTTTAATTGGTTAAGTTGAAGTATTTAATCAACTAAATCGAAGTGAGTGCAATAAATAGTGATAAGGTTAAGGACGAAGTCCTATGTGAGTCATGGTCTCATCATTGGCACGTTTTTTGAAGCCCAAGTAGGCTAGTACGTGTCATATGTCGGGTGTAATGTTTAACAATTGTACTTAGATCGAGTTGTATCTTTAATTCAATTATTTGCGAATCGAGTCAACGAGAATCGTCTGGGTTGTAATAGCTAGTTCCCCAACGGCTCCCCCATTCCCATGTAAGCCATGTTTGTAAATGCTTGTTAGTATAGTTCAAATTAATCTCACATGCTAAATTACTTGGACAAAGTAGATTAGATGCATTAAACGATTAGAAACCAACTCACATGTTAGGATCAGAATGGTGTTTTGAATTCTGTTACAGTAAATCACAGTCTTGTCCAATTAGCCATCATAGTCTTTAGTAGAGGTTGTTATTGCAACGGGCGGGGTGGGTGTTTTATTAACGAACTTCCCATCACGTACTTTCAACAACAAACTTAAATCTCATTTATGGTTCCCAAATTTCCTTAAATTTGGTGGCGACTCCAAACGATTTTCAAACCCGTGGATATACCAATTTCCCACATCCACACCAAGATTTACATTCACTCCCACATGTTTCAAGGGTGCACACTTCCTCTTCATGGATTATAGAAGGAAATTATGGTGGCATGTCTTCCTCATCATCGTCACCATCATAGGTATCCCAAATAAGAGAAGCAAGGCTAGTGGGTGAGCTAGATACATGAGGCAATTTAGACATAGTTGTTATCTCACAATTGACCTCCAACTCATATTCACCATTGCTCTCCTCTCCAACTTCATCATGCTCCAAATCATCATCCACTCTTGGTCCATAATCAATAAACCACTTCCATCCTCAAAAGTTACATCTTCATATTTACATCCATCATGAATGTTTGTAAAGTGAGGTACAAGTTGGAGTATGGGATGTTCAATGCTTATGAATTTAGGAGGTGGTTGGGGATTCACAAGAGTATCTTCATAATGCCATCCAAATTCTTCTTCACCCTGACTATGTTCCCCTTCTTCTTCACTGATCATTTGGGTGACTTCCACTTGGGCAAGTCCTCACCATTGGTAACAATGTTTTTGAGTACAATGTCCCTAACTTGGTTCTCTTCTAACCTTTATGTGAAGAAATCTTGTTGGTCTTTTAGAATTTGGTTCTCTTCTAACCTTTATCCATCTTTTATGTCAAAGTCATGCTCATTTTTTTGTTGTGGGTGGGTGGGAGGGTGGTTATATTGTGGTTGTTGATTGTTGATTGTAGAATGGCATTTGATGAAATTGGTTGTAAAGTGGGTTTTTGGAGGGTGGTTGTTGTGGATATTGGATGTGGGGGCTTTGATATGAAAAGTTGGGGTAGTAGTTAGGACTTTAATTGTATGAGTTGTAAGGTAGGTTTGTTTTGACTTCGTCCTAAAACTCCCTATACCCATGGTAGTCATTCTCAAAAGATCCACCACATACTCCATGTGCCAAGCCTTGGGTCATCATCATAGGTAGGACAAAGATACAACTATAAACAAGGAAACTACAAGAAAATGGTAAAAACAACCTTGTGGAACATGTTCCTCAAGGTTAAGGCACAATTAAAATAGACAAACAAACAAGAACTTAATCACAAAACACCATCTCCGGCAACGACACCATTTGGATGTAAGCAAGTCGTTGTTCACTCAATCAAATACATTTATATTCTCAACAAATAACTAGTAAGTGGTTAAGTCGAGGTCGATCCACCAGACGGTGAGCTTTAGGTTCTTAGCCTATCTATTTCAATTTATGCAAGTCTCACGATTTAGTTTGAGTTGTAAACTACACTACTATAATGGAAATGTATAAAAATGGATAACAAGGCAAGTAAATAGAGATGTAAACAATTGATAAAAAGCACTAGCGTGTCATGAGTTCATAGGGAAATCATGGTAAGATAGAATAAATGACTCATATAGATGTAATCAATTATTATTGTTGGAATCGAGTTAGCGTATATCTTACAATTCCTAGGGAGACTTAGTTCTCGGAGCCGAGTTGGTCACAACTTTACAACACCTACATCGACTTGGTCCTCCCTGTTCAACTATATTCATGGTTTAACAAGCCTTGAGTTAGTTTATGCCTTACAAGTCTTGTTGAAAGGATAAGAGAATCGTGCTTGGTTGTCAATCAAGCATTTCATCAAGCATAACATGTGCATAAGTTGAAAGTACAATAAGCAACCATTCATATGAACTCATTAAGCATAGGTCTACCCCATAATTACTCTCTTAATCCCCCACTAACCTTAGCTAGTGGACTACTCACTACACATCATGATTATTATGCTAGTAATGGTGTCAAACCGCACAACACAAGTGAACATAATGATTAAGCAAGATAATAAGCAAAGGATTAAGATGTAAATAAAGAGAGATTAAGAAGGTTACCAACTTGGAAAGTAAAGATGAACATAAATAAAAGAGAATCGTTGAATAAAAATGTCTTCAAATACGTACTCAAGAGATCCAAGTGTAAATAACTTGAGATGAAGAAAACAAATGGAAGAACAATAGAAGAAACCTTTGATTAATAGCCTAATACAAACCTAAGAATTCTTCAAGTACAAAGCTAGATCTAATTAAGATTGTGTGAGAAATAATTGAGTAAAGATTAAAGTGCAATTTGTGGAATGATTAAAGACTAATTCTATTCACATCTACTCCTTAGAAGACTTAATCTAATCTAAGAGGACTAAATCTCCTCCAAATAAAAGAGGTGTATATATAGTAAGTAAGTTTTAGGGTTAAGTATGGGCTTAAATGAAGGGCTACGCCCACCAAACACGACCAACTCCTTGCAAGTCCCCTGAGCAGATCGTGCATCCTAGAGCTATGAAGAAACAATACTGGAGCTTAGGTCGAGCGTCATGGGGGGAGCACGCACATCCTAAGGGTAGGGACGCACGTCCTGATGGGAGGGATGCCCATCCTCATGCTGGGACGCCCGTCCTGGCGGTGACCTTGTCTATTTAAGCTCGGATTGTAAAACGGGCGTCATTTTCTCATCCGGACTCCGATTTGAGTGATTCAAAAGCCTAGACCACTTGATTTTTTGATGTTGTTTCATCTATAATAGGTTCAGAGCCAAACAAGCAAGTGTTGGCGTGTCTCCAATCAATTTCCTCTTGTAATGGCTCTCCTCTCGTTATCCTTGCCCAACAACTTCTGGGGATAGATTTTTGGGTCGTGGGGATTGTCCTTCATTACCCTAAAACTTGCTTTATTGAGCTACGGCCTTTATCCTTGTTCTCCTCTTCGATACTTGGTAGTTGGATGCAATCAATTTAGCTCTGATTTACTCCGTTTAGGCAAGGTTAGTGCTTCTCTCCTACCAAGGACACCAATTCTCATAGAATATGCATAATAGGAAGCTAAAGACAAGAAACGACCCAAATACACACTAAAAAGCATAGAAAAAGGCCAGTTAGGGTACTAAATATGCGTACGTATGAGTCACATCAACAAGTCAAGGTGCGGGTTTTAAGAAGCAGCTCAAAGAGGCGCGAGGTCCTGGGCGATGGAAGGGACCTCCCCCTTTTTTTCGGAAAAAAGCGCTTATTATTTTGTATTAATAGGGAGCTTTGTACTTCATTGTTCATCATCTGAAACACAAAAAAACATTTCTACGAAAACCTTCTCTTCTTCTTCCACAAAATAATTCATGGATAAATTTCGAAGATAGGTTGCGACATTGGTGTAGGGATTTATCGCCTCCCGAGAAGTATCAACTCATTGTAATGGGAGTTGGTCAATTGTTGGTGCTTCATGAAGTCAAGGTGAAATCCTCGTTCCTTTAAGCATACTCTCATTTTTGGGATACAAAACATCATGTTTTCGTCTTCCCTAAAGGTGAAATTTGCCCTCTTGGCGAAGAGGTGGGTGCTATTGGAGGGTGGCCAAGTTGTACTATGGTGCTTCCTGCTACTCGGTTGTTCTATAAGGAGAAGTTCAGTTCCATTCTAGGCTTGTCGATGAGCCAAGTGAACTTCCTTCTTGCTCCTCATGGTGTTGATATGTTGTCTCTTATCAACATCTTTTCCGATCGCTTGGATGCTAATATTTCGGAGGTGGCTAAGAGAAGGGCTCTTGCCTTTTGCCTAGTGCATGCTTACCTCCCTATTGATGCTTTGAAGAACGAGAGGCCAAGATGGTATGGTATCATGACCCATGTTCATGCTGTCGAGCAAATTGAGCATGGGCGGGATCCATCGTGGTTAATGCTAAGTGAGATTGTTCAAGGTTTGGACAAGAAAGGTTCTTGTGGAGAAGTTCCTTCATTTGGAATCCCTAGAATCGTATAAGTATGGCTCATGGAGAGGTTAAGGTAGGTTGAGCCTCTGGTTGATGCTTCTTCTTTTTCCTCTCGTCATCTTACCATGTGGAAGAAGTTGTATGCGGATAGCATTGCATGCACCGAGGCCTATTAGACCTCGAAATTGGTTGAGGAGGGCGGCCCTCACATATGTCGGGTGGTGTCGTTGTGGCACTTGAGGTCCTTTACGGGGTTGACCGTTCCAGACGCTTCTTCTTGCTCTTTGATGGTTGTGGGCTTGAAGGTTGTTTCTTCTTTTATCCGGAAAGGGTCATTAGGCAAATGGGTCATCAACAAAAGGTGCCCACTCAAGATAATCTCGTCCAAGAGAGTGTATTTTGAAACTCCGGGCTTCTGGATGCTTTCAAGAGGTGGTGGGCCACTCGGCCGGTGTGGGAGGTACCAAACCCGCTTTAACGACATGGGTGACTCCCGCTTATGTCAAATGGTCAGGAGCCTCAACCTTAGAAGAAAGGTCAAAGTTTCGCAAAGATGAAGTCATCGACTTGAAGTATAAGGAGGCGGCCAAGGCAAATTGCGTCTACCTTGAAGACTTTGGGGATAATGTGAGCCCGGATGTGATGAGGCCACCGAAGAAAATGAGCTTGGGTCCCAAAGAGGCGGTGAGCCACATGTCGGCTTGGCTTTGGACGAGGATAAGGTCGTGTAAGAGCCTTGGTGCCGTTGCCGTTATGGATCTATTTAGGATTCGTTCTGAGGAGGAGGCCCATACTAGGCGGGCTAGCAAGAAGAACAAGGGAAAGATGCATCCCGAAGGCAAAGGCAAGGGTAGAATGGAAGAGTGAAGACCTCCATTACCCACTTTATTATTATGTTGTATTAGCATTTGTGTGTGTAATACCTCGTATTTATTTAAGAATAGCTAGACCGAATAAAGAACCCACTCGGCCGAGTGCTGATCCACTCAACCGAGTGGAAGACCGAGTACCCCAATACAATATGCTGGAAAGCCTGGAAAGTCGGTCACTCGACCGAGTGGAGTCTCCACTCGATCGAGTGGGCTTCCACTGGACCAAGTGCTGGTCGAGTGAGTCTATACGGGAATTTTTTCATGAGATGTCGCTTTTATAGCCCTATCTTTTCAGATTTCCCCACCAAAACCCCATCTCAAACACAATTCACCACTCTCTAAACTTCACCAACTTCTCTATAAACTCTCCACCTTCTAATCCTTTCAAAAACACTAAGTTTCTATAGAAGAGTTCGTGCCTCCTTAGCCTTTCTCCCTTATTGTAAGTGGATCTACACTTCTTCTCTTCTTTCTTGTCTTAACAACTTTATTTAGTTAGTAAGTTACTCCTTACTTAATTATGTTGTATGAATTCAAGGAGTTAGGTTATTATGTTGTTATAATAGATCGTAGTATTGATTATAATAATAAATATGTGTAGGAAGCTTAATTGAGGAGTATTTTTAGGGATTAGCTTGTGGAATTATGGAAATAAGCTCAAGGTAGGGTTTCCCTACTTAGCTATGGCGTTATGAGTGTTTAATTGTGCATTTAATACCATTAATTACATTTATCTCATAGTACTTGCATTATAACATGTTTTGGATAATTAGGATTTGGTACATATAATGGTCTCATGATGATTTTAGGAAGAATGATTACGATGAATGAATCTAGTATTAATTATCTTGCACGATAACATGTTAATAAGCAATTAAGAGAAGAGCAAATGAATTAATGAAGTTATGAACATGAGTTGGTTGTTGTATGAATTAAATGGCATGTTTGTTTGGTTAATTGTCCATGTTGTTGGGGAATTGCTGGCATCGGAGATTGTTGGGGGATGTTGATGATGGTTTTGGAGACGGAGAGCGGTTGGGAAACCGTCTTCCGCTCAAGTCTCCCTTGGAGCTTCTCAATCTAAGGGAAGTGTATACATTAGTACTAAGGTTATGGAGGGACTCATGGGGTGAGGCATGTCGTCTGGCAGGGGACTCGAGTCGCACTCGGGCCCGGTACCACAGACGTGTTCCGAGTACCTTATTGGTTTTGGTGACGTCGTGGGCGTGTCCCGGTCACGGTTGGAGGAGATGAGTTTTGTGGATACTTGTCATGTTTACATACCTCATTAAATTAGTAAGTTAGTTGCATCTCGTATTTATTATTGAACATTCATATCATTGGCTAACACTTGGGTTTGAATGTATGTGATGAACCATATGGTGATTTCCGCCATATGGGGAACAGTGTCGACGGGTGCACACGTTTGAGTAGCGGGCTTGGGAGCGGTCTACCTCCTTGTCGCCACATGTTCTTATTTAGTTTTTGACATTTAAACTTCTTTCGATTTGGTTGCACTATTGGGATGATTTTGCATATCCCTTAACTTGTGATCACTTAACTATTTATGTTATTTAAAGTACTTCTTTACTTGTTGTTCACACTACACTCTTGGGAAACCAAGGCTTGTGACATCTTCATGTGACGGGGAATTGCCTAGAGGAAGGGTCCCGACCATATGAGGGTTTTACAAAGTGGTATTAGAGCGACGATTTTGGAGCCTAAACAAATGAACCAATGAACTAGGGTGAGTCAATTTAAAATGAACCCGGTTTGAGTTTTAGAGGGTTTGTGACAAGCTTGGGAGACGTCTTATGGTTGAGTACTTGTCCTCTTAATTTGAGTTGGTCACTACGCGTGGGTAATGGTGTTGGAATATATGTCCTCCGACAATAATGCGATCACAATTGTCGATCATATTGATCACATATTTAAATCTCATACCAAGAATACGAAAGGGATGATACATTACATATATAGTCAACTGGTCCACACATATCGGTAATGATTGGCTGGCTGGAGTTTGACATTACTGTCGTGCGACGGTGGTGATCAGTTGATCCCTTGAGGTCACACCTAAAGGACGATTCCCTTAATTGAAAAGGTTAATTAATTGTATACCGTCTGATTAATTAATACCTTAAAATTGAACAAATTATTATCATAAGAGAGAAAATGACATCTTATTATAATGTGATTAAATGAGATTTTATTTAGTAATTTAAGAAGTTATATTACTAAAATTAATCGGTGTTTGCGAAACACGCGAGATGAGAATGATAAGTTAGTTATAATTACAAGATGTTGTGAATTATACTAACTAGTAATTAAATGACCATTTTATGAGAAAGTAATTTTAAATTACTAGTCAATTTGTTAAATATGATTTATTTAATTTGTAAATGATATTTAATTTGTTAAATATACATTTTAAATTAAAACATGACATAAGACATGTCACATGTCACATGACATACAATTGTACAATTGACAAAAATAAAATGGACTCCATATTACACTATTGAAACCGAAAATTGGGTGGCTCTTTTAGTAGTTTTGTCTTATTCATTTGTCTTGTTCATTTGTGTATGACAATTGATAGTGACTTGACTATGCAAAAGACTTACACATTTTTGTCTTGTGAAGACAAAAAGAAAAAATAAAAGAGCCTATTACTTTCCCCACCCAACCGGTTTTCATCACACACCATTGAGAGTTTTTCCTCTCAATTTTTATTCTTCTCATGTTTAAACAAAAGATATACTTCTCTCTCTTGTTCTTCATAAAAGTCCCTTTTATGAATCTAATTTTTCATATCAATCACTAATAATACTAAAAGTAGTATATGAGTATTAGTAATCGAATTTAAGGTAAACCACATTACTAATATCTAGTACATGTTAGTTTGTGGGATTAAGGGATAGTCTTGGGTGCTACTAATTGGAGGGCTTCTATTTTGAAGTCATGAATGTTCATCCAATATTGGAAAGTTCAAGAACTAACAAGAAGGACATCTTGTTGGTGCCCATTTGACCGAAATTTATTTGGTGAGAAATTGATTTTCTTATCTCTTTTTGTTTTAGTTTGCATGCATAAGATTTGTAATTAATTTTATGACTAATTTAATTAAAACATACAAGAATATTTTGTATAATGAGATATAGATTTCCAACAAGTGGTATCAAGAGCCTTGGTTGTTTGCATGCAAATCGGTTATAGTTTTTCCGAGTTATACGATTAACATATAAAACTTGTAAATTTGTGTTATTATGATATATCACAAAAATAATTTATGCATGTTAAAGTTTCTGATCCTAAAATGTATTTAGGATATTTTGGTTAATTTATGGATTTTTATTGTTCATTTTATTTAATATTGGCATTAAAATGTGATTTTTATGATAAAAATGTCATTTTTGGACGAAAATTAGCTAAACTTCGAATTTTCCAGTGGTTTTTGGATATGTTTTCACATATATTATTTTTAGATGATCTGGAATGTTCAGAAGTTTTGGAGTTCTTATGCTCGAAATATGGATTTTTCATTATAAAAATCGAATTTAAATGAAAAATAGGTTAATATGAGAAATATTTCGAATCTGGTCATAGAAATTTAGTATGTTATCACATGCAATTTTACAAGATGTGTGTAAAATATTAGGCTATAATGAAGTCTTCATGCATGATTTATGGATTTTTGATGAAAAATAGCATAAATAGTGACTTAATTAGTGAAAAATTGCTAAAACATACTTCATGACTAAGGAAAAACGTCACATGTTGCATTTTATTATCTTTTTCAGATTTAAAATTGAAAAGTTGATGAATATAATTTTTCTCATGTTTTTATGATTTTAATTGGTAAATTCGATAAACCGCAACATAATTTTTCCGATAATTTTTTTGAAATTTTAACCTAAGTTTTTGAACATTATTATTGTCATGGTCTTTTTCCAGAATGTTCATGAGTTTAAATTTCAAATTTCAAATTTATTTGAATTTTTTGTGATTTATTTGAAGTTTATAGCATTTTATTGTAATTTTAGGTCCATTAATGAACAATTTTAAGAAATATAAGTTAATTATAGTCAAATGGTTAGTGGAGACTAATTTTGAGTCCTAAGTAGGTTAGGGTAATTAACTTGTGCATAAATATGAATTTATGTAATTATTGTGATTATAAAATGTTAAATCACGCAAATCCGTAAAAATCGATTAATATACGATATTGGCTCCTTAAAGGCGATTTAGCATAAAATTGGGCATGATCATACATATTATAGTGCTGCATTTTTTTTATGATTGTCATAATTTTATTTTATGTAATTTTGAATTATGTGATTTTTACTTAGTATGGCCTTATTTTTTAATAGGTATTACCCGAAATGTATGGGAATATCGATTCGGTTGTAATTTATTGTGATCTCGTATTACCGTTTTGTAATTTAATATATTTATTTTATTTTAATTACAAATGTATAATAGGAAATTATGTAATTTGTTATGTAATTTATTTATTCCGGAGATCCTTGAAGACGGTGTCACTCGAAAATGAAATCCATTAAAGACGGTGTTACCTCGAGATGCGTGCCTCAACCGAAGTTCTAGGGACCAATGGAGTTGGTTTCCGAATATGTAATAGTTAATTAGATTTTCTATTTTAGGAAGGCCATACTAGGATTTAATTTATGCTTTGAATTTTATTTATATGTCGCATGCATCGCTAAATCGCCATAACTAAAACATGCATCATCTTTTAATCGAGTTTATCGACCGTGTCAATTACAATTATCGTAGTTCACCGCTTTAGTTCACTTAAAACGTGATAGATAATAAATTGACATGACCTCTCGCTAAAAATAATCAATTGAGACTTAGCCTTACCAAAAATTAGAAACCATGAAGTACCAGTTTCGCAAGGGAGTTGAGCCGGCTTTACCGTAAGACAAACCTTGTTACGTTGGTGAAGTGGGTGATAAATGTCTATCCACCGAACTCATGTTGATGAGGGATGAATCGGCCCTACCGTGCCTAAATTGATGTGGATTTGGATCATGGACACATTTATTCGAAATTTGGATTGAGCTCAACGGAAGTATTCGTGACCGTAGTCGCATGTGTTTCGGGCTAAAGATAAAAGTTAATGTAATTTTATCGACCAAGAGTTCTAAAAGTAGAATCGATTAAAGAGTTAATCCAACGAGTTATATTGATAAGGGATGAATCGACTCTACCGTGCCCAAGTTAATATGAATTTGGATCTTGGAATCATTTATCATAGTTGGGTAGAGGTCACTATGTAAATGCTTTACTTGTTATTTACAAGTATTATTATAATGATAAATGTTAAGTTTTTCACTATTCCGTTATCATATTGTTCTATTTCTTTACCACTATTCATATACGATATCATTTCGATTTTTGATTCAAATCTCCATTAAAACATCGTAACTAAAGACAAATATGAATTTGCTTCTAAAACCTCAAATGAACCATTGCTAAGGATCTCTTGTAAAGAGTATAGGTTAAAGTTATTCATTATCAAACAGGTTTTTGATTTTTGACTAACACATCTACTTGCAATGGATTGTTTTTCATATACTTAAATGAATTAAGTACCTTGAAGCGATAAATTGTTTTGGTAATTAGTTTTGTCAAGAATTCGTAATTGACCAAAATAACGCAACCACTTCAATGAAAGTTTTAAGACAAAACAAACGAATGAAGAGTAGTCTTCATGAAATTCAATTTTGCTTCTCAAAGCAAAGACTCATTGAAATAAGTGGGAACATTCTCTTAAACCGTTAAGAAAGAAATGACGTTCAAAGAAGTAAAATTAGAATGGAATTGATATAAGGTAATGTTAAAAGTAAAGTTATTGAGAATGACGATAACTAAACCTATCAATCACGACCGATAAAGTTTCCATTGTCTTAAATGTTGGACACTAGAAAGGAAACTACCCCAAATTATTGAAGGATCAACAAGTTAGTTGTGGGACATCTAATGGGACCTTCTTCTTTAAATGTTTATTTGATTAAACATAAATTTTGCTAGAACTACTTCGTCAATATTAGAAACCAGTGGAGGTTTTCATCATTGTGTTTGATACATAAGATGATTATAATATGACGACTAGCAACAATGATGTTGAGAGATAAAGTCATTGTGTAATCAATCTAGTTTTGGGTTTATAGTTGTACTTAATTATGACTATTAAGTGCATAAACTCTAAATAAGAATATAAACTTGTTAAGATACAAAAGCGGTTTCACTTTTGTGGCCCTATACACCACGATTTGATGTATGGCTAGCCCATTATCAAGGTGATTATATTCTAAACCAAACTAGGATGACATATCATGTAAATGATGCAAGACTCAAATTGGTGACCCAAGATTAAACCTTAAATTCTGGAATGATAAACACAAAGAGTTATCGAGTACTCTTGAAACCAATAGATTGTTAATCTTTTGGTATATGCGTATCCTGTATTCAAAGCAAGATGTCTCGTACCTTTTGGTTGAAAAGGTTATCGAGGTTGTAAATCATTGATCCAAAATAGGTTGATCATTTTCTTTTACCAACGATTTAAGTTGACACTAATATGTTCACTTAATAAGGTAAATAGAGAAATATTTGAAGAAGTTCAAAGTGCTCAAAGAATCACGATTTAGTCGTGATGGGATTATCAAATTGAAGAATTTGATATAAACCAAAGGAAATGTGATATAGTATCACAAGTTAATATCTCTTAGCACATATTATGGGATAATGTGTGGTTGGATAAAGAATTCAAACGCTATTCGATATGGTTTGGACTTCAATCAAGTTACTTTGAGTTACTTGATCCTTTTGGAGATTTTATCATTTTGTCTAAATTATTTTTCCACTAAATCTAAAATGATTCATATGAGATATGAATTGGTAGGGTACCATGTTTGTAAGTTTTCACAAGAAACAAATGCTCATTTTTCCTTTTCAATTATCACGAGTACGACAGGTTTGCGGCTTGTGAAGTTGTCTTTCTAAAATACAAGTTTATTTCTAGAAGACAGAGTGGGAGAAATTATTCAAGAGCCACAAAGAATGTTATGTCGCAAGAAACTGGTCTTTCTTGGCTACATGAAAAGTTTTGTGTAAGACGTTGTTTCTTCAAAACCTAGGAGGTTAAAGTCATCACTTGTTAAAGATGATGAGTTAGTGTTACTTTTAAAAGGTAAAGAGCTTGCAACTTACAAATAAATTGTTTGATTCAAGTTGATTACTTCTGGAAAGTAATGAACATATGACTTACATGAGAGTGTTTAAAGTCACAACTCAATACAAGGCTTAGAGCCATGAAAATCCGAAATAAAAAGGCTTGATTAGTGACAAAGGGTTTTTGCATTAATAAAGAGAGATTTCAAAGCAAGATTGGTGGCAAAGAGTTTTGCACTGGTTGAAATGCTTAAGTCTATTTCGATCTTCTTAGGGATTGTGTTTCATTATTATGAAATACATAGCGAGTGAATCTAAAACCCACTTCTTCAATTAGAAGGAATGTATTCAATACATGTCTTGAGTTTTGTAGATTCTTGCAATCCTAAGATAATGTGAAACTTAAGAGAGAAACTTAAGTAGGACATCAATGAGTTGGAATCAACATTTTGATCATGTGATAAAAAATTTCTCAATAAGTCGAGAAGTTGTGTTTATACATGGAGTTTAGTGGGAGTTACGGAAATTTTAATTAGTCTTATATGTGGATGACATATTGATCATTGCGAATGATTTAAGACTTTGGAGTAATATAATACATCTTTAATATCTAGATTTATGAAGATAAATCTACATTATATTAGCGTCAAATAAGAAGTCTCATGTTGATAAGATTCATGACTAGTTCAATTAAATTGAACATATTTGATTGATTCCATTTGCTTCCGCTGCCGGATCAATTAAATAAGTAATGATGTATGACACTTTATATACTTTGAGTATGATGAATTGTTTCAAAATCGAATTCAAGAAATAATTACCACGTAGCCATATTGGTTACCCTTAAGTGCTTGCAGAAGAATTAAGGATATAATGCAAAGTGTTTTTGATGCAATTTTGTGTAAGGGTGTTACACAAGTGACAATTGACAATTGAGATTGCGCATGGTTTCCGACAAAACCATAATCAAAACACATTAGGATGGTTAAGATACCATTGTGGCTATGTTATTTAAGAAATAGATTTTCTAGAATCGTTCTAGGCAATAAAGAACAATAAGAGATATTTATAACGGAAATTGAGTACACTTGCAATCATAAGATGTGCAAGAGGATGAGTCCCACACACTGTGAAAACAGTGGGAGCTATTCTTAGGCTAGAGGGCCTATGTCTTGATTGGATCTCGACACGTACTCAGAAAGTTTTGTAATGCAAATGTATACATTACAAAGGAAAACGAGTATGTAGTAAGGTTGAGTAAGGTACAAGAAGTTGATAAAATCTACTAATCAAAGTCTTCTCATAGGCTAAACATGATGAGTCATGTCATTTCAATTGAATTGAAATGAACAACTACATACAAGATCAAATTAGATTATAGAACATGAAATAGTAATCAGGCATTGACTATTCATATGTGATAATCGCATTTGTCGTTCGAGTTTTACTTTAAAACTCTTTTATTATACTTTGTTATATCCAAACAGGTTGTAGAGACAACATTGAACCCCGTTAAAGTGAACCCGGATTGACATAGTATTCGCTCATAGTTACTTGTATGAGGTGACGTCTCGAAGTGACTAGAGTGTGATGCGATTGATGGCAAGTTCAAGTGCCGTAGAGTCATGTGAGATGACTAGTCGATCACATAGGCGGTATCGTTAGGAACACTTTGTCGGGCAGTGACCGCTTATAGAGTTCTGGCAAATTTATATAGCCTGGTCGTGGCGAGAGCTACTATAGTATTCTAATGAGTCGATTCTTTTGACTAAAGACTGTTCGCCTAAGATGGCACAGTTTCAGATTAACTTTTATTTGTGTTACTACGACCTTCGTAAATGGGGTCAAATGGGCATATTTTGGGTTATGATAGCTGTGGCTAGTTGAAGGGAATAAGTGCAATAGGAATTGTCCACCCCTTTGTCAGGGTTAAAACAATATCTCAAGGCCACTCAAGGAGTAATGAACTGGAAATGTGTGGCCACGCTCGGATGGTATCTATGGTAGATAACACCGGTCAATCAGTTATTCTCCAGATCGAGGAAACGACTCTCGATATGAACACTTGCAAGTATGACCCGAAAGACACCTTGCATTGAGTGGGAGATAGTAATAGGACAAGAGTATTGGTGACGCACACTTGTCGAGGACAAGTGGGAGATTGTTGGAATATATGTCCTCCGACAATAATGCGATCACAATTGTCAATCATATTGATCACATATTTAAATCTCATACCAAGAATACGAAAGGGATGATACATTACATATATAGTCAACTGGTCCACCCATATCGGTAATGATTGGCTGGCTAGAGTTTGACATTACTGTCGTGCGACGGTGGTGATCAGTTGATCCCTTGAGGTCACACCTAAAGGACGATTCCCTTAATTGAAAAGGTTAATTAATTGTATACCGATACAGATTAATTAATTCCTTAAAATTGAACAAATTATTATCATAAGAGAGAAAATGACATCTTATTAAAATGTGATTAAATGAGATTTTATTTAGTAATTTAAGAAGTTATATTACTAAAATTAATCGGTGTTTGCGAAACACGCGAGATGAGAATGATAAGTTAGTTATAATTACAAGATGTTGTGAATTATACTAACTAGTAATTAAATGACCATTTTATGAGAAAGTAATTTTAAATTACTAGTCAATTTGTTAAATATGATTTATTTAATTTGTAAATGATATTTAATTTGTTAAATATGCATTTTAAATTAAAACATGACATAAGATATGTCACATGTCACATGACATACAATTGTACAATTGACAAAAATAAAATGGACTCCATATTACACTATTGAAAGAGAAAATTGGGTGGCTCTTTTAGTAGTTTTGTCTTATTCATTTGTCTTGTTCATTTGTCTATGACAATTGATAGTGACTTGCCTATGCAAAAGACCTACACATTTTTGTCTTGAGAAGACAAAAAGGAAAAATAAAAGAGCCTATTACTTTCCCCACCCAACCGGTTTTCATCACACACCATTGAGAGTTTTTCCTCTTAATTTTTATTCTTCTCATGTCTAAACAAAAGATATACTTCTCTCTCTTGTTCTTCATAAAAGTCCCTTTTATGAATCTAATTTGTTCATATCAATCACTAATAATACTAAAAGTAGTATATGAGTATTAGTAATCGATTTTAAGGTAAACCACATTACAAATATCTAGTACATGTTAGTTTGTGGGATTAAGGGATAGTCTTGGGTGCTACTAATTGGAGGGCTTCTATTTTGAAGTCATGAATGTTCATCCAATATTGGAAAGCTCAAGAACTAACAAGAAGGAGATCTTGTTGGTGCCCATTTGACCGAATTTTTTTTTGTGAGAAATTGATTTTCTTATCTCTTTTTGTTTTAGTTTGCATGCATAATATTTGTAATTAATTTTATGACTAAATTTATTGAAACATACAAGAATATGTTGTATAGAGATATAGATTTCCAACAAATGGGACTTGTCCTCTTAACTTGAGTTGGTCACTACTCGGGGAAACTTCAACCGGGGAGCTCCGTCTCGAGCGACAAACTATGCGGGAGGCAACGCCTCGGGAGTAGGCCTACTCAATCAGCGAGTACCATTTAAGGTGAACCCAAGGCGAGTGGCAAGCTCTTTGCCATGGGTAGGAAGAGTGCCGAGGAGGATTCCTAAGTCGTCTCCGGACATTTCTTTTTAACTCTCATCCTTCTTTTGTTTTGTTCGACTCGGGGGCTACCCATTCTTTCGTGTCTAAGAGGCATGCGTCGACCATAGGATTGGGGGAGGGAGAATTAGCCAATGATAATGTATCTTTACCTTCAGGAGAGTCAATCTTGTGTTCAAAAACCCATAAGGAAGTACCGGTTATAGTGCATAAGACCAACTTTCCGGCAACCCTTTTTGAGTTCCCTCTAGAGGGGTTTGAAGTGATACTGTGGATGGATTGGTTAAGCAAACACAAAGCCAACACAGGTTGTCACCAAAAGAAGATCGCTTTGAAAGGACCTAAGAGTACTAGGGTGTCATACAAAGGTTACCTATTCAAGCCTACTGTGACACTAGTTTCGGTAATGACCCAAAAGACATGACTAAAGAAGAAGTACACCATGATTTTATGCCACGTGTGGGACACTAGTGTGAAGGGGCCTCAAGCTAGGGATATACCGATGGTGGGAGAATTTGAGGATGTATTTCCGGAGGATTCTCCCGGATTACCTCCACCAAGAGAAGTGGAGTTTGGAGTGGACTTAGAACTGGGCACGAGACCGATTTCTAGGGCCCGTACCGGATGGGTCCAAAGGAGCTATAACAGTTGAAGAAACAACCCCGGGAATTGGCGGACAAAGGTTACATTAGACCGAGTGTTTCACCATGGGGAGCACTGGTTCTATTTATAACGAAGAAGGATGGAACGTTGAGATTGTGCATTGATTATAGGGAGTTGAACAATGTTACCATCAAGAACAAATACCCTCTACCAAGGATTGATGACTTGTTTGAGCAACTTAGTGGAGCCAGAGTGTTTTCAAAAATTGACCTTCGTTCGGGCTATTACCAATTCAAGATCAAAGATGAGGACATCCCCAAAACTGCTTTTAGATCAAGATATGGACATTATGAGTTGGTAGTAATGCCGTTTGGACTAACGAATGCACAAGCCGCTTTCATGGATCTATGAATAGGGTGTTTAGTCCGTACTTTGATAAGTTCGTAGTGGTATTCTGATGCGACCATAATTGGCGCATATTTAGCCCCCGAATTACCATTGTTTCCATGCTTTTTAGTGCCTATTTGGGTCATTTCTTATCTTTAGTTCTTTGTTTTGCATATTCTTTGAGATTTTGATCCCTTGGTAGGAAAGGAGTAAGAATCTTGCATTTTCATGGCAAAACAAGGCTAAATTGATCATATTCAATGACCAAGCATCAAGGAGAGACAAGACTAGAAGGCCTTTGTACATAGCATAGTAGAAGAGCATTGTTGAGAAAAGGATCCTTGAGTCCCCAAGGAAATCCCCAAGGAATTCATGAAGAAAAGGGAAGAAAAAGAAGAATGAAAGCTGCTGAACTACAATCCGAACGGATTGTAGAGAATCCGTCCGTCCTCGCCAGTCCGAGCGTCCTCACCAGGAATCCGCTCGAATTCCCCATGCCCAGTCCGAGCGTCTTGTTCCTTGATCCGCTCGGATCGTCCATCCCAAATCCGGCCGTCCCGACTCGGCCCCGCACGGATCACAAAGACAAAGACACAGTTTCGTTCTTCAAGCTACGAAATGGAGAAGCCCTTCTCTCGGATAATCCCGGAGGCTCCTTGCTCAACTTAAAAAGTGTAATTACTAGTTTAGCCCTTAGTTAACCCTAATGCATCCTCCCTAATTTTCACTATAAATACCCCATTAGTCTAATTAGAGGAGCATGTTCTTCTTATCAATAATTAGAGTAGTTAATATCAATCAAATCTCCCTTCAATATTGTAATCAAATATTAATCAAGTTTTAATCCAAGTTTTAGTTCTTCAATCTCTCTCTTGTTCTTACTTTATTTTGGGTAATTAGAAGATTATTGGGTTTATTGGGAGATTGACAACCTTCCATCAATCATCAAGTTCTTCTATTATTCTTTGCATTATTATTTTGGAATCATTAGTAGGTATAATCTCTTAATCCCTTTTTAATTATTGCTAATTACTTTCATTTATTCATCATGTTTCATTATGTTAGTATGATTGACAACCTTTCTAGCATGATCAATATGATAATGAGTGAGTAGTCTCTTAGCTAGGGTTTAATGGGTGATTAGGGGAAACCAACATGGGGAATGATTCATGCTTAAATTAATATGCTTTCATATCTTATTTGCTTGCTTGTTTTGATCTTAATACATGCACATGTTATATTTGATGAAATGCTAAGCCTATGAATCCTTGCATTTACTATCATCTTCTATCCTTTCAACTTGACTTGTAAGACATAACCCAACTCGAGTCTTGTTAGATCATGCATGTGTTAAGTAGGGAAGATTAAGTCGACTTGTAGGTGTTGTACAATCCAAGAGATTCGGCTCCGGGACCCAAACTTTCCTAGGATTGTAAGATATAACCCAACTCAATCCATCACAACAATAATTGCTTGCTTATAATTTGAGAACATGTTTGTATGATCATATCCCATGATTCCCCTATGAACCCATGACACCCTAGTGCTTTTAATCAATTGTTTACACCCTTATTTCATTTACCTTGTTAGTTCATTTTCATTGCTATTTTAGTTTAGTGACCTTCTACATCAACCCAATTTGTGACACCCCTAGACACCACTAGTTACAATAGAATCTTCATTTCAATACCCGTCCCTTGGGATCCGACCTTTACTTGCCTCTTTACTAATTGTAGAGTTGTTTGTGAAGTATAAATTGTGTTTTGTATCGACCATTGACCAACGACCACATATGCTTAATTGTGAACACCAAATGGCTCCGATCAAAAATGGCGCCGTTTTGGGGACGGTGTTTAATTGATTTAAGATTTCTTTTATTGTTTTTAGTTGTGTCTTTTTCACCTTGGGGAAGTAAGACTCCTCAAGGTTTTCTCTAATTGTTTTCTAGTTGTTTGATATTTTGCAAGAATGGATTTCATAGATTGTTTTGTAGAGGACCATTTGAGTATCCCTTACTTCAAGGATCCCATGCAAGCATTAGAGGCCTTAGAAGCAAGTAAGGCTAAGAGCATATATTGGGAGTTGGAGGTGGATCTCTTTGAGGCCGCTCTAGCTAACAAGGAACTCACTCATGCACAATCCGAGTTGGTGCATAACATTCTAGTAGAAGCATGTCAACCCATAGAGGATGAGCAATCTATCCTAGAAGATATTCTACAAACTCAAGAGCAAGAGGAACCCATCATGGAATTTGAATATGATGAGGTTAATGAAAGTGAAGAAGAATATGTCATGAGAATGGAATGTTTAATGGAGATGGAGCAAATTCTCAATGAAACTCCAAAGGAGGAAAGTGAGGTACAAACTCCTACTTTGAAACCCCTTCCCCCAAATTTGAAATATGCTTACCTTGATGAATCAAAGACCAAACCCGTGATTGTTAATGATAGACTTGATGATGACCAATTGGGTAAATTGCTTAATGTGTTGAAACAACATGAAAAGGCTATAGGTTATAGTCTAGATGACCTTAAGGGGATTAGTCCCAACTTTTGCATGCATAGGATTCATCTAGAGGACGACCATAGACCTACCATTCAACCCCAAAGAAGATTGAACCCCACATGCAAGAAGTTGTCAAAGGAGAAGTCATGAAATTACTTGATGCGGGAATCATATATCCCATATCGGATTCCTTGTGGGTTAGCCCCGTCCAAGTGGTACCTAAGAAAGGAGGTACTACGGTAGTGACAAATGAAAAGAATGAATTAATACCCACAAGAATGATCACCGGTTGGCGTATGTGCATTGACTCACCGTAAATTGAACTCCGCAACAAGGAAAGATCACTTCCCTTTACCATTCATTGACCAAATGCTTGAGAGGTTAGCCTCTAACAAATTCTTTTGTTACCTTGACGGGTATTCGGGATTCTTCCAAATCCCTATACACCCGGATGACCAACATAAGACCACCTTCACGTGCCCTTATGGCACTTTTGCATATAGACGGATGCCTTTTGGATTATGTAATGCCCCCGCTACTTTCCAAAGATGCATGATGAGTGTCTTCTCCGATTATCTAGAGACCATAATGGAAGTTTTTATGGATGATTTTAGTGTTTATGGAAAGGACTTTGACTCATGCTTGCATAATCTTTCTCTTGTATTGCAAAAATGTGAAGATGTTAGTCTTGTTTTAAATTGGGAAAAGTGTCATTTCATGGTTAATGAAGGAATTGTTTTGGGTCATTTGATTTCGGAAAAAGGCATCGAGGTAGATAAAGCTAAAGTTGAGGTGATAGAGAAACTCCCACCCCCCGTGAATGTTAGAGGGGTGAGAAGTTTTCTCGGTCACGCGGGTTTTTACCGTCGTTTCATAAAAGATTTTTCTAAAATAGCAAAACCTCTCACTCAACTTTTGCTTAAGGATGCCCAATTCCAATTTACTGACGAGTGTGTTGAAGCTTTTAATAGAATCAAAGAAGCATTGATCTCGGCACCAATCATCCAACCCCCAAATTGGGAGTTACCTTTTGAGATTATGTGTGACGCTAGCAACTACGCCGTTGGAGCGGTACTTGGCCAACGGGTAGGGAGAGCTCTTCATGCCATCTATTACATAAGCAAAACCCTCGACCCTTCTCAAGTGAATTATGATACAACCGAAAAGGAGCTTCTTGCCATTGTATATGCTTTGGATAAATTCCGATCCTACTTACTCGGATCCAAGGTGATTGTATTTTCGGATCACCGTGCTCTTCGGCATCTCTTGATAAAGAAGGAGGCAAAACCAAGGTTGTTGAGATGGATTTTGCTACTTCAAGAATTTGACTTGGAAATAAGAGACAAGAAAGGAGCCGAGAACGTAGTGGCGGATCACTTGTCAAGGATCCGGTTTCATGATGAAAACGGAGAAACCCCGATCAATGACTCATTCCCCGACGATATCTTGATGGCTATTCAAACTCAACTTGAAAGGCACATCACCCCATGGTTTGCCGATTATGCTAACTATATTGTTGGAAAAGTGCTCCCTCCTAATTTGAACCACAACCAAAGGAAGAGATTCCTATTTGAAGTGAAGAGATACTTTTGGGATGATCCAAACCTCTATAAGGAGTGTAGTGATGGGCTCTACCGGAGATGCATCCCTCAATGGGAAATCCAAGGAATCTTGGAAGGATGTCATTCATCACCCTACGGTGGGCACCATGGAGCAAGAAGAACCGTTGCGAAAATCCTCCAATCGGGTTTCTATTGGCCCACGATGTTTCAAGATACAAGAGAATTCATCATTCATTGCGATGCTTGTCAAAGAACGGGAAATATATCTTGGAGAAACGAAATGCCGCAAAGAGGCATCCTAGAGGTAGAGATTTTCGATGTTTGGGGAATTGACTACCAAGGACCCTTTGTGACATCTAACGGGAACAAGTACATCCTTGTGGCCGTAGATTATGTTTCAAAGTGGGTGGAGGCAATTGCCACCCCAAATGATGATGCAAAAACGATCACCAAGCTCTTCAAGAAGATAATTTTTCCAAGATTCGGAGTTCCTAGAGCTATCATTAGTGATGGAGGAACACATTTCCATGAAAAGAAGCTTGCATCCCTTTTGACCAAATATGGTGTTCAACATCGAACCGGCTTGGGGTACCATCCTCAAACAAGCGGTCAAGTGGAAATTTCAAATAGAGAGATCAAGCAAATTCTTGAAAAAGTTGTGAACAAGACTCGGAAAGATTGGAGCACAAAGCTTGATGATGCTCTTTGGGCTTATAGGACGGCCTATAAGACTCCCATAGGTGCCTCCCCCTACAAGCTTGTATATGGAAAAGCATGTCATTTGCCAATCGAATTGGAGTACAAAGCTTATTGGGCAATCCGAGCACTCAATCTTGATCTCAAATTGAGCGGTCAAAAGAGGATAATCCAAATCCAAGAGTTGGAGGAATTCCGACTACAATCTTATGAGAATGCAAAGATTTACAAAGAAAGAACAAAATTGCTTCATGATAAGAGGATTCGACAAAAGGCCTTGCACAAGGGAGACAAAGTCCTTCTATTCAATTCCCGCTACCGACTCTTTCCGGGAAAATTGAACTCTAGATGGATGGGTCCCTATGTGATAACCGAAGTTGGGAAGTATGGAGATTTCGAACTCAAGGCGGAAGATGGAAGCAAGTTCAAGGTAAATGGTCAAAGATTGAAGCCATACTATGAAGGAGCATTTGTTGGAGAGGTCGAGGCTACCTAACTCGGTCCTCCTTCTCCTTGACATCTCATCAAGAATGAGAGTTTGGTGGAGTCCTCCCTAAACCACCATTTGTAAATATACTAACCCTCTAACTTGTATTTATTATTTAATTGCATTTGTTTAATAGCATAAATTCTTTTCATGAGCGCAAGTGAGGGAGGGTTACTAATGAGTTTTTGAATGAAGGAAGGAGAAAATTCCTAAGTGTGGGGATGCATTGAAAGAAAGGAGAAGAAATCAACACCCGCAGCAAGAATCCGTGCGTCTCTCTGGAGATCCGGACGTCCTGGCAGAATACGGACGTCCAGGGGAAAAACCGCGCGTCCAGCTGTGTTGAGAAATTGAAGGTTTCTGGACTGATAAAGAATCCGAGCGTCCTAAGGAAGAAGAAGCCCGTCCGAGAGAATCCGGCCGGATTAGTGGAAAGACGCCCGTCTTTTCCCCTGAGCATTTCAAAGAAAAATCTCTGTCGAAGAATCCGCCCGTCTTCTCAATAAGACGCCCGTCTCGACCTGAAGAATCCGAGCGTCTTATGCTCGGGACGCTCGTCTTGAGGCGAGAAAAATTCTGGGATTTTACTCTGTGGCAGAATCCGGGCGTCTTGCCCAGAATCCGCCCGTCCCGTGAGAGGCGAATCCGAGCGTCTTAGCTCTGAGTCCGCTCGTCTCCCTGCCCGTTTTGCGGCCCGACTCTTCTCAATTAAATTACACCCCACCACCCATATAATGACACATCACTACTCCTTCCACTCACCCTATAAAACTCACCCCCTTGTAACTCCCATACACATCCAAATCACTCTCTTCACCCTCAAAATCAAAAACCCCCAAATTTTCTAGGGTTTCCAATTCTCAATCAACAAAGAACAACCTTAGCAAATCTTCAAACAAAATAACCCAAATCAAAAGAACTCAAGGATGGCACCTAGAAGATCCTCCTTTAGAAATGCAAGAAGACCTAGGATGGTGGGAAGTTCCTCTACCTCACATCTCAACACCATTAGAAGAGAGCATGTGGAAATTGTAGACCTCACAAGGCTCGACGACTTCTCGAATGTGGAATTCCTTGATGATGTGCAGCGATTGGTCTTCCATCGACTCTTAAGTAAGAATATTCTTCCCACTAAATTCCTTTGTCATGATACTTTGAGAAAGCTTGGAATCTTTCACCAAGTGGAGGCTTTATTTGAGGTTTTTGGTCTTTCAACACTCTTTCGCATGTTTGAACCCACCTATCGGTCTCTTGTGCTCGAATTCTTGAGTTGCTTAAAGATTACAACTTCAAACAAGGTGATTAGCATAGAGTTTAGGTTGGAAAATGTCTCTAGAACAATGACCCTTGTGGAATTTGCGAGAGTGTTCGGTCTTGATGTCTCGCCTACCCGAACATCAAGACCCAAGAAGTATAGTGTCGCACCCTTGTGGAGGGCCATGACGGGCCGGGACTTCATTCTTACCAAAGAGTGTCTTGCTTTTCACATCCAAAACCCAATCTTGAGGCTCACATACCGATTTCTTTCGGGTACCCTTTTCGCCCGCCGAGACCCGGCTATTGTGAATCAAATGGACCTCATGTTCATGGAATCCTATCTAAACATTCAAGGGAGAGACGGGTATCATCTCAATGCACCGCTAGTCTTGCTAGAAAAGTGGGCGAAATTCCGAAATGGTGATGATGATGGGAAGAAGCATATAGTGAATGGTGGACTCATAACAAGACTAGCAAAGCACTTTAATCCTAGGTTCAATGAGAACAATGAGTACACTCCACTCTCGGGAGGAATGAGAATTAATGAAGACCTCCTTGTTGTCCAACACCATTGGATAACCCTTGAGGGGGTTGATAAAAGGATCAAATGGTTGACAAAAGGAAGTAATCCTATCTACCTTCCGATGGCCGACCTACCTCGAGTCTCCCCAAGGAGAGGAAGCTTGTCCCCAATACCCTCTTACCTCATTCAAAGTCAAGAAAGGCAAGCTCCACCCCCACAAGCTCCTCCACGACAACAACAAGAACAACAAACTCAAGGTGAAAAGATAAAGGTGCCTCCCTACCCCTTTCCCTACCAACCTTACAACCATCCGAATCCCTTCATCCTCCCCCGTGACGATTTTGTCACGGGAATCTTGCAAGACTTGCACTACCGTCAATATGAAACCAAGGTGGACAACTATTATGCTCTTTACCCTCAATACCACGACATGGCTCAAAAAGGACGGATAAGTGAAGAAGGAGCTTTTCCTTCATGGGCTCAAATGGAGCTGCTCTTTCCTAACTCGGACAAGGCCAATGAAGGGGCAAACGGTCGCAAAGGGGAGGAGAGCGGCGACTCTTGTGGAGGTGATACGGTGAAGCTTGAGAGTGAAGAAGATGAATTCATGGATCCAAGTTTAAGTGATGCTTCTAGGGATATTTGGGATACCGATATTGAAGGAGATGATGCCGATTTCTAGGAGATTACTTCATCACTAGGTGGAGCGGGCAAGAGGCACCCACCTTAGTTCAAGTGAAGTTTTCTAATCTCTCCTCTTTATCTTTATTTTTCATAAAAAGAACTTTGCATCTTGTTTGTTTGTATTTTATTTAACTTTGACTCATTGTTGGTTTAGTCCTAGCAACATCAAAGGACTCACACCTCGGTTCCATTGAGGTGTTCTTTATTGTTCCCACTTTTGAAAATCCAAAATGACAATCTAGTTTCATGCATAGCATAGCATGTGCATGAAATCCCCCATGCTTTGACATTAGCAATAGTGTCTTACTTGGTTTGGGGAAGTTAATGCATACGCAACGGGAGGTAATTTAAATTATCCTCTCCGTCATAACAAAAACCATGCATCATGTAGTATAGCTTAGTGTAGAATTGCATTTAGTATAGAAATCATGCATCATTCTTGCATAATTTCCATCATTTTGGCCATTGAGGACAATGCCCATATTAGTGTGGGGATGGGAATTCTAACACTTAACTTTAATTCAAAAATCATAAAAATTTAAAAATTGAAAAAACCAAAAACAAGTTCATTTCCCTTGTATATATTGTCGTGTATATATTGTGTTTGTTTTATCCTTGTTCACTTTGATTGACTACGCCACATCCGAGACATGAGGATATTGAAGACCGCATGGTATGATCTTTCCAATCTCCTTTTTCCTCTTTATGTTAATGACTATGTGGCTTTATTTTGATTGATGCGGTAAAAACAATGTGAACTTAGGATTGCATTTAGTTTATATGTCATATTAGTTGGTAGAATCATATGCATTAGGATGTTTATATGCTAAGTTGCATCATGGCATGTAGTTGCATGTTAGAAAATTTTGCGAAACCGTCTATTTGGGAAGCTTGACAAGTGTATATAGGCCCTAGTAGATGCTTTTTCTTCTTAAGACTTTGCTTGTTAGAATACTTGTAAAACACCCTAGGATGTGTCATGCTAGTATCCTTTGACCCATGGTTTAAGGCCGAGTCAAGAGTACCTTGTGGTGTGATAACTCCTTGGCTACCGTTTATTCCAAGGTGACCCTTGAAACCATGCATACTTCTATCATTCATCCATGTTCTACCACATTTTTGTCACACAAAGGGAATGGGCACAAAAAGAAATCAATTTGAGTTCAATGAAATGAAAAGTGAAAGAAAGTTTGCAAAAATGCATCAAAAGAAAAGAGGAGCAAAAATAGAACTCCTAAAACTTCAAATACAAGGCACCCTCGTTACTAATTGGGGTGACTTTGAAAATGTTCAAAAAGAAATGCAAAAAAAGTTGTCAAGTATTGAAAAGCCAAAAATCAAAAAGAAATGGCAAAGAAAGTGTTCTCAAAAAGTCAAATGCCAATGAAATTTGGGGGGAAAAACAACAACAAAAGCAAACTCCCAAAAGTGAAACTCAAATATCTATCGATCCCTTTATCCATCGTATCCATTTTTGTGCATGGTAGAGAGGGGACGACCCTTCTTCTTGTCTAGGCAAGAGGGGGAATTCCGCGATCCTCCAGTGTTTCTAACACCATAGGGAGTCTACTCTTGACAAAAGCATTTAACGATTGAGGACAAAGGTACCCTAGCTTGACACCTTTTGGAGGTGATTTATTGGTATCCTTCTAGGCTTAGTAGTTTGAACAAATTGCATCTATGAAGGATTGTGCACCCTTGAATTGCTTCCCTTGTAGATAATTTCCGCCACTTAGATGAGGAAAGTGGCTATTCTTTTTGTAGATGCATCCATTATGTGTTTTTGTGTGCTTAATGTTTGGATGTGTCGCCATTTTGGCAAGACCCACCTTGCCTTGCAAGAAGGCATCCTACCTCATGGTTGTCTTGTTGTGAGTTGAAGGGGCGGAGTGAGACCCGCTAATTGTCTCATATCGGCTATTATTATTAGGTTAGGTTAGTATTGGTCCTAGTCTTAGTCACCTCTTTACTCGGGACGAGCAAAGGTTCGGTTTGGGGATATTTGATGCGACCATAATTGGCGCATATTTAGCCCCCGAATTACCATTGTTTCCATGCTTTTTAGTGCCTATTTGGGTCATTTCTTATCTTTAGTTCTTTGTTTTGCATATTCTTTGAGATTTTGATCCCTTGGTAGGAAAGGAGTAAGAATCTTGCATTTTCATGGCAAAACAAGGCTAAATTGATCATATTCAATGACCAAGCATCAAGGAGAGACAAGACTAGAAGGCCTTTGTACATAGCATAGTAGAAGAGCATTGTTGAGAAAAGGATCCTTGAGTCCCCAAGGAAATCCCCAAGGAATTCATGAAGAAAAGGGAAGAAAAAGAAGAAGGAAAGCTGCTGAACTACAATCCGAACGGATTGTAGAGAATCCGTCCGTCCTCGCCAGTCCGAGCGTCCTCACCAGGAATCCGCTCGGATTCCCCATGCCCAGTCCGAGCGTCTTGTTCCTTGATCCGCTCGGATCGTCCATCCCAGATCCGGCCGTCCCGACTCCCAGCCGCACGGATCACAGCACAGCACAGTTTCGTTCTTCAAGCTACGAAATGGAGAAGCCCTTCTCTCGGATAATCCCGGAGGCTCCTTTCTCAACTTAAAAAGTGTAATTACTAGTTTAGCCCTTAGTTAACCCTAATGCATCCTCCCTAATTTTCACTATAAATACCCCATTAGTCTAATTAGAGGAGCATGTTCTTCTTATCAATAATTAGAGTAGTTAATATCAATCAAATCTCTCTTCAATATTGTAATCAAATATTAATCAAGTTTTAATCCAAGTTTTAGTTCTTCAATCTCTCTCTTGTTCTTACTTTATTTTGGGTAATTAGAAGATTATTGGGTTTATTGGGAGATTGACAACCTTCCATCAATCATCAAGTTCTTCTATTATTCTTTGCATTATTATTTTGGAATCATTAGTAGGTATAATCTCTTAATCCCTTTTTAATTATTGCTAATTACTTTCATTTATTCATCATGTTTCATTATGTTAGTATGATTGACAACCTTTCTAGCATGATCAATATGATAATGAGTGAGTAGTCTCTTAGCTAGGGTTTAATGGGTGATTAGGGGAAACCAACATGGGGAATGATTCATGCTTAAATTAATATGCTTTCATATCTTATTTGCTTGCTTGTTTTGATCTTAATACATGCACATGTTATATTTGATGAAATGCTAAGCCTATGAATCCTTGCATTTACTATCATCTTCTATCCTTTCAACTTGACTTGTAAGACATAACCCAACTCGAGTCTTGTTAGATCATGCATGTGTTAAGTAGGGAAGATTAAGTCGACTTGTAGGTGTTGTACAATCCAAGAGATTCGGCCCCGGGACCCAAACTTTCCTAGGATTGTAAGATATAACCCAACTCAATCCATCACAACAATAATTGCTTGCTTATAATTTGAGAACATGTTTGTATGATCATATCCCATGATTCCCCTATGAACCCATGACACCCTAGTGCTTTTAATCAATTGTTTACACCCTTATTTCATTTACCTTGTTAGTTTATTTTCATTGCTATTTTAGTTTAGTGACCTTCTACATCAACCCAATTTGTGACACCCCTAGACACCACTAGTTACAATAGAATCTTCATTTCAATACCCGTCCCTTGGGATCCGACCTTTACTTGCCTCTTTACTAATTGTAGAGTTGTTTGTGAAGTATAAATTGTGTTTTGTATCGACCATTGACCAACGACCACATATGCTTAATTGTGAACACCAAATGGCTCCGATCATATTCATAGATGATATCTTGGTCTACTACAAGACCAAAGAGGAGCGTGAATATCATCTAAGGCTAGTATTGCAATCCTTAAGGGAGCACCAACTTTATGCAAAGCTTAGTAAGTGCGAGTTTTGGCTAGAGAAAGTGGCTTTCTTAGGCCACATCATATCTAAAGAAGGAGTAGCCGTGGATCCCACCAAGATTGAGGCCGTGTCTAAGTTGGTAGCACCCAAGAATGTGGCGGAGGTGAGAAGCTTCTTAGGTCTAGCCGAGTACAATCGTCGGTTCGTGAAAGACTTCTTCAAGATTGCAAGACCTTTGACATCACAAATGAAGAAGGAGAGTCGCTTCAAGTGGGACGGGAGTTGTGAGACGGCCTTCCTAACTCTAAAGGAGCGCCTAACCACGGCCCCGGTTTTAGCCTTGCCGGAAGGACGTGAGAATTTTGAAGTTTACACCGATGCATCCAAGATCGGCTTGGGGTGTGTGCTTATGCAAAATGGTAGGGTCATAGCCTATGCATCGAGACAATTGAAGACTCATGATGACAATTACCCGACTCATGACTTAGAATTAGGAGCCGTTGATTTTGCATTGATGATTTGGAGGCATTACTTGTATGGAACAAACTTTAAGGTGTTTTCCGACCACAAAAGTTTGAAGTACATCTACACCCAAAAGGAGTTGAATATGAGGCAAAGGAGATGGATTGAGCTAATTGGGGACTATGACATGGAAATACTCTACCATGAAGGGAAAGCGAATGTGGTGGCCGATGCCTTGAGTAGGAAGTCGGTGCACTCCTTGTGTACCGCCTTGTCCATGGTAAGATTGAAGGAAGAAGTAAAGGAAATGGGCATTCATATGACAAGGAAGGAGGAATCAATTGGAAACTTAACTCTAGAACCCGAGTTGTATGATGAAATTCGGGAAAGACAAGCAAGTGATGTGAAAATCCAAGAATGGAGAGGAGTATTAGACAAAGGGGAGCCTTCAAGGTTTGAGTTACATATGGATGGGAGCCTTAGATTCAAAGAGAGATGGTGTGTGCCATGTGATAAAGAGCTTAAGAAGAAGATAATGAATGAAGCTCACAATACACCATACTCGGTACACCCGGGTGGTGACAAGCTATACAAAGACCTCAGGAAGTCCTTTTGGTGGCCAAATATGTAAAGAGAAGTGACAGAATTTGTGGAAAGATGTTTGACTTGCTAAAGAGTTAAAGGGGAAAACAAGAGACCACAAGGGAAGGTGCAACCTTTGGATGTGCCGGAATGGAAATGGGAGTCAATCTGCATGGACTTTATAGTGGGTTTACCGAGGACTCAAAAAGGGAACAATATGTATTGGGTTATCTTGGATAGACTAACCAAGTCGGCTCACTTCATTCCAATGAAGGATACTTGGAGCAAGGTAGAACTAGTTAATGCATATTGCAAGTATGATGTCAAGCTTCATGGGTTCCCAAAGGACATTGTTTCGGATCGAGATTCGCGGTTCATCTCAAGGTTTTGGCAAGAGCTTCAAAGCTCCTTGGGTACTTAATTGAAAATTAGCACGGCTTTCCACCCCGCAATGGACGGACAAACAGAAAGGATAATTCAAACGTTGGAAGACATGTTGAGGGCTTATGTCCTCGAATTTGGAGGTTCTTGGGAAGAAAGGTTACACTTGATCGAATTCTCCTACAACAATAGCTATCATGATAGCATTGGTAGGCCCCATTTGAAGCTTTATATGGGAGGAAATGCCGAAGTCCGATATGTTGGGACGATAGTACCAAAGCCGTCATTTTAGGGCCTCAATTGATCCAAGACACGGTTGATCAAGTCCGTGTAATCCGTGAGAAGATGAGAGCGGCACAAGATAGGCAAAAGAGCTATGCCGATTTGAGAAGAAGCGACATAGAGTTTGGAGTGGGAGACAAAGTATTAATCAAGGATTCACCCATGAGAGGGGTAATGAGGTTTGGCAAAAAAAGGGAAATTGAGCCAAAAGTTCATCGGTCCGTATGAAATATTAGGTAGAGTCGAGGATGTAGCCTACCGCCTAGTACTTTTTCCGGCCTTGGACCGCGTCCACAATGTTTTTCACGTATCCCAACTACGGAAGTATGTAAGCGACCCGTCTCATGTGCTTGAGACCGAGATTATTGAACTCGATGATGCCCTATTATATGTGGAAACACCCAAAGAAATCCTAGACCGAAAGGTTAGGAAGACAAGACATGGTGAGACAACCTTGGTGAAAGTATTGTGGTCAAATCACCTTGTGGAGGAGGCGACTTGGGAGGCCAAGGAGAACATGAAAGAGCGATACTCTCACCTTTTTGAGCAGGTATGAGTCGGTTACGGGGTCGTAACCATTTTTCTAGAGGGGTAGGGCATACTACGCAAGTACCTTAAATAGAGTTTTCTATCTTTTCCTCTTTTCGTATATGTAGTTGACTGCCACCTAACGTCATCTTTGAATCAACACTAGTCTTATACTCACCCCGACTCGCCATAGTGCACCTTTGGGGTGGGAGGGGGGGGGGGAGGGGGCTATGTTCCATACCTTGTTTCAGAAGTGAACTTCGGGGACGAAGTTCTTTTAAGGGGGGTTGATTGTAATACCTCGTATTTATTTAAGTATAGCTAAACCGAATAAAGAACTCACTCGGCCGAGTGCTGATTCACTCGACCGAGTGGAAGACCGAGTACCCCAATATAATAGGCTGGAAAGCCTGGAAAGTCGGTCACTCGACCGAGTGACCATCCACTCGACCGATTGGAGTCTCCACTCGATTGAGTGGGCTTTCACTCGACCGAGTGCCGGTCGAGTGACTTTTATACGGGAATTGTTTGGTGAGATGTTGCTTTCATAACCCTTTCTTTTCAGATTTCCCCCACCAAAACTCCATCTCAAATACTATTAACCATTCTCTAAACATCACCAACTTCTCTCTAAACTCTCCACCATCTAATCCTCTCAAAAACCCTAAGTTTCTATAGAAGATTTCTTGCCTCCTTAGCCTTTCTCCCTTATTGTAAGTGGATCTACACTTCTTCTTCTCTTCTTTCTTGTCTTAACAACTTTATTTAGTTAGTAAGTTACTCCTTACTTAAATATGCTGTATGAATTCAAGGAGTTAGGTTAGTATGTTGTTATAATAGATTGTAGTATTGATTATAATAATTAATATTCATTGAGGAGCATTTCTAGGGATTAGCTTGTGGAATTGTGGAAATAAGCTCAAGGTAGGGTTTCCCTACTTAGCTATGGTGTGATGAGTGTTTAATTGTGCATTTAATACCATTAATTATATTTATCTCATAGTACTTGCATTATAACATGTTTTGGTAAATTAGGGTTTGGTACATATTATGGTCTCATGATGATTTTAGGAAGAATGAGTATGATGAATGAATCTAGTATTAATTATCTTGCAATATAACATGTTAATAAGCAATTAAGAGAAGAGAAAATGAATTAATGAAGTTATGAAAATGAATTGGTTGGTGTATGAATTGAATGACATGTTTGTTTGGTTAATTGTCCTTGTTGTTCGTGAATTGTTGGCATCGGAGATTGTTGGGGGATGTTGATGATGATTTTGGAGACGGAAGGCGGTTGGGAAACCGTCTTCCACTCAAGTCTCCCTTGGAGCTTCCCACTCCAAAGGAAGTGTGCACATTAGTACTTGGGTTATAGAGGGGCTCATGCGGTGAGGCATGTCGTCTGGCAGGGGACTCGAGTCGCACTTGGACCCGGTACCACGGACGTGATCCGAGTACCTTATTTGTTTGGGTGATGTCGTGGGCATGTCCCGGTCACAGGTGGAGGAGATGAGTTTGGTGGATACTTGCCATGTTTACATATCTCATTAAATTAGTAAGTTAGTTGCATCTCTTATTTATTATTGAAAATTCATATCATTGGCTAACACTTAGGTTTGAATGTCTGTGATAAACCATATGGTGATTTCCGCCCATATGGCGAGCACTGTCGACAGGTGCACACATTTGAGTAGCGGGCTTGGAAGCGGTCTACCTCGTTGTCGCCACTAGTTCTTATTTAGTTGTTGACCTTTAAACTCCTTTCGATTTGGTTGTACTATTGGGATGATTTTGCATATCCCTTAACTTGTGATCACTTAATTATTTATGTTATTTAAAGTACTTCTTTACTTGTTGTTCACACTACACTCTTGGGAAACCAAGGCGTGTGACATTTTCATGTGACGGGAATTGCCTAGAGGAAGGGTCCCGACCATATAGGGGTGTTACAGTGTGCATTTTTTTATTAGTTGTATTAGTTATGTATTATGGGTTTGTGTTAGTTTTATTATGTATGATGTCTCAGTCGACGTTCTAGCTTGTCTAATCGTGGACTTGTTTAGCTTTATTATTGTCAATTTTGTAATCCTTCCCATTATTAATTAATTAAGAGAATTGCTTGTGCTAACAAAAATGTTGTGAACATTTGTTGTTTCTCCATCCATCTTGTAAAGGTAATTCGGTTTGAATTATCTTCAATATTGCACTTGTGAAGGGGATGTTTGTGGGAAGGGAGAAAGGCCTTTTTTTTCTTTTTTCTTTTTTTTTCCTGAGGAAAAGAGGATGAGTGTTTTTGAAGTTTGTGTGGGGGGATGATTTTATCTTTCTTGTGTAAGAAAGGATTGCCCACGTATTCACCTGAAGAGGTGAAATCAAACCATGCTCGTAGTTCAAATGTTTTGTTTGAGTTGGGTGTGAATTTTTGTTTGGGTGTGGTGGTTGTATCCTTCTTGCGTAAGAAAGGACTACCTACATATTCACATGAAAAAGTAAAATCAAAGCATGCTCGTAGCTCAAATGTTTTGTTTGCTTATGCAAATTGTAACACCCCGTATTTTATTAAGTTGGATAAAATTCTTTTAATTGCTATTTTGAATTTAATTACATCATTTGACGATTTATATATATATGCTTAGCTAATTAATTAATTTCATCATAAGTCGATACGTTAATTTTAATAATCATTAATAAGTTTATTTAAAGTTAGTTCGAGTTTATTGAAATTAGTTCGAGTTTATTTATTTAATAATTTCCGTTTCTTTACAAGTCCTTATGAAAGTTGTTTTAAGTGAACCCGAGATGGATTTTGGGAACAAAACCGTCCAATTAGCTATTTTGAGCTTATTTCACTAAAATAGCAATTTTTATTAATATCCGTTAGTTTCGTAAAAATCGCTAATAATTCCGATTCAAGCTGATATCGTATTATTTCCGTTAACTAGCTGAGTTTATTTTATTTTCACTCATTAAATTTATTTATTATTGATTCCGTTTTATTACTGAAACTTTTACTTAAATCGGTTAAATTTAACTCGAAACGATTTTAATAACGATCGAAGTTTCTTAACGACGAAGAAACGTACGTATAATAAATAGCAGAGGCTAGCAGTTTCTTTGTCTCATTTATAAACAACGCACGCTTTGTTTTCTTCTTCTTCCTTCTTTTTCCTTCCTTTTAAATCTTGTTCTTTGAAATTTGATCTCGTTAATCGACGTCGGTGCTTCGTTCCATATCCGTTTTCAACTATTTTTGTTCCATAGCGCTCCTTTCGTCGTTCTCGTCAATCCGTTGTAAGTAAAATTCATTTTCGTTATGTATTTTTACAAACCCAATTTATATTTTTAGCTTTGTTTATTATAAGACGGTTGTATGTACTAAAATAGACGGTCTGGTAGAATATTTGTTAGTCATAAATGATTAGTTCAATCGGAAAAAGGTAATAATGATAGGTTACTCAGTATTACTTGTTAAATTTGTGTATTTTGAAAGCTGGTTAGTCTGTTTTATAGTTGAGACGGTGTATAATTATATATAGGGATCATTATGGATGTTAATTAGTCAGTTGTATAGTTGAGACGGTGTATACTGATATGTGGAGATGATTGAGACGGTGTATACTGACCTCTAGGAATCATTTGGGATGCTAGTTAGTAAGTGGTATATTTAAGACGGTGTATGCTGACATGTATGGATTGTTTTGGGTGCTAATTGGTATCTTTGATAGTTGAGACGGTGTATACTGACATGTAGGGATTGTTTTGGGATGCTATTTGGGATCTTGTCTAGTTGTGGTATTGTGCAGTAAAATAGGACTGTTTTTGAGTCCGCTTTGCAGGTACTTTGGGACATTTTTGGGACTGTTTTGACTCGGTTTAGGACTGGTTTAGGATTGATTGAACTCTGTTTTGGTACCAGTTTTTGTGATTTTATTTGTTTTGGGACAGTCGAAATGGAGGCCGTGTGGGCTGTTTTGGCCTCGGTGTTGGGAGCCGTGACAGGCTGAGTTGGGCTCAGTTTTGGGACGGATAAAATGGTGCTTTATGGGACTATTTCTAGGGCGTAAAAGTTGTGACAATTTTAAGGTATGCCTGTCAAAAGGGAGGGTCATAATGGTTTATGAACATAAGACAGTAGCTAATGAATATGATTTACATGTTTTGATTTAAATTAATTTCCGTCTCATATTTTATATAACGATAATTCGTTAATATCGTCCCTTCACATAATTATTTTAGGTGGCTCATATGTGGTTGAAGAGGAAGAGTAATTTTGGGTTTTAGAAGCTTTCTCAAGTTATTGCTTGTCTCTTTGCTAGCTTAAGGTAACTATTCCGAGTTACTCGACGAATTAATGTCACATTAGTAGTAAATGTGGTGCTTGTTGTTTGTTAAGTGTTTAGGTGATTGATAATGTTTTACTTTCATTTTTCACATGATAGAAATTGGAAATAGCATGAGAATAATATAGCGATAAAATTTGTAATTTGGGCCAAAGTAGGCCAAGACTCTGAGCTGGGCCAGATTGACCGAACGAGTTTGGTCAAACTAGGTTTAAACCAGTCAGCCTCGATTTGACCGATGACCCGTCGCGGGACTCGGGTCGAGGGTTTGTCTTTGAGGTGAGATTGGTTGTTATTGGAAATTTTATGTTATGTCTTGATATTTGTAATTATCATTTCACATGTTGGTTGTTGGATGCTTTGGATGCCTTATGCTTAGTCTTATTGCCTCTTTGCCATTTTAGCTTGTTCTCATGAATTATGAGATTAACGGTTAGCTGGAATTTGGATTATTATTGATATTGAGGATATTGTTGGATTGTCTGCTGAATAGACATTTATATAGCCTTTTACATGATAGAATGTTAGCATTTATGTTGGTAGGTTTGACTCTTTGCCCCTTTTATGGTTAATTGGGTATCCTACTTGTCTTGTGTGGTGTGGGCTAAAGTATTCAAGCTGGGACTAGCTGGGACTAGGTCCTAGGTGAGTACTTCGGCCTTCATCATAGATAGGTCTTTATAGTCTCTGACGAGTATATGTTCACTGCTTGATAGCCTTTGTGTTCCTGACTAGTGGATTTATATCCAAGTTGGGGCATGACCTCAGGTACTTATTTTGATAGTATGGGTCAGCTTAAGTACTAGCCAACCCTTCGGTGGTGTCCTTAGGGTACTCACTTCACTTTGTTTTAAAAAAAGTTGTGGGTCTTGGGTGCGGTGGTGTGTATCCGCATGTCTAGGTCTGCTTGTGATTTTAGGCTAGGGTTGTGTTGTCTCTTGGCCATGTTTTCTTAATAGTAACCGCTGAGCCAAGATACCGGTTCGATTACCTTCCCTACCTCGTGGTATAGACTCGAGTTACAAAGTGACTATTGACGGGGCTAAGAACTTATGCCTGTCTTTGATATATTGCCCTTTCTTGTTTGATGATTCTATGAATCATAAAAGGTGAGATACAAGCCGGCTATGGTTGATAGATTTTGGATTCCTGGATGTTATGTGATTCACATGATAGTGTAGTATGAGTCGGTCTAGTATTCACATGCTAGGACTATGTGGCGTTATATTGTTGTTCACATGATAAGCACGATTGCCTTAGCATCTATATGCTAAGGCAGTGTGTGATTCGTATTCATATTCTTATGTTTACATGTTATATTAATTATGACATTTCGTGGTTGGGAGAACTCGGAGTTACTCCCCCATCGATCGTGGCTTTCGTATTTGTATAAAATGCGAATGATTAGGTGATGATATATGGGGTACATGGACGAGCTAGCGAGCAAAGTAACCTTGGGACCTAGATTGGCTTTATTTTATGGTGACCCTTAAACCCTTTTTATGTCACATACATTTTAGGGACATATGTCTCCCTCTTTACATTTAGTTGTATAATTTGCTATTCGCGACTTTAGCGATGGTTATGTTATGAAACTTCTAGTTAGGCCTTGTATGTTTGATACCTTCCAATTTGGATATCTTTATAACAGGTTCAGGTTTTAAAAATTACAGGTTTTTACCCAAATGAACCTATTACAAACATATCCATGCAGTTTTATTCTAGAATTACGTGTTTACTTTTCCGCAATAAATGAGGGTGTCACAGTTGGTATCAGAGCATATTTGCTCCCGACGCACGTTTGTGCACCCCAATATAAATAACTTGACCTTAAAATAATAAACTTGAGAGATGGGTAAGATGGGTAGATTTAGGACCTTATGTTGTAGTCTCTTTGTGTTTGCTCTTTGTTAGGTAGTAACCTGTTTGTTGATTGTCATTTAATAATTGTTGCGTTCTTGGATCAATGACTGTGAGCTTATCTATAGCTAATGGAATTATTACCCTTATTTAAAAAAAAAAAAAAAAAAAAAAAATTTGAACTAAAAGTTTTGAAAATATTTTAATGTTTTTCACTGGTTTTAACGTCAATTAGTGTTAAAGCTTGTTATTGGAGACGTCTGATAATTAGTTTTATCATTTGTTGGTGTAAAAATGTATTTTTATGTCTTTGAATTGGAATATTGATGTTCTTGAGTGATCGCCAAGAGTATCTCCGTTCCATTGAAAGGACACTTATATTTTACGAAGATCAAGATTTAGTGCCGATTGCTGAGGATTGAAGATTTGTTCAACCTTTGAAGAATGCTTTTACTTCCTTGCAGATGTTTCTCGTTCTTTTTGTATCTCGCCTTATTCTTAATCTCTTGGTGCTTATCCTCCTTCTAAACTCCCTTCAGTTTTACTTTAAAAGCTACGCTTGTACTCCTAACTTGTCTTTTGTTCCTTGCTTATCCTCCCTTAACGCCATTAGATAGTACTCTTTCTTGTGAGGAATGTTGACCTGGGTTGGAAAATTCGACTTTTGAGGAGATTGTTTGTGTCTGACCCTTAACCCTAGCTTTGAGAAGTCGTGATGTTAGAAAGACTTAGGTAAGGTGATGAGACATACTTAGTGATTCTTATACCTAGTTCCTTGACTAAGTAAGTCGAGTTGTGATTGGCTTCCATAATCACTTTGGACATGAGAGTTTGATAATGGGTATGACCATATGAGAAAAGCTAATGTGGGATTATTAGTTGGCTCTTGAGAGTTCTTGAGTTGAGAGAGATTTAGTATTGAGAAGAATTTGTTAACCCTATAGTTGTATAGACCTTGAGGTCGCATTGAGTACTTGAGATGATGGGATGATGTTCGTAGCTGAGTGTAGTTCCGCTTTTGGGAATCCTTGATAAGTAAAAGGATAGAGAAACTTGAGATCCTATTGATTTTTCAGATTTTGGGGTTGGTATGTTACTACCTTGTTTTGAAATGAGAACCTTGTGGAATATTTGAGGAACCTTCTCTTGGAGTTTAGAGCTTGTTATTGGGATTCTTGATTGAAGGTTTACCTTTTTGAGAAACCCATAGTTGACACTAGTTGGATACGAATATATCTTTGTTGGAAGCCTTGACCTTAGGCTTGTGAAAGTTGTTTCTGGATGTTTGAGGATTTGGAGCGATGAAATCACACTTATAGTGGAGTACCTTGTTTCAGGGAATAGATTTGGATGAGGTAACATAAGCGATTGAGGAAAACCTTGGGAGTGATGTGGTTATGAGTTTTGTTGTTAGGAAGTTTTCGGAACCGTTTTGAGTGATGTTGTTGTTTGAGATAAGAGTGTCTGGCGTTTCTTTGTTGTTTAATTTTCCCTTTCTCCTCGTTCATAAGCGTTACCGTTCATACCTCATTTCCTTGCTTCATCTTGCTCCTCCTTTAAATTTGACACTCGTATCTTGTGAAACTATATCTTTGACATCCTTGTAATTTTGACTTCAATTTTTACCCTATGAAAGTCATTATAGCTCTCTTGTGGCTTAAGTTTGAGCTCTCTTAACATACTTTGTTTTTATGCTATCTAAGTTACTTTCCTTTTTGTACAATTTCTAAATATTTCAAGCTACCATTTTTGGTTCGTTGCTAAAATTTTATGTTACGATTACAAAATTTTCCCTACTTGTAAAGATTTGGAAAAATGAAAATTCGATTTAATTCTCTAATTGCTCTTTGAGTATAGACTTCTTTATCATAGTTTTGAGTTGCTAAACCTGGGATTTTTGTAAATTTTATCCAATTTCTATTCACTTTGATCTAATTATGATGCTTTTGTCAAAGTTTAATGTTACACTTTCAGGGATTTGACCCCCAATTGGGTTTAAAAGTGAAACCTTTATTTCTATTTTGGCTTTTTGCAAAAGAAAATTTGGGTAAATTACCTTTTCTTTTGATTTTAACGTTGATCGGATGTTAGAACTCGTTATTAGAAACGTTTAATAACTTGTTCTACTCTTGTCGACGAGTGATTTTCGGTTTTAAATTTGTCTTTGACTTGGAAAGTTAGCGCTCTTGGGTGCACGACAAGGGCAATTTCGTTCCATGAATGAGACTTATACATTTGAAAACTTTTCATTAATGTTTCTGAAAGTATTTTGATTTTCGATTTATACAAATGATTTGCCTTTGACCTTATCTTGGATTTGGAATGTGATGTTCTTGAATGCGCAACGAGAGCACTTCCGTTCCTTTGATGAGAATCGGTTCAATTTTCGGAAAATTTTATTTGAAACTTTTGAAAGAATTTTGATTCTTACGATAAATAACCTTTAAAATGTTTTGGTTACCGATTCCAATTCAGGTTTTATTTTTATAACCTTTCATTTATACTTTCAAGTTTCGAGGACGAAACTTTTTAAAAGATGGGGTGATTGTAACACCTCGTATTTTATTAAGTTGGATAAAATTCTTTTAATTGCTATTTTGAATTTAATTACATCATTTGACGATTTATATATATATGCTTAGCTAATTAATTAATTTCATCATAAGTCGATACGTTAATTTTAATAATCATTAATAAGTTTATTTAAAGTTAGTTCGAGTTTATTGAAATTAGTTCGAGTTTATTTATTTAATAATTTCCGTTTCTTTACGAGTCCTTATGAAAGTTGTTTTAAGTGAACCCGAGATGGATTTTGGGGACAAAACCGTCCAATTAGCTATTTTGAGCTTATTTCACTAAAATAGCAATTTTTATTAATATCCGTTAGTTTTGTAAAAATCGCTAATAATTCCGATTCAAGCCGATATCGTATTATTTCCGTTAACTATTTGAGTTTATTTTATTTTCACTCATTAAATTTATTTATTATTGATTCCGTTTTATTATTGAAACTTTTACTTAAATCGGTTAAATTTAACTCGAACGATTTTAATAACGATCGAAGTTTCTTAACGACGAAGAAACGTACGTATAATAAATAGCAGGCTAGCAGTCTTTGTCTCATTTATAAACAACGCACGCCTTTGTTTTCTTCTTCTTCCTTCTTTTTCCTTCCTTTTTAAATCTTGTTCTTTGAAATTTGATCTGTTAATCGACGTCGGTGCTTCGTTCCTTATCCGTTTTCAACTATTTTTGTTCCATAGCGCTCCTTTCGTCGTTCTCGTCAATCCGTTGTAAGTAAAATTCATTTTCGTTATGTATTTTTACAAACCCAATTTATATTTTTAGCTTTGTTTATTATAAGACGGTTGTATGTACTAAAATAGACGGATGCGGTAGAATATTTGTTAGTCATAAATGATTAGTTCAATCGGAAAAAGGTAATAATGATAGGTTACTCGGTATTACTTGTTAAATTTGTGTATTTTGAAAGTTGGTTAGTCTGTTTTATAGTTGAGACGGTGTATAATTATATATAGGGATCCTTATGGATGTTAATTAGTCAGTTGTATAGTTGAGACGGTGTATCCTGATATGTGGAGATGATTGAGACGGTGTATCCGACCTCTAGGAATCATTTGGGATGCTAGTTAGTAAGTGGTATATTTAAGACGGTGTATCTTTGACATGTATGGATTGTTTTGGGTGCTAATTGGTATCTTTGATAGTTGAGACGGTGTATACTGACATGTAGGGATTGTTTTGGGATGCTATTTGGGATCTTGTCTAGTTGTGGTATTGTGCGGTAAAATAGGATTTTTTTGAGTCCGCTTTGCAGTGTACTTTGGGACATTTTGGGTTTTTTTGACTCGGTTTAGACTGGTTTAGGATTGATTGAACTCTGTTTTGGTACCGATTTTTGTGCAGCCTTCCCGATTTGTTTTGGGACGTCGAAATGGAGGCCGTGTGGGCTGTTTTGGCCTCGGTGTTGGGAGCCGTGACAGGCTGAGTTGGGCTCAGTTTTGGGACGGATAAAATGGTGCTTTATGGGACTATTTCTAGGGCGTAAAAGTTGTGACAATTTTCTGGGTATGCCTGTCAAAAGGGAGGGTCATAATGGTTTATGAACATAAGACAATAGCTAATGAATATGATTTACATGTTTTGATTTAAATTAATTTCCGTCTCATATTTTATATAACGATAATTCGTTAATATCGTCCCTTCACATAATTATTTTAGGTGGCTCATATGTGGTTGAAGAGGAAGAGTAATTTTGGGTTTTAGAAGCTTTCTCAAGTTATTGCTTGTCTCTTTGCTAGCTTAAGGTAACTATTCCGAGTTACTCGACGAATTAATGTCACATTAGTAGTAAATGTGGTGCTTGTTGTTTGTTAAGTGTTTAGGTTATTGATAATGTTTTACTTTCATTTTTCACATGATAGAAATTGGAAATAGCATGAGAATAATATAGCGATAAAATTTGTAATTTGGGCCAAAGTAGGCCAAGACTCTGAGCTGGGCCAGATTGACCGAACGAGTTTGGTCAAACTAGGTTTAAACCAGCCAGCCTCGATTTGACCGATGACTCGTCGCGGGACTCGGGTCGAGGGTTTGTCTTTGAGGTGAGATTGGTTGTTATTGGAAATTTTATGTTATGTCCTGATATTTGTAATTATCATTTCACATGTTGGTTGTTGGATGCTTTGGATGCCTTATGCTTAGTCTTATTGCCTCTTTGCCATTTTAGCTTGTTCTCATGAGTTATGAGATTAACGGTTAGCTGGAATTTGGATTATTATTGATATTGAGGATATTGTTGGATTGTCTCTTTGAATAGACATTTATATAGCCTTTTACATGATAGAATGTTAGCATTTATGTTGGTAAGTTGGACTCTTTGCCCCTTTTATGGTTAATTGGGTATCCTACTTGTCTTGTGTGGTGTGGGCTAAAGTATTCAAGCTGGGACTAGCTGGGACTAGGTCCTAGGTGAGTACTTCGGCCTTCATCATAGATAGGTCTTTATAGTCTCTGACGAGTATATGTTCACTGCTTGATAGCCTTTGTGTTCCTGACTAGTGGATTTATATCCAAGTTGGGGCATGACCTCGGTACTTATTTTGATAGTAAGTGGTCGGCTTAAGTACTAGCCAACCCTTCGGTGGTGTCCTTAGGGTACTCACTTCACTTTGTTTTAAAAAAGTTGTGGGTCTTGGGTGCGGTGGTGTGTATCCGCATGTCTAGGTCTGTGCAGATTTTAGGCTAGGGTTGTGTTGTCTCTTGGCCATGTTTTCTTAATAGTAACCGCTGAGCCAAGATACCGGTTCGATTACCTTCCCTACCTCGTGGTATAGACTCGAGTTACAAAGTGACTATTGACGGGGCTAAGAACTTATGCCTGTCTTTGATATATTGCCCTTTCTTGTTTGATGATTCTATGAATCATAGAAGGTGAGATGCAAGCCGGCTATGGTTGATAGAGTTTGGATTCCTGGATGTTATGTGATTCACATGATAGTGTAGTATGAGTCGGTCTAGTATTCACATGCTAGGACTATGTGGCGTTATATTGTTGTTCACATGATAAGCACGATTGCCTTAGCATCTATATGCTAAGGCAGTGTGTGATTCGTATTCATATTCTTATGTTTACATGTTATATTAATTATGACATTTTGTGGTTGGGAGAACTCGGAGTTACTTCCCATTTGATCGTGGCTTTCGTATTTGTATAAAATGCGAATGACAGTAGGTGATGCATATATGGGGTACATGGACGAGCTAGCGAGCAAATTAACCTTGGGACCTAGATTGGCTTTATTTTATGGTGACCCTTAAACCCTTTTTATGTCACATACATTTTAGGGACATATGTCTCCCTCTTTACATTTAGTTGTATAATTTGCTATTCGCGACTTTAGCGATGGTTATGTTATGAAACTTCTAGTTAGACCTTGTATGTTTGACACCTTCCAATTTGGATATCTTTATAACAGGTTCAGGTTTTAAAAATTACAGGTTTTTACCCAAATGAACCTATTACAAACATATCCATGCAGTTTTATTCTAGAATTACGTGTTTACTTTTCCGCAATAAATGAGGGTGTCACACAAATGGAAGGTGCCTTTGATAGATGAAAAGCTACTGAAAACATGGCAAGGTGTCGTAACTTGGACTCGATTAAACATGCAATTTCAAATCATAACTTTTGAGGAATTGAATTGAAAGGGGGATTGTGGTCACTAGTCGAGAAACTAGGGAAAGGTCGTTGATTGATGGTGCTAAGGTTCAAGGGTAGTATTTCTTGAGGTTGTGTAGGTTGGTTGGGTTTGTGAAGTCTTCCCCATCTAGGTCACTCAATCTCACTGCGCCTCCGAAACAATTTTCTTAACCAGGCATGGCCCGGCCTAATTGGGTTTGAATTTCACCCTCCGATCGACATGTAACAGTGCTCAACCGACTTGAGGACCAAGTCGCCTTCTTTGATGTATCTGTTTTTGACTTTTTTGTTGAATTCCCGTTGTGTACGTCGTTGATATAGCTGGACGTTGTGCAAGGTATTGTGTCGCCGTTCATCTAGGAGGGTGAGTTGCTCGAACTTTCGACAAGTCTATTTTGCCTCAGGGACTGACTTTCTAGTAGATATGATACTTCCAACTCCACTGGTTGTACTGCCTCTATACGGGATGCTAGGTAGAAGGGTGTTGCTCCTGGTGGTGTTCGAATGGAGATTCGGTATCCCCAAAGTGCCAATGGGAGTTTGCTCGGCCAATCACGGTAATTATCCTGCATCTTTTTTATGATGGTAACAAGGGTGTTTTTTGCGGCCTCTATCACTCCGTTCGTTTGGGGACGATAGGGGGATGAACGGTGTCATTTGATTTTGTATTTGTCTAGCAATGCTTGCGTTTCGGCCTGAAAGTGGGAGCCTTGGTCGCTGATGATTTTATAGGGTACCCCATATCTGCAGATGATGTTGTCTTTGATGAACTTAGCCACTTATTTGGCGGTCAAGAGTGCATAAGATTGTGCCTCAACCCATTTGGTGAAGTAGTCGATTGCGACAAGGACAAAGCAGTGTCCCTTGGTGTATATCAGATTGACTTTGCCTATTATGTCGATGCCCCAGGTCGAGAAAGGCCAAGGTGATGTCATGGTTTATACAAGGGATGATGGTATGTGTTGTATGTTAGCAAACATTTGGCAATTGTGGAAATGTTTGACGTACTTTCTGCAATCGGCTTCCATGGTGGTCCAGTAGTAGCCTAACCGCATGATTTTTTTGGCTAGCATCATTGCGCTCATGTGAGGGCCACATTCTCCGTCGTGGACTTCTTCCATGACTTTCTTGGCTTTGTTGTGGTCAATGCAGAGGAGAAGGATCCCCTGGGGTGTTCTTTTGTATAGTTGCTCTTAGTTTATCACGAATTGTGATGCAAGTAAACGGATGGCTTTTTGTCCTCTTGTATCAAAGTTAGGAGGGAATTCGTTTTTGGTTTTGTAATTGAGGATGGTGTGGTACCAAGGTTCGTCATGGTTTTCCTCGTTGTTGTTGATGGTGCAGATATGAGCTGGCCTGCTCCCTGTTTCGACACACAAGAGCGCCGCAAATTTTGCTAGGGCATCAGCAAATTGGTTTTCTTGCCGTAGCAAGTGGAAGTAGTCGATTTGTTCAAAAAATTCGGCTTCCTGGTTTATTTTTGCTTGGTATGGTGTTAGACTGTCGCTTCGGATTTTCCATGATCCGGACACCTGATTGATCATGAGTGACGAATCGGCGTGGACTCTAATCCTCTTGATGCCAAGTGTTATGGCTTCTTGTAGGCCGATAAGGCATGCTTCGTATTCGGCGGCATTGTTGGTGACGGACAAGTCTAGTTTGACTGAGATCAGAATGTGTCCCCCTTCTAGTGATATTAGAAGGATTCCTATCCTGAAACCTCTGAGGTTTGATGCACCGTCGAAGTATAGGTCCCATACGTCAGTGTCGGCACAAAGGATGTCTTCGTCTGGGAGTGACCATGTGTCGGTCGTTGGATCCTCGTTGACAGGATTTTTTGCTAGGAAATCGGGTACGAATTTGAGGTCAAATTTGGATAGCATGAGTGTCCACGTGGACAGCCTTCCGTTTAGCATGGGCTTTTCAAAGATGTATTTGATGGGGTCCATCTTGGATTAGATGTAAACCGTGTAGCTGAGCATTTAATGTCGTAGCTTCATTGTTGACCTAACCAAGGCGAGACATATCTTTTCAGTTCGGTGCACTTGGTTTCGTATTCGATGAAATTTTTGTTGATGTAGTAGATGGCTCGTTCTTCCCGTGGATTGTTTATGCTAGCATTGCTCCCATGGCCGTGTCGGTAACGGTTAGGTATAGGGATAAGGAAATTCCCTGTCGAGGTGGCATAAGGACATGAGGTTTAGATAGGATTTCATTTATCCTGTCTGAGGCTCTTGCAATCGTCATCCCAATCAGTGTGAGCGATGGTGCAGCGCTTCTTGAAGATAGGTTCGCAAATCAAAGTGAGTTTGGCTATGAAGCGGCTGATGTATTGGACTTGACCGAGAAATCCCCGAATCTCCTTTTCGTTCTTAGGCCGAGGCATTTGTTGGAGAGCTTTGATTTCGATGGGATCTATTTTGATGCCTCTTTTGCTGACAACGTGTCCCAAGAGTTTTCCGGAGGAGACCCTGAATGCACACTTCTGAGGATTTAGTCTCATGTTTTATTTCCGAAGGCGAGCAAAGAACTTTCGAAGGGCGTTGATGTGGCCGTCTCGCTCTTTTGATTAGACAATCTTGTCAATGACGTATACCTCCACTTTATTGTGCATCATGGAGTGTAGGAGAGTGGTGGTGGTTCTTTGATTAGTTGCTCTGATGTGTCGGCCGAAGGGCATGATAGTGTAGCAATATGTACCCCACTGCGTAGTGAATGCAGTTTTGTGCGTGTCTTCTTCACTATTTTGATTTGGTTGTACCCAGCATACCCAACCATGAATGATAATAGGGCGTGCTCGGCAGTATTGTCTACCAAGATATCGACGTGCGGTAGAGGGAAGTCGTCTTTTGTACTTACACTGTTCAGGTATCTGAAGTTGAGGCAAACCCGAGTTCTTCCATATTTCTTAGGTATAGGGACTATGTTTGCCACCTAGTCGGAATATTCGAAACTTTAGTGAATCCGACTTTGAATTGCTTGTCTACCTCTTCCTTTATTTTCAGGGCTGTAACACCCCCTTCTTACCTGGCGAAGGTAATTGGGAGATGTTACCACCTTGGTTTTCCAAGGCGGTGAATCGGAGATATAATCAAGAAACATTTAATATAAATAAATTATTTAACGGTTTACATAACCATAATTGAATAAATGAAAGAATACAACTCACGACTACTATCTAGGTTATCTACCAACTTTCCAAGTACTAGACTCCAAGTTCAAAGTGTGTGTCGTCTCTCACGTGACACAAACAATATGTACTCAACCTGCTTCCCATATGATCGGAAATATCAGATGGATTGACACAGGCCACCCCGGAAATAGGTTACAATTACACAGATACACAACAGGTCAATTTCAATAATTAAACATACGACACAACATGATAGGTAAATATGCAATATGCCAATAACATGAATGAGATACTATCAAACAACCAGCATGGTACCGGGACACGCCCAGACATACCGACAACCACACTCGTACCGGGACACACCCAGACATACCAACAACCACAAATAGGTACCGGGACACGCTCAGACGTACCGAGTCCGGAAGCCAACCACATGAGTCCCTCCGTAACTCAAGCCATTAATGTGCACATCCTTCTTGGAGTGGGAAGCTCCAAGAGGCGACTCAAGCATAAGACAGTCTCCCAACCGCCATACGTCTCTTCAATAATTAAGTAACATCACCAATCATCTCCAACACAACACAACACAACACAACACAACAATGACCATACATGGAAAATGCAACAAAACACAAATTATAAGACTAATCATGAACTCAATCCCAACATATTATATATAAAAGTTCCTCAAATACCAAGTGTTATCCCAATCGACTCATACATAAAAATGATGATGCAAGACACACAAATATGCACTCAAAATTTTGAAACCGAGTAGGATAAACCTACTTTTTAGCAGTCTTCATTTGTTATCCAAATCCCATAGGATTCAGTCTTGCAATACCGTCTTAATACTATAGAAATCATGTAATACCATCACAAATACATCCTATTCTATTATATAATACAACCCCCTTATTATTACCCACTAATTACCCATATTACATATACTAATTACTAACTAATTAACCCAAGTGAAAACCCCCAAAAATTAGGGTTACGACTTAAACAAGGATGAGTGGAAATCGACTTACAAGTGTGGATGGTGAAGAACAAGGTAGGATATTCCTTAAAGCTATCCATGGTGGAAGAAGTTTATAAGAGTTTTAGAGAGAAGGGAGAAGATTTGGAGTGAGAAGGAAGAAGATAGAATAATGAGGATAAGGGGATAAGATTTCCTTATCCCGTGTTCTGATTCAGCGCCACTCGATCGAGTGGCGAGTCCACTCGGTCTAGCATCACTCACTCGGCCGAGTGTCACTCACTCGATCGAGTGGCGAGTCCACTTGGTCGAGTGCAACGCAGTTTTCAGGAATGACGAATGTTCGGAAAACAGTCATATCTCATTCGTTTCTTGGTCATTTTGGGCGTGTGACTTAGCCTTGGAATCGTAAGAGGACAATATATTACCTCCAATTGGAACCACATTAATATGATGTCTATATCTCAAGTTATGAAAGTTTTAAGATGGCTTTTCTATAGGCGTACCTTATAACAAGTCTACTAAGTCTAGTATAGGTTATACTCGGCCAACTTTTTAGTCATACTTCACTCCCGAGTGATCTCTACTCTACTCTAAGGTTTTGTCACGTATCCTAAGGTTCCTTTTCGGGTCGCACAATATCCAGGTATTACAATGTCCCCCCCTTAAAATGAACTTCGTCACCGAAGTTCGCTTCACTCTCTCTTTTCACAATTATTCCTCAATCTTCTCTCAAGTCTCATTACCGTTTCTTATTTACTCTCTCACCATTTTACTCTATGATAAACTCCGCAAGGTTCTTATTGTCATTATCACTATTATTAACCATAAATGTTTATCGTACTTATACCAAGGTTCTTTGGCCATTTCTCAGTACTTCCTCATGTGTCGTACTCTTTCTTTCCTAATTCCAAATTATTACATCCACTTCCCCTAAAAGAGAATTTCGTACCGAAGTTCAACTGTCAAACCTCATAACATGCTCTCATACGCTCATTACCAATACCACAAATGACCATGTTCCAGGTTCAACACTCTTTCTTACTTATTATAATTCTGTAATCCAATCACATATAGTCATAATTCTATCGATGTAGTTCCACCCTACAAGCCTCCCAAAAGGTCAAACCCACCGGTTCCAATTTATAATTCCCATAAATAACTCCCAGCTCATGTTGGTTATATGTATACATATCTATCACATGATATGCCCTGATTAGTCATACATGTATATATCGTCAAATTTCATCCACTCACATGTATGCACATCAAATCACGAATATGCGGACTCTATGAAAAAAATAAGAAAATGCCAAAATTTCCCGTTAAGTGACTCAATCATTTTCAATATTTCCATTTTTGCACGACATGCCATGCATATACCGCGTCAAATCCACCACATGACCTCACATTTGTTTCCACATGCGTTTCTATCCATCGTAAATACTCCAGTTACTAGTGTCATACGACTTTGATTATGCATTCAAGATTACTATGCGACACACACATCATGAAAAACATTTCACACAATATGGACATTGTTATAATGACAGAATGAACTCATGGCAATTAATGTGCACCACCCACAATTGTCACATTATTTTTATCATCCAATTACACATGTCAATTAACAACTTTCATTTCAATTTCACTTTTAAATAGCGAAAGCCACATAATATGGTCAAACGTAAACAATTCATAAGGTCTCATCCATATGGGGTCAACATGTTCATCCGACACAAACCAACCGTTATAAATCGTGAAATAAGGGTATACACAAAATATTAGGTCGAGTATTGACAAAACAAGGGTCAAAGTAGACGACTCGGTCGAATGTAGGAGGCCACTCGGTCGAGTGCACGACGCACTCGGTCTAGTGTCACCTGGGCAGAATGTTTTCGTTCTCAAATTCGTTTACAATCTTTCTTATTTCAACACTCGAATGTTAATAAACTCTGATGGTGATTAATACACCATCAAACAACCAAATTTAAAACTACTTTTGGCCTATGGCCATCATTACTACATAATTAAAATAAAATGTCCGAGACATACTACCGTCACAAACATACTATTTCATAGTTCTTTTCGCAACCATTCTATCCCCTCCTTCACACCCGGCGACGGTATCACCATACCGTCACTAACAACAGTAATAGTCACATCAGTATCCACAACACCTACACTATCTCATGGACACGGCCTAACCACTAATTATTCTCAAGGAATAATACGACATCATTAGTTAGTTAAGCACTACAACACAGTCACGATGTACACCGTGGGCGTTCCATCTGACGACTGGGAGAAAACTTTACAAACAACATGTATACTACCGCTCATAGGCCGGAACCTCGCCTGACTACTTTGACACTTCATGCATACACACTTAGCTTAAGCAGCCATACTATATAATACAAGTGATTAAATCTCTTAACAACATGATTAAAATCATACGCATTATGTATCACACTCTTACTCTCATAACCGCGAAAACCAAGCTTAGTATTATTAAATTCACCAATCATATATCTCAATTATTAAAACTCATACTCATCCCTCTTATGTCACGGCCGATAACGCGGCCTCCTCACATAGGTTCACCCGAAACCTATAACAAATTCCTTATTGAATGTTGAATAACAAAACATGTAAAACTTCCAAATCATCTTTCGTTCTATTATTTTCTATCATTTCCCGGTTTCCTAAACCTTTGTAACCATTTATTCAATTCATACCATTCCTCACAGTCTCCAAAAACTTTTTATCAACTCATGTCATCACTCTCTTTTACTCTTGGTACCCCAATTATTCTCTCATCATTCCATAAATCCCCACTCAAACATATGTTATCCCAAAATACTCGAGTCATACCCAATAAGGTCACTCTCACTTGTCCTTTAAATTTCGTTTGCTAACTATGAGTCCGAACAACCGCTAAATATCCAACCTCGGTCGCACTCCACTCCTTATTTATAGGTTGTCTCTCATGATCGACTCACTCAACTCAAAACTATGCATAGGTTAGCATACCTTCTTAGGTTTCCGAAATTCTTAAACTCGATGACTATATCCAATTTTCACCCATCTTGTCGAAGACATGTGCCTAAGGGTTGGGGTGGGAAAATCATTCTATTTGGCTCACACACAAACTCTATACCCAGAAATTCTGGGGGTTTAGTCACCGAAGGTACCACCGACTCTTAGCGAACTTCCGTTGCTTACATCTCCTCGCGTCCTTCAATGCCTTTGGCACGCCGCGGAATCATTTCACATGTCAAATTCCGGATAGGAGTGACGAGAATTAAAACAATCCGGAACAGATACGAAAGAGGTAGGAAATCAAATAACTTGAGATGGATAGAAATTTTTTTTCGACGCTTAATTCAATGACCGACACTTTTAAAATAAACTCTTCACAGGATATTGACTTTTTTATTTTTTTGGTGTAAATCGGGGTGTCCACCGTCGACAACAATGTATAATCCCCTCGCCGCGGGTGCTCTCACGAAGAGGTAAACGGCTCGCCAAAGAGTTTGCTCCATTCCCATGGGCAGGGATCGAACCCCTGACCTCATGGTTAGTGGATGAAGTGAGCAAACACTACACCAAACCCATTTGGTTACAGGATCTTGACTTTAAGATGAAGTTTACTTAACCCGAAGAACGGAATTAAAGAAATTACGGCATGGATTCCTTTGTATTTTAACCAAACCACGAACTCGTTTTAATAGCACACTTGAAGTATGATGAACTTTGTAAAATGATGCAAATTCAAAAATCAATTCTAGGAACTCTACCAACTTTGTAAAATGCCCTTCCTTATTACGCAATTTTACTCAAACTTGACTCAAATGTGAATTACTATATTAAAACTCTAACATAACGATGATTTGTCTCAATTTCTTGAAAACTTTAATACGGAATAAGCCGATATAAGATGGCACATGTCACTATAAACCAAGTTCAAAGTGTTAAGGACCAATTAGGATAAAAACCTAACTCTGTGAAAATCAAAATCCGGGTAGGTATACTACCCATTTCCGAAAAATTTAAGACGGATAATTTCACACGAACAACTTCACAAGACATTATAATCAATGATTAGGACAATAAGGAGTAAAAGAAGTATGTCACAAGCTTAAAATCAAAGATTATGTACACTTGTCACAACCTTTTCGGGACATTTGTCAACCTTTAAGACGGAAAAATTAGATTCATGCTATTTTATAGCAATTCCCAAATAATATTATAGTCTTGCAATGCTATTAAACCGTGTTTAAGATAAAATAAAAAATTGTTCATATTCCTCACTTGGTTCGAAAATTTAAGGCAAAAGTGATGATGAAACCTTTGTTTTTAAGACAACGTACTACACTACTACTGAAGATAGTAGTCTTATAAAACGATTAAACCAAGTTTCGCTTATGAAAAACAAAAACTTTCGTATGAACACCCCAAAATCCAAAAATTAAGTTAAACTTTTAAGATGAAATTTTCACATACAAGATAATATCCAACATTAACAACAAAGGTTAAGCCCTTGTTGTTCAATTAAACTTAACAACAAGCACCAAAAATCAATTTGTAGATCATAAGAACACCTTTTTCTTGTTCTTCTATTTATAAGACAAAATTGACATAATAATTGGATTTCTAGCAACATCAATGGCATAGAAAGGTATTTACTACTATAAATTAAGTAAAAACATGGAATTAATTGACAAACCTTAAGCACATTTGTAATACCTCGTAATTTGATGGAATTTATATGTACGTTTCGAGCATTTTTAGTAATTAATTATGACGTTTATAATTAATAATTGTGAATAAGACAGAAATATAATTAATAAAATATAATAGAATAATGAGTCGGGATGGAAATTGGATAATAATAATATACGATAATTTATATAATAATAATAAACGATAATTATGTTATAATAGTAATGTTATACATATGGTAATTAGTAATTTCCTAATAAGTTTCCTAAAGACGACCTTTTTACTAGTATAAAAGCAAGGCATGACCTACATAACAGGTTATATTCACATATTTTACACATAACAGGAGATCTAGGGCATAAAGAAGAAGAACTTAGCTTTTTTAATCGTCTCAAGGTAAGACCGTCTTACAATTTAATATATTGATTTTATAACTATTATAGCTCGTGTCTTAGACCATCGTATAACTAGCTAGCACCGTGACCTCAACCATAGACCACCAGGGAGTGACGCAACCCAAGTTGGACCACCGTTGACTGACGGGAAGGGGGTGGTTTGCTGGTGGTTTGGAGGGTGGTTTGAAGGGGATATGCAGTACGTGTTTATTTTGATTTTAACCCTTTTTATGACTGGTTTGGACCTGGACCTGGGTTGGGATGACATAAGGTCGTTAGTCGACCATCGTGGGTGGCTGTAAGTTGTCAAGGGTGGTGTTTTATGTGGTGGTTTGACCGGCTGTTGTGTTAGTTGCTGTTGTAGTTTTAAACCGTGTACATATAAGCGAATATAAACCCACACCTTGACTGAATTAACCGTGACACTTGGCTGGTGGTTTGTGGTGGATGGGTTAGCTTATGTTGGTGGTTACTTGGTGGTTAAACCGAGTATATAAGTTGTAGTTGGTGTTGTTGTTGGCGTCGTGGAGTAGTAGCTAGGGCGTTGTTTGGGAGGTCGTGGCTGGTGAGGGGGATGGTGTTTGGGTCGTGGCTGGGAAGCAGGTGGTGGTGGCACATTGTAAAGCTGTAGGTCAGTAGAGGTGGTTGTTTGTGGTAGTACTGGTGTTCGTAAGTGGTAGTAGTTTAAACGTTGGTATAAGTCGGGTTTTCGGTGGTGGTGTTTGTTGTTGTGTTGCTACGCGTGAATAGGGCAGTTGTTGTTAGTTATTTAGACCAAATTAATACTCATCTTATGATATCAAAATTACAAATTCATTTTAGGTGGTCTAAATTTACATGCATGCAAAGCAAAATATAAAAGAGATGGTATTAAACCATCTTAAGACAAAAATTCCTTACATTGTTATAAGGCAAAATTGGCACAACTCAAAGACTCCTTCCTTGATGTTGTTCTTGTGCTAATGCAATAAGGATGATCCTCCAACACCTTAATTACCATAAGTAGGTAATTTCCTAAGGTGGCACCCAAGATAAACCCAAAATACAACTAAAATACTAACTAGGTAAATGTAGTAGTAACCTTGTTTATTTGTATATTTGATGTACTAATTAATATTATTACCTTGATAATATTATTAGTTTACTTTTATATGTGTTTATTGTAAAAGGATGAACAAAATAAGAAGAAAAATATGGTCTATTGATGGTGTATATGAACCATCCACAACAAGCACACAAAGACCAATTTTTCTTTAAATTTCCAACCTTAGAAATGATGGAAGGACTTAGGTATATATAGGCATGGAAATGTATACAATTCTCATACAAATGCTAGTGGGAAATGCCTACCTTTTCCACTCACAATGAGTGTATCAGTAGTATATAAAAATCTGTCCAAATGGTCCCCTCCGGGTCCATTTCGATTTTCGACATTTGCCCCACAAATGCTTATAAGTCTTATATTTAATTATCTGACATAATTAAATATTAATTTGATTATTTAACACTTAAATAATATAAATTAACAACCAATGACTACTTAACTATTAAGTAATCATATGACCATTTTATCAACATACAATGTGTCAATATTATCCCAATTAGCTAATTTTACAACCTCTTGTAAAATATAAATAGCTAATTAATTCTACCTCAAAACATATACACATATCACATAAAATTAATTAATTAATTAATTAATAAATTATTAATTATTAATTTATTACTTAAATATCACATAATTAAATAATAAATCTTCTCTGCCCGAGTTCGTAACGCGTCATCAAATACTTTTATGTGACTAATTATAAGTCAAATAATACAAGGAATTAATTATCTCGTATCTCATACAAACAATTAATTCATTCTATTTGGGCGTCATCCTATAGGTGTGACCTAAAGAGATCAGCTGATCACCGCCGTCACAGGACAGTAATGTAAAACTCTAGTCAGCCAATCATTACCGATTAACGATGACCAGCTGACAAATAAAAAGATTAATCCCTGATATTCCTTTTAAGAGATTTAATATGTAAACGCACTTATTGTGGAGGACACTACTCCAACAATCTCCCACTTGTCCGACACAAGTGTGCGTTACCAATTCTCTTGTCCAATAATATCTCCCACTCAATGCAAGATGTCTTTCAGGTCGTTCTTGCACGTGATCATATCAAAAAGTGGTTTCCTCGATCAGGAGAATTACTGTCTGACCGGATAATCTACTATAGATCTCATCCGAGCGTGGCCACGCATTTCCAGTCACCTCCTCGAGTGGCCTTGAGATAAAATATGAGATAAATGGACAATCCTGTTGACCTATCTTCTTCGTTCGATACAGATCACAATGACCCGGTAAATGCTCATCGACCTCCTTTTACGGTGCGACCTACAACAAAAACCAAAGCCACTGGAAAACCGCACCAACTTAGACAAATAGTCACCAGTCTAAAGAATTGACTCGTAGGAATATATAGAAATCCTCGCTACGACCCAGCAACAAAAGGACTCTATAAACGGTCACTGTCAGACAAATCGTCTCACAGCCAGCCTATGTAACCGACCAGTCATTATTATGACCATATGACAGTCAAACCTGTCACGCCTTACAATCTAGTCACTCCGAGATGTCACCTCATTAAGTAACTAGGGACAAAATACAATGTTAGTCCAGTTCACTTTAATAGAGTTCGACATTGTCACTATAATCTATTTGGATAAAACAAAGTATATAAAAATTGAGATATAAAACTGAATGCAACGATAAATGTAATTATCATATATGAAATAATAAATACAATATCTTAATTATTACATATCATATAATTTACAACAGTTCTGACATTCGTCTCAATCCCATCGAAACTACTTGACTATCATGTTTGGCTTGAGACAAAGGTTTGGTTAAAGGATCAGCAATGTTGTCAGCTGTCCCAACCTTATAATTTGTAATTTCTTTCCTTTCGATTAAATCTCTAATTACATGAAATTTCCAAAGTACGTGTCTAGACTTATTACTAGACTTGGGCTCTTTTGCTTGAAAAATAGCCCCACTGTTATCACAATACAAAGTGATAGGATCCTCGGCGGTAGGAACTACTTTCAGTCCCTCTAAAAATTGCCTAATCCAAACAGCCTCCTTTGCGGCCGAGAGGTGCAATGTACTCAGCTTCCGTTTTAGAATCAGCAGTCACGGACTCTTTAAAACTTCTCCAGCAAACCGCCCCTCCGTTCAACAAAAAGACAAAACCAGCCTGGGATTTCAAATCATCCCTTTTGGTTTGGAAACTGGCATCCGTATAACCTCTTATACGTAATTCAGATTCTCCTCCAAACACTAAGAATGAATCTTTAGTCCTTCTCAAGTACTTTAGAAAATTCTTGACGGCTATCCAGTGACTCTCACCTGGAGTTTTCTGAAAACGACTCGTCATACTCAAAGCATACGAGACGTCAGGACGAGAACACATCATATCATACATGATCGATCCAACAGCGGAAGCATAGGGAATCGATTTCATGCGTTCAATATCCTTAGGCTCGGTAGGAGACTGTGACTTACTCAAAGTGATCCCACTGCCCATAGGTAGAAAAGCTCTCTTGGAGTTTTTCATATTGAATCGGTCAACAATCTTATCGATATAGGCTTCTTGACTCAACGCTAATATCCTTTTGGATCTATCCCTATAGATCCGGATACCCAAGATGCGCTAAGCTTCGCCCAAATCTTTCATTTGGAAGTGATTTCCTAACCACTTCTTGACAGAAGCAAACATATCTACGTCATTCCCAATGAGTAATATGTCGTCCATATAAAGAAGTAAGAAAACAACTTTACTCCCACTAAACTTCATGTATAAACATGGTCCCTCAACACTTCGAGAAAAACCACTCTGTTTAATAACATGATCAAAACGATGATTCCAACTCCTTGACGCTTGCTTAAGACCATAAATGTATCTCTTAAGTTTGCATACTTTGTTAGGATTTTTAGGATCCACAAAACCCTCAGGTTGTGTCATGAACACTTCCTCTTCCAGAAACCCGTTCAAGAAAGCGGTTTTGACATCCATTTGCCATATCTCATAATCATGAAATGCAGCAATCGCTAACATTATCCGAACAGATCTAAGCATAGCAACTGGTGCAAAAGTTTCATCATAGTGTAAACCATGAACCTCGGTGAAACGATTTGCCGCCAATCTAGCTTTGTAGACATCTTTATGTCCATCCATGCCGATTTTAATCTTCAATATCCACTTACACTGAAGAGATCGAACATCTTTGGGTAAGTCAACCAGGTCCCATACCTGATTATCGTACATGAAATCCATTTCGGATTGTATGGCCTAGAGCCATAACTTAGAGTCAGAACTCATAATAGCTGCTTTGTAGGTCTTGGGTTCATCACTTTCCAAAAGTAAAACCTCATAGTCACCATCTTCCTCGATGACACCAAGGTATCTATCAAGCTGTCAACGAACCCTCTCTGACCTCCTAGGTTCAGAAGGAGCAATAACCGATTTAGACGTAGAAGGAACATCTTCCTGTATTGTCATATCAGTTTCTGGCTCTTGAACATCATCAAGTTCAAATTTTCTCCCACTCTGTCTTCTAGAAATAAACTCTTTTTTCTAGAAAGACAGCTTCACGAGCCACAAACACTTTGTTCTCACTACTATTGTAGAAGTAATATCCACAAGTTTCCTTAGGGTAGCCTACAAAAATACATTTTTCAGAACGAGGTGCAAGCTTATCGTCAAACGTGCTCTTGACATAAACATCACAACCCCATACTTTCATGTATCGCAGATTCGGGACTTTCCCTTTCCATATCTCATATGGAGTTTTGTCAGTTGCTTTAGTGGGACTTTGATTAAGTGAGCGTACAGCAGATAAAATGGCAAAACCCCAGAATGACTTAGGTAACTTTGTTTGACTCATCATTGATCGGACCATATCTAATAAAGTTCGATTCCTCCTTTCAGCCACACCATTTAATTGTGGTGTGCCAGAAGGAGTTAACTGGGATACAATACCACAGTTTATAAGGTGATCTCTAAAGTCATTGCTTAAATACTACCCACCACGATCTGATCGTAATGCTTTAATCTTCTTATTTTATTGGTTTTCTACTTCATTCTGAAACTCTTTGAACTTATCAAAAGCTTCACTTTTATACCTCATTAAGTAGATATATCCATATCTACTCATGTCATCGGTAAAAGTAATGAAATAGTCATATTTTCCTACTAGCAGTGACTGTCATTGGATCACATACATCGGTGTGTATTAAACCCAACAACTCACTGGCTCGAGATCCTTTTCCTAGAAAAGGTGAACGAGTCATCTTGCCAAGAAGACAAGATTCGCATGTACCAAATGATTCGAAATCAAAAGGTTTAATTATAAAAGTCGACACTAGTCTTTTAATGCGTTTTTCGTTAATGTGTCCTAATCGACAATGCCATAAATAAGACCGATCGGGATCACCTGTTTTGAGTCTTTTATTATCTAAATGATAAACATCGTTGCAAGTATCTAGAATATAAATACCATTGATTGAAATAGCTTCGTTATATACAATCCCATTAAGGGAAAAAGTAAAACGTTTGTCTTTAATTACAAAAGAAAAACCTACAGTGTCTAACACAGATACTGATATTATATTTCTAGACAATGTTGGTACAAAATAACAATTATTAAGAAACAACTGCAACCCCGAAGCTAAGTTAAGTACATAAGTTCCTACTGACACGACGGCTACTTTAGACCCGTTACCCATTCGGAGATCAACATCTTCCTTGTTTAGCTTTCTTATGCTTTTTTGGCCCTGCAAATGATTGCACAAATGAGAACCACAACCATTATCTAATACCCAAGTTGTATTTGAAGCATAATTTATGTCTATCATAAAAGATTCGGTTGAGAAATTACATGTTGGCTTCACAATGCCAGCTTTGATGTCATCCAAGTATTTCGTGCAATTACGCCTCCAATGTCCCTTGTTATTACAGTAATTACAAGTATATTTAAGAGGATTACCCTTTATAGGTTTAGGCTTGATAGAGCAATTCGCAATTGCTGTACCTTTGCCCTCCACCTGTATGGGCTTCTTACCTGCATTCCTCTTAAACTGCATCTTCCTCTTCACGTTTATCGCAAGCTCATCTTTCCTTGTACTCCCACTCAATCCCATGTCCTTATCTGCTTTCACAAGCAGAGTGGATCTCATGTGAACTCTTTATCATTTTCGTCATATTATAATTTACCCAAAATTGGGTAAATCCTTTGACGTGCGAGAGAGAGTGGAGCACTCGGTCCACCACAAGTTCGTCGGGGATTTTGCATTCAAACCCCTCTAAAGTTTCCACGTACTCAATCATTTTAAGTACGTGTGAACTTACAGGTTGACCATCTATGAGGTTAGCCTCAAAGAAACGAACATCGGTGTCATATTGAATTATTCTCGCGGCTTGAGAAAACATAGTTGAAAGCCTCGAGAATACTTCATGCGCATCACGAAACTTGACACATTGCCTTTGTAAAGCAGGATCCATTGAAAAAATCAAAACATTTTTAATTGCATCGGATTCTTTTGATAATTTGAAAAAGCCTCCCTTACATCGGCAGTGGCCCTAGTACTAGGCGAAGGGGGAGAGGGATCGACAAGGTAGCGTAATTTGTCATCACCTGCGGCAGCTAATCGAAGTTGTTCCTCCCAATATTTAAAATTACTACCGTCGGCTTTTAAAACATATTTGTCCATAAAAGAACGTAGCCATGAATCTCTAGCTATGGTGACAGTTTCACTAGTAGAAGTCATCGTGATTACTACAAAAGAAATGAAAGGAAAGATTAACATTTATCGTCTAAAAAATTTTTAACTTGTGAAACTATTTTAACAAGTTCCCATTAATTTAATGATCTCCCACTGAATTATATAAATGATTCCATGATCCAGTTTTATATAAACACGGGCACGGTGGACCGATTCAACCCATATTTATATAAATTTGGTGAGTCAACATTTTGACTGATTCTACTACTAGAACTCTTGGTTGACGGATTTTATTAAAATCTATCTTTTAGCCCCAGAATAAATATGGGCACGGTGGACCGATTCAACCCATATTTATCCCGTTGAGTCCAACAAATTTTCACGCGTAATAACTTTTATTACCCTATTTACCCAACGTAAAAAGGGTGTACCTCGGTGATCTGAACCTACCTCTAATGAAGAAGGGATTCATAGGTGCTATTATTTGGTAAGGCTTAATCTCAATTTTAAACAAATGTGAGAGATCTTATCAATTTAATTGTCTATCACTTTTATGTGAACAAAATTGGTGAATGCTAGACGACTAAATGGATAACAACAAAAATTAAAACATGTAGTGACGATTTGGCATGAATGCATAAATAAACAAACAAGTCCTAATATGGCCACCTAGTTAATCTAATTAACTAAAATTATTACATATCGTAAACCACCTCCTTGGTCCCTTGAGTCTTCATAAATTGGTCTCCTTCTTTATGATTTCGGAACGCCTTTCCGAAAACACCGTCTTCATGAAAACTCCGTCTTTAGATGCTTCATTTAATTACTAATAATTAAATTACATAACAATATCCTATTATACAATTTGTAATTAAAATTAAAATAAAACTATTAATTAATTACAAATTAGGCGATACGAAATCGCAATTAATTTCAAAACAAATCGATATTCCCTTACATTACGGGAAATACCAATTTCTACCTATGGCCATATTAGAAAAATTTACATAATTATAATGCTAAAAAAAATATTCATCCAAATGAATAATAAAATGCATTACGGAAAATGAGATGCCAAATCGTCTAACTTACCAACAACGATCATTTGAGCTTTCTTTGACGGAATTTTTACCAATAAAAATTCATAATCAATTCTTAAAACAATTTTAAGATATGCTAATGATACAAATCTGGTCTAATTTCAAAACAATTATTCTCACTAATTATCTTGAATTAATATGTGATTAAAACACAAATTATGACAAAAAGACATAATAATTCACAATTATTATGGAAAAATTTCATTTAATTATAAAATTTATGGAAAAAAAAAATTCAAGGCCATGAACATTCTGGGCTTACACCAAAAATGACATGCAAGTGAAAATTTTTGTTTTAAAATTTATTTAAAACGATTTTACAATTTAATCGGTAAAACGGCAATTTTTACGATTTAATTCTAAACCAAACCATAAAAATTGAAATAACTTAAATTAAAATTTTGTACATTTTGGAAAAATTTCCAGGAGCTAAAAATTCAAAAAACTCGAGCCCAAAAATTAAATCAATATTTATTTGCAAAATAACCATTATTTACCAATTTTTATCAAATAAAAATCAATAAACTATCTAAATTAATCACATTAACTTAAAGTAACTACTTATCTTATAAATAGAACATGCATGTGGTTATTTCTAAATAAATATGCATAAAATTAACATGCAACCCAATTTAATTAACTCTTAATTAATTTTAACGCATTTTTATTCAATTTTATGCCATTTTAAGTAATAAAAAATGGAAAAATATAACAAAAATCAAATTTTCGTCCCATATCATCCTAAGACCAGATTATTTACATGCAAGACCATATTTTGTGATAAAACTAATTTTAGTATCATAATATCAATTTTATTAATTTATCTCATAAATTACTAAAATCGTCTTAAGACAACATGCATGTATATAACAATGCTCTGATACCACTTGTTACTTAGTTTAGACCATATAATAAAATATTATTAGATGAGTATTTGCTCCAAATTAATTTGTAATTTTAATATCATAAGATGAGTATTAATTTGGTCTAAATAACTAACCATCTTATGATATTAAAATTACAAATTAATATCATAAATATCTTATGATATTTATTTGTCAACTGGTCATCGTTAATCGTTAATTATTGGCTGACTAGAGTTTGACATTACTGTCGTGTGACGGCGGTGATCATCTGATCCCTTTAGGTCACACCTATAAGATAGAAAAATATGGTCTATTGATGGTGTATATGTGACCTAAAGGGATCAGCTGATCACCGCCGTCACACGACAGTAATGTCAAACTCTAGCCAGCCAATTATTACCGATTAATGATGACCAGCTGACAAATAAAAGGATAAATCCCTGATATTCCTTTTACGAGATTTAATATGTAAACGCACTTATTGTGGAGGACACTACTCCAACAGTTGTGTAGGGTGTTGCTGCTGATTGTTGGTGCCTGGCTGGGTGGTAGGTGTAGTGGTGGTTCACGGTGGCGTCAGGGTGCTGGTGGTTGCCGTGTGTAATGGTGTAGAGGGGGACGTGTTTGTGGGTAGTAGAACACGGTTCAAATCGTGTTATGGAGGGATGTTTGATGAATGATGATCATGAGTGATAAGTAGGTTTGTATTATGGACTTAGTTTAATAAAATTGTTAATGGTGGATTTAAGAGGACTAATTAATTAGTTTATTAATAATTAATAATACATATATTGCTAATTTAGGTAATAATATAATTATTATAATTAATGAATAAGTAACATACAAAATTAGTTCAATTGTTTATATTTCATGTAATTAGAATAAATAGTAATTATAATTATTACTTGTCTCAAGGTGACGGAGTTGTGAGAAGGTTTGTTAATCGGATTTCTAGTTATTCGGATTGCGTTATTTGAATTTGATGACAAGGTAGGATAACTACTCAACTTGTCTTACTAATTGATTGATAAGAATAATTGTGGAATAGCGTGGTTAATTGCCATTAAATGAATTATCATATGTGGTTTATATATCATTGGGTTATGCGTTGGTTGTTGGTCTATTCATATCATATTCGTTGGATACGTCAGACTCGCTCTGGGATGATTATTATTATTATTGGCATGGCATTTGCATTGGATACCTCACTTTTGTACTGTGATGATGGATACCTCAACCTTGTGTTGGAATGATGGATACTCCGGGCCAGTTATTAGCGGGATGAACGTGTGTTTCGGGTGATGAGGTCAGTTATATTTGCATTATATATCATATCATTTCACCTTGTATTGTTGTTCGTTATTCCTTGTCAACCTCGTGGTTGACAGTGTATTCGTAAATACCTATGATGAACCTAGTACTTGAGACTGATGAGCTGGGAGCATGGGTGTGTGAGGAGTGGACCGTGGCTTATGCGTCTAGATCATTTAATTAGACAGTCTCACTTTATTTATTAGACTTATTTATTTTATTCCGCTGAAAGTTTTTAATTTTTCATTGTTCAGTTGGACTAATTTAATAACGCCATTGATTCGGTTTAAAGTTTATTAAAGTACTTTGGGTTGTTTAATTTATATCATTTACCTCGGGCAACCGAGATGGTAACATTCCTATTTATCTAGGAATGTATTTCTAAAGGCTCTTAGATAAATGGGGGTGTTACAACATTAGTGTAGATCTAACTAATTAAGATTGACAAAACAAGAGGAAATATGGTCTACATACATTGTTAATTAGGATAGATTTGAGAGGGAAAATTCGAGTAGAAAGCTTAATCCAAGTAACACATTAAAACAATGAAGTTTTGGATAGATTTTTGTAGGAACTTTGGCGTTGGATGAATGAGGTGAAATTAAGATATGAACAAGACAAGAAATGAAAAATGGGAATTAAACCCGTGTAAATCCCAACCCAGCTTCGCTCGGTCGAGTGGCGAGTTCACTCGGTCGAGTCCCCTATTTTCCAGAATGTTTCCAGCTTCTGTAAAATGGTCCACTCGGTCAAGTGTCAGGGTCCACTCGGTCGAATGCACTGTCGGCCAAGTGTGGACTCGTACTCGGTAGAGTGGTTGCTTATGGTTGAGATTTTCGAGTCAAATTAGAATGATGAAGTCCCTGCAACACAAAGAGAAGGTTCGTGAGTCCACGGGCTATCGGTGACTCACCCAATTTAGTTCATACGCCATCCTACTTACCGTCTTTGGTACACTATCGTAGGACTAGTAACTACTCTACCAACATAATTCACCAATCATACACTATAGATACACTAACACGTTCTTCGGAGCAAAATTTAAAGAGTAATATCATCATTCGTATACCAATCTATACTAACCATTTCCAAGCATACTACTTGTCGACATGGGCCCACCTACACGCCAAGCCGATCTGTTGAACCTGCAGTGGTCTGAAAGCCACGCTCAATGGCGTAAAAATGCTTACGACCGGATCGCTTTAGATTGGTCGGTTTCATCTCAGCAAGGGTCTCTAAACGATACAAGAGATGTTCGGAGTCGCCACTAAGCATTTGTGGGATGCTTGGAACCCTTTCGAATCCACTTTATACCTAGGTTAACAAAGGCAAAAAGCAGTGTTTGACATAGGTACTAAAGATAAGGAGTCGTCTATCTTTAGCATCCTATCTCTATAATAACTCTCGTTCACCCTAGATAAGGTCATCCACTATCCAAAGTTTCTGAGTAATAGGTGAAGGTACGTATTGGGAAGCCCTTTATTCGGACACCCAATCCCGCCCGCGGTAGCGGCTTCTAGTGATCGATCTTGGTTAGTTGAATGCAAGAGTTTATAAAATGGGTAAATGCATGAATGCACATCCACAAGTTTAAACCTAACATGTGAGCTTTCTATGTCGGTTTTTTATCCAAATATCAAGTAATTGATGTTGAGTTAGATTTAGTGTTGATTTGCATGCAAGACATAAATTAAACATCCATTTACGGAGTTAGGTTTATGGTGCATAACATGATCCATTTGTCTTAGAAAGGCGTTTTAAAAATACAAAGTAAAAGGGCAGGGTTGCCATCTGATCCATCATGTATTCGGGTTGACAGAAGTCAGGATCATCCTAGGTAAGTGCTTGAAAGGAAGCAGGACTTGCATCAGGCAGCCTGTTGAGTCGCGAGCCATCAGGCAATGCAAGGGGACCTGTCCTAGTTTGAAAAGTGGAAATCAGTAAGCCTGTATAGGCGGGAGGAAACAGACGATCCAAAGGGACGTCTTCTGGCTGTTGAAAACGTTTGTAAAACGGTTTGTAAAAGGGTATTTGAACCCGTCTTGAAAAGGTTATTTTGACCACTTTTATGCCAATATGAAGAACAGGACTTGAATAATCATCATTGTATTGACGATATTCGATGTCGGGTTCGATTTTGCAAGCTTAACATGAATAGTTTTGAAAAGTATTTATGAACTAATTGTGTTAAGTTCATTGCTTTGTGATTTGTCAATGTTTATGATCGTACTCGGGTTTAAAAACGACATGGTATGTGGAACCAAGGATGGTTATGCATATATGACTAATAAGGTCATTTTTGAAATGTAAAGAAATGAATAAAAGGTTTAAAAATACCTTTTAAAATGTAATTAACCAAATATTGTCACCGAGACACGGATTAAACCATCATGGTAAGAAGAACCGAGGGTGAAAATAATTTATGGTTAAAAAGTCTATCATAAGAATGATTTTAAATTGTAAAAACCGGTTGTTAAATGAAATAAAAAAATGGAAAGAATGAACTCAAACACGTTTGAGTTCTGATCTGGACACCCCATTGAGGCGCAAGGTACCTAGTGGTGACTAGGGCCTTCTGATTCCGGTCAAACCTCAGTTTTGGCTCATTCGATCCGTATTTTGGACCATGTTGTGCATGTTTTAGCATGTTAAGGTCATAAAAAACAGATAAAAAGACATGAAAGAAGAGGATTATTACACTCTCCTACTTATATTCTAGGTTGAAGACAAGAAATCGACGGAAGTGTAAAAGCTTGTTCGGTCGGAAAACTCGGTTGAAAACCGTTTTAGCAATATAAAGAGTGTTTTGTTTTGTTTAGTGATTGTGTAGTTTGTCGAGATGGTCGGTCAAGTGGTTTAATGCATGATGACGGTGTTGGGAAATGTGTCCTCAACAATAGTGCGATCACATGATTTAAATATCATTATTAAATCTCATTTCAAGAATACGAAAGGGATGATACATTACATATATAGTCAACTGGTCCACACATATCTGTAATGATTGGCTGGCTAGAGTTTGACATTACTGTCGTGCGACGGTGGTGATCAGTTGATCCCCTTAGGTCATACCTATAGGGAAATACTCTTAATTGATTATTTAATTAATCGTATACCGATACGAGTTAATTAAATTGCTTAAAATTGACGGATGATTTTGTGAGTATAATTTACGCATCAAATTGAAATGTAATTAAATGAGATACGGTCTGAGTAATCGAATTGTATCATTACTCGGATGAAATTATTGTTTAAAGAAACAATTAAATTTGAATGGATTATTATAAATACGATTTATAAATTGGTGAAATATTTTGGTACAAGTAATTACGAATTACTAGTCAATTTTGTAAATGACATATTTTATGAGTATGTTGATTTTTAATATGATAAAAATACATTGCATCGTAACATGTCATGTAACATGTTACATGTGACAAATTTGACAAATGACAAAATAAAATGGATTCTCCATTTTATACTTAAAACCGAAATATGGGTGTGTGTTTAGTAAATATTGTGTTATTTATTTTTAAATAAAAACACAATCATGACACTAGGTAGTAGGCTTGCATGCCTAGTCTCTTGTGAAGAGCAAAAACAAAAGGCATTGGGCATACTACCCAATGCCCCTTTTTCGGCCACCAACAAGAAAGAGTAAAAAGCTCTTCTCTTTCACATTCATTCATTCCTCCCATCTTATTTTTCTTAGTGTAAGAAAATCCTTAAAATCTCTCTACAATTTATGATAATTCTAGAGAAATAAAATCTCACAAAACACCACCTCTTGACCGAAATTTCAAGAGTGAAAATACAATTTATATTGTATCAATTTTATTGTAAAACCATTATTATTACTAGATCTAAATAGTATTGGTTTATTAAGATGTATTCCTTGGGTATATGCTTTTGGGAGGGATTCTACACTTGAATCCTTGTTCTTCCATTTGGAAAGCTCAAGAACAAAAGAAAAGGAGATTTCTTTTGTGTCCATTTGAACCGAAATTTCAATGTAAGGATATGATTTCTTCTCTTTTATTATATTGTTTGCATGCATAAAATCCACATTTAATTTTATGACAAATTAATTTTGACATATAAGAGTATGTTAGTATGTATATGAATCTACATTTCCTTCAATCGGTATCAAGAGCCACGGTTGTTTGCATGCAAATCGGTTAAAAGTTTTTCCGAGTTATAAGAATAACATATAAAACTTGTAAAATTTGTGTTATTATGAGATATCACGAAATTAATCCATGCATGTTAATATTTCTGGTCCTAAAATGTTTTAGGATATTTTGGTTAATTTTTCGGATTTTTATTGTTCATAATTTACAATAATGACATTTAAATGTGATTTTATGAGTAAAAATGTCATTTTTGGTCTAAAAATAGCTATACTTCGAATTTTAACTTGGTTTTTGGATATGTTGTCACATATATTATTTTGAGATAACCTGAAAATTTTCATAATTTTTGGACTTGTTATGCTCGAAAAATGAATTTTTCATTATTAAATTCGGATTTAGGTGAAAAATAGGTTAATATGAGTTACATTTCGAATCTGGTCATAGAAAATTAATATGTTGTCACATGCAATTTTACAAGATGTGTGTAAAATAATTGGCTATAAAGAAGTCTTTTTGCATGATTTATGAATTTTTGAAGAAAAATAGCATAAATAGTGACATTATTAGTGGAAAATTAATAAAACATAATCAATGACTTAGGAAAAACGTCTAATGTTGCATTTTGTTATATTTTTCAGATCTAAAATTGAAAAGTTAATGAAAATAATTTTTCAATGTTTTTATGATTATTTTATTAAAAATCGATAAACCGCAACATTGTTTTTCCGGAAATTTTTCGAAATTTTTAACCTAAGATTTTGAACATTATGAGTGTCATGGAATTTTTCCAGAATGTTCATGAATTTAAATTTCAAATTTTGAATTTATTTGAAATTTTTGGATTTATTTGAAGTCTAATAGCTTATTTTTGTAATTTTTGGTCCATTTATGAACAATTTTGTAAATAAAAGTTAATTATGGTCAAATTATTAGTGAAGACTATATTTTGAGTCCTAAGAGGTTAGGTTAATTAACTTATGCATAAATATGAGTTTATGTATTTTTGTGATTATAAAATGTTGAAATCACGCAAATCCGTAAAAACCGAGTAATATACGATATTGGCTAATTAAAAGGCGATTTAGCATAAAAATTGAGCATGTTCATACATATTATAATGCTGCATTTTCCTTATGATTGTCATAATTTTAATTTATGTAATTTTGAATTATGTAATTTTACTTAGTATGGCCTTAGATTTTAATTGGTATTTCCCGAAATGTATGGGAATATCGATTCGGTTGTAATTTTTATTGTGATCTCGTATCACCGTTTTGTAATTTAATAGATTTATTTTATTTTAGTTACAAATGTATAATAGGAAATTATGTAATTTATTATGTAATTTTATTCATTCCGGAGTTCCAAAAGACGGATTTCTTCAAGAATGGTGATACATAAAGACGGTGTTACCTCGAGATGCGTGCCATAACCGAAGTTCAAGGGACCAATGGAGTTGGTTTCCGAATATGTAATAGTTTCATAGTTTTTCTATTTTAGGAAAGGCCATACTAGGATTTATTTATCTTTTATGCTTGCATTTTATTTTATGTCACATGCATTGCTAAATCGCCATAACTAAAACATGCATCCTTATTTTATCGAGTTTATCGACCGTGTCAATTAAAATTATCGTAGTTCACCGCTTTAGTTCACTTAAAACGTGATAGATAATAAATTGACATGACCTCTCGCTAAAATAAACAATTGAGACATAGCCTTACCAAATAGTAGAAACCATGAAAACCTATTTCGCGAGGGAGTGCACTCGGCTACCCCGGGGTACAATCCTTGTTACGTAGGGGAAGTGGGTGATGAATGTTAATCCACCGAGTTCATGTTAATAAGGGGTATTTCGGCACACCGTGCCCTAAGTTGACATGGGTTTGGATCATGGACACATTTATTCGAAATTTGGGTTGAACTCAACGAAAGTATTCACGACGTATTTCCGGATGTGTTTCGGGCTAGAGATAAAATATTAATGTAATTTTATCGACCAAGAGTTCTAAAAGTAGAATCGATTAAAGAGTTAATCCACCGAGTTATATTGATGAGGGGTATTTCGGCACACCGTGCCCCAAGTTAATATGAATTTGGATCTTGGAATCATTTATCATAGTTGGGTAGAGGTCACTATGTAAATGCTTTACTTGTTATTTACAAGTATTAATAAAACGATAAATGTTAAGTTTTCCACTATTCCGTTGTTATATTGTTCTATTTCTTTACCACAATTCATATACGATATCATTTCGTTTTTGATTCAAAACTCCATTAAAAATTCGTAACTAAAGACAAAATTTGAATTTTCTTCTAAAGACCTCGAATTAACCATTGCTAAGGATCTCTTGCAAAGAGTATAGATTAAAGTTATTCATTACCAAACAGGTTTTTGATTCTAGACTAACGCATCTACTTACAATGGATTGTTTTTCATGTACTTAAGTGAATTAAGTACCTTGAAGCGATAAATAGTTTTGGTAATTAGTTTTGTCAAGAATTCGTAATTGACCAAAATAACGCAACCACTTCAATGAAAGTTTTAAGACTAAAACGAACAAATGAAGAGTAATCTTCATGAATTCAATTTTGCTTCTCAAAGCAAAGACTCATTGAAATGAGTGGGAGCATTCTCTTAAACCGTTAAGATGAGGACTAGGTTAAAGAAGTAAAATTAGAATGGAATTGATACAAGGTTATGTTAAAGGTAAAGTTGTTGAGAATGACGATACTAAACCTATCAATCCCGACCGATAAAGTTTCCATTGTCTTAAATGTTGGACACGAGAAAGTAAACTACCCCAAATTATTGAAGAATCAACAAGTTAGTTGTGGGACATCTAATGGGACCTTCTTCTTTAAATGTTTATTTGATTAAACATAAATTTTTGCTAGTCCTACTTCGTCAATATTAGAAACTGGTGGTGGTTTTCATCATTATGTTTGATACATGGGATGATAAGAATATGACGACTAGCGACAATAATGTCGAGAGATAGAGTAATTGTGTACTCAATCTAGTTTTTGGATTTAAAGTTGTACTTAATTGTGACTATTAAGTGCATAAACTCTAAATAAGAATATAAACTTGTTAAGATACAAAAGAGGTTTTCACTTTTGTGACCCTATACACCACGATTTGATGTATGGCTAGCCCATTATCAAGGTGATTATATTCTAAACCAAACTAGAATGACATATCATGTAGATGATGTAAGATTCAAATTGGTAACCCAAGATTAAACCTTAAATTTTGGAATGATGAACGCAAAGAGTTATCGAGTACTCTTGAAACCATTAGATTGTTAATGGTATATGCGTATCTTGTATTCAAAGCAAGATGTCTCGTGCCTTTTGGTTGAAAAGGAGATCGAGGTTATAAATCATCAATCCAAAATAGGTTGATCATCATCTTTTACCAACGATTTAAGTTGACACTAGTTTGTTCACTTAATAAGGTAAATAGAGAAATCTTTGAAGAAGTTCAAGAGTTCAAGGAATCACGATTTAGTCGTGATGGGACTATCAAAGTGAAGACTTTGATATAAGCCAAAGGAAATGTGACATAGTATCATAAGTTAATCTCTCTTAGCACGCATTATGAAATAATGTGTGGATGGATAAGAAATCAAAACGCTATTCGATATGGTTTGGACTTCAATCAAGTTACTTTGAGTTACTTGATCCTTTTGGGGATTTTATCATTTTTGTCTAAATTATTTTTCCACTAAATCGGATCAAATGAGATATGAAATGGTAAGAGTACCATGTTTGTAAGTTTTCACAAGAAATAAATGCTCATTTTTCCCTCTTCAATTATCACGAGTACGACGGGTTTGCGGCTCGTGAAACTGTCTTTCTAAAATACAAGTTTATTTTTAGAAGACAGAGTGGGAGAAATTATTCAAGAGCCACAAAGAATGCCACGAAGAATGTTATGTCGCAAGAAACTGGTCTTTCTTGGCTACATGAGACGTTTTGTGTAAGACATTGTTTCTTGCAAACCTAGGAGGTTAAATTCGTCACTTGTTAAAAATGATGAATTCATGCTACTTTTAAGAAAGTAAAGAGCTTATAACTTACAAAAGAAATTGTTTGATTCAAGTTGATTACTTCTAGAAAGTAATGAACATATGACTTACATAAGAGTGTTTAAGTCACAACTCAATACAAGGCTTAGAGCCATGAAAATCCGAAATAAAAGGCTTGATTAGTGACAAAGGGTTTTGCACTAATAAAGTGATATTTTATAGCAAGATTGGTTGCAAAGGGTTTTGCACTAATTGAAATGCTTAAGTCTATTTGGATCTTCTTAGGGATTGTGTTTCATTATGAGGTTATGAAATACGTAGGAAGTGAATCTAAAACCCACTTCTTCAAAAGAAGGAATGTATTCAATACATGTCATGAGTTTTGTAGATTCTTGCAATCCTAAGATAATGTGAAACTTAAGAGAGGGTCTTAAGTAGGACATCAATGAGTTGGAATCAACATTTTGATCATGTGATAAAACATTTCTCGATAAGTCGAGAAGTTGTGTTTATACATGAAGTTTAGTGGGAGTTACGGAATTTTTAATTAGTCCGATATGTGGATGACATATTGATCATTGAGAATGATTTAAGACTTTTGGAGTATTATAATACATCTTGAATATCCGAATTTATGAAGATAAATCCACATGATATAAGCGTCAGTAAGAAGTCTTATGTTGATAAGATTCAGGACTAGTTCAATTAAATTGAACATATTTGATTGATTTCATTTGCTTCCGCTGCCGAATCAATTAAAAAGAAATGATGTATAACACTTCATATGCCTTGAGTATGATGAATTGTTTTCAAAATCGAATTTAAGTAATCTTTACCAAGTAAGCTATAAAGATTACCCTTAAGTGCTTGCAGAAGCATTAAGGAAGTAAAGCAAAGTGTTTATGATGCAATATTGTGTAAGGGTGTTACACAAGTGACAATTGACAATTGAGATTGCGCATGGTTTCCGACAAAACCATAATCAGAACACATTAGGATGGTTAAGATACCATTGTGGCAATGTTAATTAAGAAGTAGATTTTCTAGAATCGTTCTAGGCAATGAAGAACAATGAGTGATATTCATAACGGAAATTGAGTACACTTGTGATCATGAGATGTGCAAGAAGGATGAGTCCCGCACACTGTGAAAACAGTGGGAGCTATTCTTAGGCTAGAGGGCCTATGTCTTGATTGGATCTCGACAAGTACTCAGAAAGTTTTGTAATGCAAATGTATACATTACAAAAGGAAAACGAGTATGTAGTGAGGTTGAGTAAGGTACAAGAAATTGATAAAACCTACTAACCAAAGCCTTCTCAAAGGCTAAACATGATGAGTCATGTCATTTCAATTGAATTGAAATGAACAACTACGTACAAGATCAAATTAGATTATAGAACATGAAATAGTAATCAGGCATTGACTATTCATGTGTGATAATCGCATTTGTCGTTCGAGTTTTATTTTAAAACTCTTTTATTATACCTTGTTACATCCAAACGGGTTGTAGAGACAATTGAACCCCGTTAAAGTGAACACGGATTAGCATGGTATTCGCCCATAGTCACTTGTATGAGGTGACGTCTCGAAGTGACTAGAGTGTGATGCGATTGATGGCAAGTTCAAGTGCCATAGAGTCATGTGAGATGACTAGTCGATCACATAGGCAGACTGTTAGGAACGCTTTGTCGGGCCTTATGACCGCTTATAGAGTTCTGGCAATTTATATAGCCTGGTCGTGGCGAGAGTTGCTATAGTATTCTAATGAGTCGATTCTTTTGACTAAAGACTATTCACCTAAGATGGCACAGATTTTGATTAACTTTGATTTGTGTTACTACGACCTTCGTAAATGGGGTCAAATGGGCATATTTTGGGTTATGATGGCTGTGGCTAGTCGAAGGGAATGAGTGCGATAGGAATTGTCCATCCCCTTGTCAGGGTTAAAACAATATCTCAGGGCCACTCGAGGAGTAATGAACTGGAAATGCGTGGCCACGCTCGGAAGGTATCTATGATAGATAAATCCGGTCAATCAGTTATTCTCCAGATCGAGGAAACCACTCTTGATATGATCACTTGCAAGTACGACCTGAAAGACACCTTGCATTGAGTGGGAGATAGTAATAGGACAAGAGAATTGGTGACGCACACTTGTCGAGGACAAGTGGGAGATTGTTGGGAAATGTGTCCTCAACAATAGTGCGATCACATGATTTAAATATCATTATTAAATCTCATTTCAAGAATACGAAAGGGATGATACATTACATATATAGTCAACTGGTCCACACATATCTGTAATGATTGGCTGGCTAGAGTTTGACATTACTGTCGTGCGACGGTGGTGATCAGTTGATCCCCTTAGGTCATACCTATAGGGAAATACTCTTAATTGATTATTTAATTAATCGTATACCGATACGAGTTAATTAAATTGCTTAAAATTGCTGGATGATTTTGTGAGTATAATTTACGCATCAAATTGAAATGTAATTAAATGAGATACGGTCTGAGTAATCGAATTGTATCATTACTCGGATGAAATTATTGTTTAAAGAAACAATTAAATTTGAATGGATTATTATAAATACGATTTATAAATTGGTGAAATATTTTGGTACAAGTAATTACGAATTACTAGTCAATTTTGTAAATGACATATTTTATGAGTATGTTGATTTTTAATATGATAAAAATACATTGCATCGTAACATGTCATGTAACATGTTACATGTGACAAATTTGACAAATGACAAAATAAAATGGATTCTCCATTTTATACTTAAAACCGAAATATGGGTGTGTGTTTAGTAAATATTGTGTTATTTATTTTTAAATAAAAACACAATCATGACACTAGGTAGTAGGCTTGCATGCCTAGTCTCTTGTGAAGAGCAAAAACAAAAGGCATTGGGCATACTACCCAATGCCCCTTTTTCGGCCACCAACAAGAAAGAGTAAAAAGCTCTTCTCTTTCACATTCATTCATTCCTCCCATCTTATTTTTCTTAGTGTAAGAAAATCCTTAAAATCTCTCTACAATTTATGATAATTCTAGAGAAATAAAATCTCACAAAACACCACCTCTTGACCGAAATTTCAAGAGTGAAAATACAATTTATATTGTATCAATTTTATTGTAAAACCATTATTATTACTAGATCTAAATAGTATTGGTTTATTAAGATGTATTCCTTGGGTATATGCTTTTGGGAGGGATTCTACACTTGAATCCTTGTTCTTCCATTTGGAAAGCTCAAGAACAAAAGAAAAGGAGATTTCTTTTGTGCCCATTTGAACCGAAATTTCAATGTAAGGATATGATTTCTTCTCTTTTATTATATTGTTTGCATGCATAAAATCCACATTTAATTTTATGACAAATTAATTTTGACATATAAGAGTATGTTAGTATGTATATGAATCTACATTTCCTTCAGACGGTACCAAACAATGTGTATGGCATGTATTTCCGATCACTAGGTCGAAAATACGTGTCGGTTTGTGACTTGAAAAGTCGAGTCTAGAATTTTAAGGGAGAAATGAGGGGGCGGACACTCGCGTACCTTCAAATGGTGGCATTTGAGGGGTATTTATAGAATATTGAGTGGTTGTGTGCGTTTTGAGAGACGTGGCCGCATGGGCTACTCGAAGAGGCGCGAGCCATTTCGCGGGTCTTCAAGCTGTCTTGTCACTATCACGCATTTGAAATCATGATTTGTTCTATCTTAGGTTTTGGATGGCATGATTGTAGTACTTTACCATTCAAGTATAAGGGGTATACTTAACATGCAAGCTTTGTGATGTTTGTTTTTTTGTGTTTGACTCGGTTTGACTCGTTGTTGGAGTCGGGATTTTAATTTTGAGTCGGTTTTTGGTCCGATGTCAGTTTTGACTCTAGTTAGTGTCATTGTGACCCCGTCGTTGTGCATAAAATTATCCATGTACTTTTGAAAAGCTTTGAAAATGTTTTATTTTCGAAATCGTATTGAGTTTTCCGACGTATAGTTATACAAAACTTTTGATTAAACGTATCGATTATTAAGCATGTTGTAGTCCGATAATCATCGGGTGTTTGTTGGGGAATCAACATATACTGGGTATCTACAGAGCCCCCACTTTGAATGAGGCTATGACAGGACGAAAGTCAAAGTATAGCCCCAGGTTTATCGAAGATTACAACCTAGAGACCGAAGCGATGTCGAGGCGGCTCGAAAGAATTCGAGCCAAGGACCAGCCATCACGAAGGGCGCCTCCAAGGCGAATCGAGGATACGACTCAAGGACCTGTCGTTGGGAACATTTAGAGTCTGTCGACTGTCCGTGTTGGTCGTTTAAAGTCCGTTAGACTACGTACGAAGGCTCGCTAGCCATAGGAATGAGTCATACCTTAGACATCTTCGGGATATGTCCTTGAATTGTTTCTTGTTTGCACGCAAAGGCTCGCCAGCTGTGTTGCAGATATGATGGGGCTCACTAGCCGCGTTGAAGGTCCGATTTGAGGCTCGTCAGCCATGTCAAAGGTGCATTTTGAGGCACGCCGGCTGTGTCGATGGTGCGTTTTGAGGCTCGCCAGCCATGTTGAAGGTCGAATGATCGACTATGGGAAATAGCCGTGTTGGACGGGCTTATTTCAAGAAGTTGTTGAGGTAGTAGGCTCCGTGGGGAGGTCTCTGATATCCTGCTGTGGAATTTCGGTGTTTATATTGGATATTTGTGGCGCCAGAAAGAGATCGGCGGTGATTTCGAATCTCAAAGAGAGGTGATGGTTTTTACTGCCGTTGTTCGGGTTTTGTAGAAAAAACGAGTGAGGAGTAGTGAATTTGAATTTCACTTTCCTGTTTTTGTTTAAAAAAGGTGATGGCTTTTAATGCCGTCGTCTGAAATTGTGTAAGTAACGAAACTGAATTTCGCTATTTTGCTTTGGTGAATAAGTGACGGTTTTTAATTTCGTCCCTTGAAATTTGTGACAATAGTGAATTCCAATTTCACTATTTTTGTTTTTGTATTTGAAAATGACGGTTTTTAATTCCGTCTTTGAAATTTGTGAAAATAGCGAATTTTAATTTCACCATTTTTCGTTTTTTTTTTTTTTTTTTTTTTTTGAAAATGACGGTTTTTAGTGTCGTCGTTGAAATTTGTGAAATTAGCGAGTTTGAACTTCACTACTGATGTGACCATAATTAGCGCATATTTAGCCCCCAAATTACCATTGTTTCCATGCTTTTTATTGCCTATTTGGGTCATTTCTTATCTTTAGTTCTTTGTTTTGCATATTCTTTGAGATTTTGATCCCTTGGTAGGAAAGGAGTAAGAATCTTGCATTTTCATGGCAAAACGAGGCTAAATTGATCGTATTCAATGACCAAGCATCAAGGAGAGACAAGACTAGAAGGCCTTTGTACATAGCATAGTAGAAGAGCATTGTTGAGAAAAGGATCCTTGAGTCCCCAAGGAAATCCCCAAGGAATTCGTGAAGAAAAGGGAAGAAAAAGAAGAAGGAAAGTTGCTGAACTACAATCCGAACGGATTGTAGAGAATCCGTCCGTCCTTGCCAGTCCGAGCGTCCCCACCAGGAATCCGCTCGGATTCCCCATGCCCAGTCCGAGCGTCTTGTTCCTTGATCCGCTCGGATCGTCCACCCCAGATCCGGCCGTCCCGACTCCCAGCCGCACGGATCACAGCACAGCATAGTTTCGTTCTTCTAACTACGAAATGGAGAAGCCCTTCTCTCGGATAATCCCGGAGGCTCCTTGCTCAACTTAAAAAGTGTAATTACTAGTTTAGCCCTTAGTTAACCCTAATGCATCCTCCCTAATTTTCACTATAAATACCCCATTAGTCTAATTAGAGGAGCATGTTCTTCTTATCAATATTTAGAGTAGTTAATATCAATCAAATACTCTTCAATATTGTAATCAAATATTAATCTAGTTTTAATCCAAGTTTTAGTTCTTGAATCTCTCTCTTGTTCTTCATTTATTTTGGGTAATTAGAAGATCATTGGGTTTATTGGGAGATTGACAACCTTCCATCAATCATCAAGTTCTTCTATTATTCTTTGCATCTTTATTATTGGAATCATTAGTAGGTATAATCTCTTAATCCCTTTTTAATTATTGCTAATTACTTTCATTTATTCATCATGTTTCATTATGTTAGTATGATTGACAACCTTTCTAGCATGATCAATATGATAATGAGTGAGTAGTCTCTTAGCTAGGGTTTAATGGGTGATTAGGGGAAACCAACATGGGGAATGATTCATGCTTAAATTAATATGCTTTCATATCTTATTTGCTTGCTTGTTTTGATCTTAATACATGCACATGTTATATTTGATGAAATGCTAAGCCTATGAATCCTTGCATTTACTATCATCTTCTATCCTTTCAACTTGACTTGTAAGACATAACCCAACTCGAGTCTTGTTAGACCATGCATGTGTTGAGTAGGGAAGATTAAGTCGACTTGTAGGTGTTGTACAATCCAAGAGATTCGGCTCCGGGACCCAAACTTTCCTAGGATTGTAAGACATAACCCAACTCGATCCATCACAACAATAATTGCTTGCTTATAATTTGAGAACATGTTTGTATGATCATATCCCATGAATCCCCTATGAACCCATGACACCCTAGTGCTTTTAATCAATTGTTTACACCCCTTATTTCATTTATCTTGCTAGTTTATTTTCATTGTTATTTTAGTTTAGTGACCTTCTACATCAACCCAATTTGTGACACCCCTAGACACCACTAGTTGCAATAGAATCTTCATTTCAATACCCGTCCCTTGGGATCCGACCTTTACTTGCCTCTTTACTAATTGTAGAGTTGTTTGTGAAGTATAAATTGTGTTTTGTATCGACCATTGACCAACGACCACATATGTTTAATTGTGAACACCAAATGGCTCCGATCAAAAAATGGCGCCGTTGCCGGGGACGGTGTTTAATTGATTTAAGATTTCTTTTATTGTTATTAGTTGTGTCTTTTTCACCTTGGGGAAGTAAAACTCCTCAAGGATTGTTCTAATTGTTTTCTAGTTGTTTGATATTTTGCATGTCTAGAAGGTTACAAAGAGATTTGTTACCTTTTGACCGTGAAATCGAAAGAACCTTGACGAATAATAGGAGACTTGTTAGGAGGAATTTGGGAGGTGTTGGTGAAGTTGTTCAACCCACTAGTGAGTTTGTCAATCCTTTCGCAATAGAAGGAGAAGAGAACCCATCTAACAATATCCCACAAAATCCACCTACAATGCCTAAATTCTCGTCACACTCTATACCCACCGAGGAGGATTTACCAAATGGTACTCCTACCCCACAACATCTCACCGGTAATTTTATTGCCAAGTCCGCCTTCATCCAACTAGTTGAGAGGAGCCAATTCGGGGGAATGCCTAGTGAGGACCCTCATTCTCATATGGAAACATTTTGTGATTATTGTGAAGCTATCTCTCAAACGGGCGTGACTCAAGACCAAATAAGATGGGTCTTATTTCCTTTTTCGTTAATCGGCACCGCAAAGCAATGGTTGAAGGGCCTTGATAAGGCCACTCTTGGAATAGATTCTTGGAAGAAGTTAGCTCTAGCTTTCTACAAAAAATTCTACCCACCGGAAAAGACCAATATGCTAAGAGCTCAAATTACGGGTTTTAAGCAAAGGGATGAAGAGTCTTTGTATGAAGCTTGGGAGCGGTTCAAAGGTATTTGTCGCTCATGTCCTCACCATGGACTTAGCGAATGGTTTTTAGTGCAACAATTTTGGAATGGTTTATATGAAGATTCAAGGAACATTCTCAATATGGGATCAAATGGAATGTTCACCGAAGTTGATGACAATCAAACATGGAACAAGATTGAGGAAATGGCGGTCCATAATTCGCAATATAGTAGGCCTCGCAAGGCTACTAGAGGAGGAAAGTATGAAGTGGACACCGTTACTCAATTGGGTGCTCAACTTAGTGCTCACATTGACACAATCAACTTGAAGTTTGAACAAGCTATGACTAGGCTTGAGGAAAACTCAAAATCATCAAAGCATCATGTCAATGCCATGACGGCATCCTCATCAATCCCAAGCGGGATATGTGAGAATTGTGGAACCTTGGGTCATGACTCAAGTGAATGTAGGGGAACGACCGAACAAGTTAATGCTTTCCAAGCTTACAAAAGTGGCACCCCTTATTCAAATTTTTACAATGAAAATACCAAGTTCCATCCAAATCTCTCATACAAGAGCCAAAATGTCCAAAATCCTCAACCAACATACACTCCACCACCCATGAGAAATCAAAATCAAAGACCCTTTTTCAATCAAAACCAAAGTTACCAAAATCAAAATCCATACAATCACCACAATGACCAAAGTTTTGATGTCCAAAAAGCGGTCCTTCAAATGCAAAAAAATCAACAAGAGTTTTTCACCCAAATGCAAAAGGATAGCCAAGCAAAGGATACCACCATCAACAACATTCTAGCTCACACCAAGATGTTGGAAACACAATTGACCCAACTAGCATCCTCAAACTAACAAAGGCAAAAGGGGCAATTACCACCTCAAGGTAATCCCCCTAGACATGAAACGGTTAGTGCCATTCACTTGAGAAGTGGTACAACATATGAAGCACCGAAGGAGCAAGTTGAGAATGAAGTTGTGAGAGCTAGTGAGAATGAAGTTGTGGTGCAAGGTCCCAAAGAAGGGGAATCATCGAAAGAAGAAAGTTCAAAGAAAAATGAAGACAAAGCCAAAGAGAAGGAGCCCATTGTGGTTAGACTTCCTTTTCCAAGTCGTCAAGCCAAGCCCAAATTTGATGATCAACTTGGAAAATTCATGGAAATTGTGAAGAATTTAGAAGTCTCAATTCCTTTCACGGAATTAATCAATCACGTTCCGGCCTATGCAAAGTACATGAAAGATATCCTTACAAAGAAGAAGTCAATCCGGAAACTTGAGACTATCGCCTTCACTAAGGTGAGTAGTGCAATACTTCAAGGGAGTTCACCTCCAAAGTTAAAGGATCCGGGAAGCTTCTCAATACCGTGTACCATTGGCGACACAACGATCAACAAAGCCTTATGTGATCTAGGGGCTAGTGTGAGTGTCATGCCGTACTCGGTAAGTAAAAGGTTGGGAATGGGAGAGCTTAAATGTACCAATATCACTCTTCAAATGGCCGATAGATCGACGAAGACACCATTAGGGATATGGGAAGATGTCCCGGTGCGAATTGGGAAGTTTTTCATCCCGGTGGACTTTGTCATTGTTGATATGGAGGAAGATTCCAACATTCCGATTATCTTAGGAAGACCTTTCCTACACACCGCGGGTGCGGTGATTGATGTGAAACATGGAGAGCTCACTCTAGAAGTGGGAGATGAAAGCATAACTTTTAATCTTGACAAGACCATGAGAGCTCCTCGTTTGCATGAGCCATGTTTCATGATTGATCACTATAGCCGAAAAGATGAAAGGAAGAAATCGGAACTCCAATGGAGGAAGAAAATTGAAGATGCTCCATTCAAAGAGCAAGTGAATTGTGGCAAGGAGAGCTTGCAAAGCTCATCAAAATCAACCAAGGAAGAAGATGATGGCCTCATTGGCCAAGAGAAGAGATTGGGAGAGTTGTCTCCATCCAAGCAAGAGATTTTCAATGATCAACTCAATGAAGTTTGTGGTCTTTGGGACGACGAATTTGAAGGGATCTTTAATCCCTACATTGGGCATGCCATCGATCATGATCAACAACAAGGGCCACGGTCTATTGAGGACCTCTACCACAACAATGAACAAGCTTTTAATTATTTCTTCGAGGTGTTGAGCAACATCAACAACACCTTGAACATGCCCCCTTGACATCTCATCAAGAATGAGAGTTTGGTGGAGTCCTCCCTAAACCACCACTTGTAAATATTTCTAACTCCCTAACTTACTTTTTAATTTTTGTATTACATCTTTGTCATTTTTGGATTTTATTTACTTTGATCAAAATAATTGTCATGAAAAGAGAGAAGTGAGGGAGGGACTAATGATTTTAAATTGATGTGTAGTGCTTTACCTTAGTGTGGGGATGGCAATTGCCTAGGCTATTCATGCCTTAGTAGTGCCCCCACAATGAAGAACACAAGATTTGAAAGAAAGAAAGAAAGAATGATAAGGGAAATCCGGGAACAAAGGACAAGGATCCGAGCGGATTCCTGATAATCCGCCCGTCTGAAGAAATCCGAGCGTCCTGCTCAGGAGACGCCCGTCTTGGGCTGTGCTGAAAATGTAAAATTCTTGTCTGTTGAAGAATCCGAGCGGATTTCTGGAAAGACGCCCGTCTCACAGAATCCGTCCGTCTTATGGACAATCCGCCCGTCTTGAAGCTGAAGAAAAACAAAGAAAAATCTCTGGACAAGAATCCGTCCGTCCTGACAAGAATCCGCCCGTCTCATCTCGAAGAATCCGAGCGGATTCCCCAGAATCCGCCCGTCTCTAGGCGGGATTTTTGAAAATGTGAAGCTGAAGAATCCGAGCGGATTGCGCCTAATCCGCACGGATTGCGCCTGCGTCCTAATATTGTCGAGTTCTTTAAATACCCCCCCCCCCTTCATTCATTCATTCATTCATTCACTCATAAACACTACCCATAACATCAAAACCCTCACCCTCTCCATCTAAAAAAAAACAAAAACCCTCATCAAAACTCACCAAAATCAAATCAAACCATCCTTCAAACAACAAATTAATCACTCCATCTTCATCAAAAATCAAAACCAAGCACAAAATCTTCACCTTTGAATTGATTTTTGTTCTTATAAAGGCAAAGCCTTTCACCTTCAAAATCGATTTGGGCATTCTACAAATTGAAGATTTTTGACTCTTTACTTGGTTAGCTCATCAAATGGCAAGAACAAAGGGAGCAACAAAAGCAAAAGCAAAGGCACCAAAGACTACATCTCTCTCTCAAAGGCAAAAAGCTCTACAAATGAAGAAAGCTATGGCAATGGTGGTAGCAACACCAAGCTTGGAAGTGCAACCACCTCAACAAATTTCTATGGAAGCATCACCTTCTACTCCGGTAATTAACCAACTCTTGCATTATCCGGAGGTAACTTTCATTTCCGATGCCCATAGAGATACATTTGTCAAGTTTGCTATGAAACAAATCCAATCCACCAAATTCATATGTCAAGATGCTTTAGAGAAGTTAGGTGTTCTTGAGCAAACAAGAGTCTTTTTCAATGCCATGGGTTTGAAGAAATTGTTTGAAATGAAGGAAGTAACATACCCCTCCCTTGTTTTGGAATTCTTAAGTTCTTTAAAAGTGACAAAAGTTGAGAATAGGGAAAATATTGAGTTTCGTCTAGCTAACACTAGTAGACGCATTACCTTTCCGGAATTGGGTAAAATTTTGGGTCTTAGCGATGAACATAAATTTTATAAGCAATATGGGAAGTATGATCCCGAGCCTCTTTGGGAGGCAATCTCCGGGAAGAAATTTGAAGATTTTAAAGCTTGTCGCGCTCTTTTGGTCCATCATCCGGGCATAAGAGTATGGCACAAAGTTGTGGGAAATACCATAATTGCTAGGAAAGACACCAATCATTTTACGGGACTCGATTTTATTCTCCTTGAATCAACTTTGAATATTGGAAGAATTCATACCAAGCCTTACAATTCTTTGAGGCTATTGGTTGATAGATGGCTCCATGTAGATAGTGGGAAGAAGGGTCAAACCGTAATTGTTAATGGCGGCCTTGTCACGGTCCTAGCCAAGCACTTTGATCCTAATTTCAATAAGGATAGCAAGTACAAGGCTAAGGATGGTGGCCATCTTATTGATATGTCCACCTTGATTAACAAGTTTAAGTGGGTTGCTCACAATCCCCTTGATACCAAGTTTGGGTGGCTTACTAGTGAGGCTCGATCATTCACTTTACCCGCAAAGATTTGCCGTCTTAGTGTCCACCGGACCAACTATTTACTTCCCCTATCCAAGGACGCCGAGTACATCATTCAACAACAAAAGGGTGATCATGAAACTCCCTCCTCTTCCATTGTTATACCACCTTACCCCTATGATTATGAAGAGTTCAAACCGCAAGGAGTTGAAATTGGAAAAGATTATGTAACTCTCCTTATGCAAGCCATGCACAAGCAAGCTTATGAAGATCGGAAGAATGCTTATTTGGCTCAATATCCTCCCCTCTTACATCTAGCTAGGCAAGGACTCCTTGATCCATCTTGTCCTTTGCCTAGTTGGGCGGATAAAGAAGCCTTATTTCCGGGTGCATCTAGGGACGTGGTGGAAGACAATGAGGTTGTTGGAAATGGTGAAGAATTTGATGATAACATTGTGGAAGAAGCAAGTGGAGATGAAGAAAGAGATGGTGAAGATGATGATGAAGAAAGCAATGAAGAAAGTGCCAAGGAAAGTGGCAATGTGACCACTTCTCATGAGGGAAGTGGTGATGATAGCATGATGGAAGACTAGCCTTGGAGACTCCTACTCTCCCATGGTTTGTCTATATCTCTTTGTATTTAATTTCATTTTGATCATTGTTGGTTTAGTCCTAGCAACGTCAAAGGACTCACACCTCGGTTCCATTGAGGTGTTCTTTATTGTTCCCATTTTTGAAAATCCAAAATGACAATCTAGTCTCATGCATAGCATAGTGTGTGCATGAACTATACCCATGCTTTGACATTAGCAATAGTGTCTTACTTGGTTTGGGGAAGTTAATGCATACACAACGGGAGGTAATCTAAATTATCCTCTCCGTCATAACAAAAACCATGCATCATGTAGTATAGCTTAGTGTAGAATTGCATTTAGTATAGAAAATCATGCATCATTTTGCATAATTTCCATCATTTTGGCCATTGAGGACAATGCCCATATTAGTGTGGGGATGGGAATTCTAACACTTAACTTTTATTCAAAAACCATAAAAAATTGAAAAATTTCAAAAAAAAAAAAAAATCATAAAAATTTGAAAAATTGAAAAACCAAAAACAAGTTCATTTCCTTTGTATATATTGTCTTGTATATATTGTGTTTGTTTCATCCTTGTTCACATTGATTGACTACGCCACATCCGAGACATGAGGATATTGAAGACCGCATGGTATGATCTTTCAAATCTCCTTTTTCCTCTTTATGTTAATGACTATGTGGCTTTATTTTGATTAATGCGGTATAACAATGTGAACTTAGGATTGCATTTAGAATATATGTCATACTAGTTGGTAGAATCATTTGCATTAGGATGTTTATATGTTAGTTGCATCATGGCATGTAGTTTGCATGGTTAGAAAAATTTTGCGAAACCATCTATTTGGGAAGCTTGACAAGTGTATATAAGCCCTAGTAGATGCTTTTTATTCTGAAGACTTTGCTTGTTAGAATGCTTGTAAAACACCCTAGGATGTGTCATGCTAGTATCCTTTGACCCATGGTTTAAGGCCGAGTCAAGAGTACCTTGTGGTGTGATAACTCCTTGGCTACCGTTTATTCCAAGGTGACCCTTGAAACCATGCATACTTCTATCATTCATCCATATTCTACCACATTTTTGTCATCAAAGGGAATGGGCACAAAAAGAAATCAATTTGAGTTCAATGAAATGAAAAGAAAAGAAAAAGTTTGCAAAAATTGCATCAAATGAAAAGAGGAGCAAAAATAGAACTCCTATGCTTCAAATACAAGGCACCCTCGTTACTAATTGGGGTGACTTTGAAAATGTTCAAAAAGAAATGCAAAAAGTTGTCAAGTATTGAAATGCCAAACATCAAAGAAATGGCAAAGAAAGTATTCTCAAATGTTATATGCCACAAGAAATTGGGGGGAAAAACAACAATGAAAGCAAACTCCCAAATGAAACTCAAATGCTATCGATCCCTTTATCCATCGTATCCATTTTTGTGCATGGTAGAGAGGGGACGACCCTTCTTCTTGTCTAGGCAAGAGGGGGAATTCCGCGATCCTCCAGTGTTTCTAACACCATAGGGAGTCTACTCTTGACAAAAGCATTTAACGATTGAGGACAAAGGTACCCTAGCTTGACACATTTTGGAGGTGATTTATTGGTATCCTTCTAGGCTTAGTAGTTTGAACAAATTGCATCTATGAAGGATTGTGTACCCTTGAATTGCTTCCCTTGTAGATAATTTCCGCCACTTAGATGAGGAAAGTGGCTATTCTTTTTGTAGATGCATCCATTATGTGTTTTTGTGTGCTTAATGTTTGGATGTGTCGCCATTTTGGCAAGACCCACCTTGCCTTGCAAGAAGGCATCCTACCTCATGGTTGTCTTGTTGTGAGTTGAAGGGGCGGAGTGAGACCCGCTAATTGTCTCATATCGGCCATTATTATTAGGTTAGGTTAGTATTGGTCCTAGTCTTTGTCACCTCTTTACTCGGGACGAGCAAAGGTTCGGTTTGGGGATATTTGATGTGACCATAATTAGCGCATATTTAGCCCCCAAATTACCATTGTTTCCATGCTTTTTAGTGCCTATTTGGGTCATTTCTTATCTTTAGTTCTTTGTTTTGCATATTCTTTGAGATTTTGATCCCTTGGTAGGAAAGGAGTAAGAATCTTGCATTTTCATGGAAAAACGAGGCTAAATTGATCGTATTCAATGACCAAGCATCAAGGAGAGACAAGACTAGAAGGCCTTTGTACATAGCATAGTAGAAGAGCATTGTTGAGAAAAGGATCCTTGAGTCCCCAAGGAAATCCCCAAGGAATTCGTGAAGAAAAGGGAAGAAAAAGAAGAAGGAAAGTTGCTGAACTACAATCCGAACGGATTGTAGAGAATCCGTCCGTCCTTGCCAGTCCGAGCGTCCCCACCAGGAATCCGCTCGGATTCCCCATGCCCAGTCCGAGCGTCTTGTTCCTTGATCCGCTCGGATCGTCCACCCAAGATCCGGCCGTCCCGACTCCCGGCCCGCACGGATCACAAAGACAAAGATAGTTTCGTTCTTCTAACTACGAAATGGAGAAGCCCTTCTCTCGGATAATCCCGGAGGCTCCTTGCTCAACTTAAAAGTGTAATTACTAGTTTAGCCCTTAGTTAACCCTAATGCATCCTCCCTAATTTTCACTATAAATACCCCATTAGTCTAATTAGAGGAGCATGTTCTTCTTATCAATATTTAGAGTAGTTAATATCAATCAAATACTCTTCAATATTGTAATCAAATATTAATCTAGTTTTAATCCAAGTTTTAGTTCTTGAATCTCTCTCTTGTTCTTCATTTATTTTGGGTAATTAGAAGATCATTGGGTTTATTGGGAGATTGACAACCTTCCATCAATCATCAAGTTCTTCTATTATTCTTTGCATCTTTATTATTGGAATCATTAGTAGGTATAATCTCTTAATCCCTTTTTAATTATTGCTAATTACTTTCATTTATTCATCATGTTTCATTATGTTAGTATGATTGACAACCTTTCTAGCATGATCAATATGATAATGAGTGAGTAGTCTCTTAGCTAGGGTTTAATGGGTGATTAGGGGAAACCAACATGGGGAATGATTCATGCTTAAATTAATATGCTTTCATATCTTATTTGCTTGCTTGTTTTGATCTTAATACATGCACATGTTATATTTGATGAAATGCTAAGCCTATGAATCCTTGCATTTACTATCATCTTCTATCCTTTCAACTTGACTTGTAAGACATAACCCAACTCGAGTCTTGTTAGACCATGCATGTGTTGAGTAGGGAAGATTAAGTCGACTTGTAGGTGTTGTACAATCCAAGAGATTCGGCTCCGGGACCCAAACTTTCCTAGGATTGTAAGACATAACCCAACTCGATCCATCACAACAATAATTGCTTGCTTATAATTTGAGAACATGTTTGTATGATCATATCCCATGAATCCCCTATGAACCCATGACACCCTAGTGCTTTTAATCAATTGTTTACACCCCTTATTTCATTTATCTTGCTAGTTTATTTTCATTGTTATTTTAGTTTAGTGACCTTCTACATCAACCCAATTTGTGACACCCCTAGACACCACTAGTTGCAATAGAATCTTCATTTCAATACCCGTCCCTTGGGATCCGACCTTTACTTGCCTCTTTACTAATTGTAGAGTTGTTTGTGAAGTATAAATTGTGTTTTGTATCGACCATTGACCAACGACGACATATGTTTAATTGTGAACACCAAATGGCTCCGATCAACTACTTAGTTTATGTATTTGAAAATATGATGGTTTTTAATTCCGTCGTTTGAAATTTGTGAAAATAGCCAATTTGAATTTCACTATTTTCTATTTGTGTTTGAAAAATGATGGTTTTGAATTCCATCAATTGAATTTTGTGAAAATAGAATGGGAATTGGGCAAAGCCCCAAAATTCCGCTGAATAAGCAGGGAACACCTCAAAGAGGCGCGAGCCATCCTGCGATGCAAGGAGCCTCTCCTTTTTTCTGTAAAAAGACGCGAGAAGGCTTTGCTCTTCATTTCACTTCGTCTTCTTTGACACATTTGCAAAAACCCACAAAATCGCCATTTTCGACTTCGCCATTTGCTTGTTTTCGTGCCATTGTCTTCATGTCATCTCAAGGTTTGTAAATCCTCTTGAATCCATTTGAAATTGTTTGCCTTTTTGTTAATTGAATTAGGGCGAAACCCTAACCCCTTGAAAATCGATTTGGGCATTTTTGCTTGGCCCATTTTCGAGTGAAATTGATGGTTGCATTAGGTTAGAAACCTGTTTAGGTGTAAAAGGGTGCTTTTAGTTTGTATTTTGGTCCCCATTCCCGCTCCCTAGAAGCAAAAAACGTGAATGAGATGAAAGTTCGTCTTATTTCACAATGTTGCGTTTGTTTGCTTGAGTTGTTTGCCCCACTAGGTTGCATTATAGTCAGGGAAGGCCGTTTTTGCCATATTGGACCTTCGTTGGGCGTTGTGGGCAAAATCTGAATTTTTACCTTTGTGAGACGATCTTATGTTGACGAGATAAGCGTCTATTTGGGCTCGAACTAAGCCTTTTTGTCTTGAAATGGACCTTAACGGTAGTTTAGGTCACTTTGAGACGTGATTAAATCACGTTTTTCGTTGTGGTCGTAATATGAACTTCTGACCTGTTAGTGCCTTAATTGGCGTAAAATTGGCTTTTTGGAGTTGTGAAAAATGCCCATTTGTGTCGGAATTTTTTATTGCTTATTTTGCCGACCTAGTGTGGTCATTGAAGTGTTGGGTGATTTTGTAATTTGTCGTTCGTTCGACTTGTGTTTTGCTTGAAAAGAAGCAAGTCGGTTTTTTTGCGCGATTTTTGTGGTGTTTTGCTGGATGGGTTTGGGCGGGTTTGCCCTTGTTTTTGTTTTGCATTGCAGGTGGTTTGGTTTTTTGATTTTCTCCATTTTGTGCCGTCGTAATGCCGAAATTTCGGCTGACGTTGTTTTTGTTTTGTCCTGATTTCAGGTCAGTGTTCTGGGGCATCTGGACCCAATGAGATCGTGGTTGAGGCCATACAACTCTTGTTCAGGACCGGATCGGTTACTACTCCGGAGAGTATGCCCGAGGTGGCGGTGGAGGACGCTTCCGAGGAAGAGCCCACCGAGGATGTTGTTAGAGCCGTAGGGGGTGGTCCATTGCTGGATTTGTTGGAGTTGAGGGAGCCACGGAGGCCCGGGAGGGGCCCGTTGTTGAGGCTCTTTGTGCTAACAGGGCTCGGTCGGGGTCCGAGGCGGGTTCCTCTCGGAGGAGGATCAACAGTAGGAGGAGAGGTCCTCGACCCTCTAGACAAGGGCTCCAGAATGTTGTACGGATTATTGAGAGGGGTCCTCTTCGTCCCGTGCAGTCTCCCGGGACAAAGAGGCGAAGAGTAGAGACGGAGGACGACGACGTCTTTGTCGTTAGTTCGAAGGCTTGACGGGTTTAGGCTCCTCGAGAGCTGAACATGCGGGCGACGCCTGCTTGGGCCGAGAGCTTTGACGGTAGCCAGTTGTTGTTGCGGCTCGACACTCATATTTTCTACCTTGCACACGAGGGCATGGTGAGTTTACAACTTCATCGAGTTTTTTTCCGTTTTTGTCAGACCTGAATAGGTCTTCTGATTTTGTTTGTTTCCCAATTTTAGGAGATTGCTACCACGAGGACTTTCTCAGGCTTCTCGACTTGCATGGGCTTTTACAATGTTTTCCAGGCCGGTTCGAGGGCGTTGATAGAGTGGTCGGCTATGAGGTTGTTGGTTGCCACCTAACGCGAGATTCACGAGGCTTCGATTTGATCGAACCTGTGTTTGATCCGTGCCATGTTAGACCGTTACTGGGACACGATGTCGTCGTTCCACATGGTGTTTGGGGAGGTCGGTATCAGTGTGGAGGACTTTGCCATGATATCGGCCCTTCCTTGTGGCGAGACACATGTTCAGTTCCCGGAGACGCCAGAGAGAGTGTCTTATGCCGTGATGACGAGCTTGATCAACGATGTTTTGACTGTGCCGAATGACATAACTCCTTTCCTGATAGTGAACTCCTATGTGAGGGAACACTTCAGAGGGAGGGTGACAGGCTTTGTTCCGGAGCCGTTGGAGAGTCCAGAGGCTGAGGCTTGGGCTGACGCGCAGGAGGCGCGGTTGTGGTTGTGGTACTTCTTGGGTACCACGTGCTTTGGTGACAAGGGTGAGCGCTTGTCGACCAAGGTACTTCCTTTGATTTCCGACCTAGATGCCTTAGGTCAGTACGATTGGGTGATGCCGGCTCTGGCGCGTTTTACCCGTTACCTGCATGCCGTCGTTCGTCTAGAGACGACGGGGGATGGGAGTTCTCCCGCATTGGTTGGTTCCAGCCTCATATTGGAGGTACGAGCGTTTTTGTGATTTTTAGTTCTGATTTTTATTTTTGATTTATTTTTTGGGTTTAGGCAAATTTTGAAAAAAATGGGTTGATTTGTGGTTGTTGTGGTTTGTAATAAAGGCTTGGTAGTTTGCTTACTTTGTCCCCTTATGCCCGAAGACGACGAGTGACGTGCCTTCGGTTTACCCGGCTGTGAGGGTTTGGACGGTGGATCGGAAGAAGTCCATCAAGTCGACCTACGAGGACTGCAAGCGTCGGGTGAACGCCCTTCGGGTTGGTGACGTAAGTCATTGTTTCTTATCTCTTTTGTTTTGTAAAAAAGATAGAGATAGGATGACTAGGTAGCTTAGAAAGCCCCGATTTAGTTGATTAGTTTTACCACGAGTACAGTTTATCGGGTGGCCTTAGGAGCACTACACGAGCGTGCTGCCCTCTGTGAGGGAACGTCTGCGACCCCGCAGTTGCCAGCGCATGTACCTTGAGACGACGATCGAGCCGGTTTGGTACCTTGGCGAGCGTTTAGCTCGTCAGTGTTTCAATGAGACCTTCGTGGTGCCGGTCAATCCACCTAGGGTGTTGTTCCAGGAGTCGACACCTGATGAGGTAGAGGAGCACCTTCACGGTCATGGAGGTTTGGAGCTGTTGTTGCGGGAGGCCGATTACGATACCTTTCGTTTGTCGAGGCTTGCTTGGTACCCGATCGAGGTATGTTTTCCTATGTCCTTCGGTTTATTGCCTCTTTTGCCCTTATTTTTTTGGTGGAAGAGTTTATTACCCTTCGACATGGTTTCCCGTTGTAGGGTGTGGATGACCTCATGAGGACCCAACCCCCAGCTTTTACGGCACATACCAGTTTTTAGGGGCCGAGTGGTGAGTAGCTACAGCCGCGTTTTCCAAAGCCTGCAGTTCCCGAGGTGACCGACGTTGGCATGGAGTGGAGGTTGATAGTTTCGAGGGTGAGTTTCCAGTTTTCACCCTCTTTCTTGCTCATATTTTGCCTCGCGTCTCGCTTGGTTGAAAGGTTTTCTTGTTGCAGGTGTCGACCATTAGTCATCAGGATCTGTGGCAGATGGCTAACCGGTGGAGAGCACTTGCTGGTGCCTGCCTGCGAGGGAGTCTGGGCTTGCGGGGGTGCCTTTTGTTAATCGTTTTGTGTGTTTTTATGTTGCATTTCACGTTTTAGATCTTAACGACCTGTTATTGTGTTTTGCAGAGTACTGCGGATCCGGCGGAGCTTGCTCGGGTCCGTGCTCAGTTGAAAACGACTAGGTCGACCATCCAGTCACAGGAGTTAGGACCCACCATCCGAGAACAAAAGTTGAAGCGTCGCGAGGACGGCTTGCGGAGCCGAGATGCAGAGATTGCCTCTCTTACAGCTCAGTTGGCCGAGGCGGAGGAGCTCCGCGTTATGATGGAGCGGAAGACGTTGGAGAGTTCTCGTGAGAGGGGGCTAGAGCAGGAGGTGGTGTCTGGTTTGCCCGCGACTCCTTGTGAGACCGAGGCTGGTCCACCGGGAGGTGTTGAGTAGTTGTATTTGTTTTGTCCGTGTTTTGGACTTTGGTTTGTACATACGTACATTTTGCGTGAGGAGGTTTGTATATATCTGTTTTTGGTTTGTACATTATTTGTGTTCGGCTTTCTTTTTTGTGTTGTGTTTCGGAGATGCACGGTCAGCGGCTGATTCCTCATTCGCTTCTTCATTTGTTCCTACATCGTTTGTGTAGAAATGAGGCAAGAGGTAGCACGTATGCATACACGCAAAAGTATTTGATGAAAACAAAAATAACCATGATGACTCGAAGGTAAAATTGAAATCGATAAGAGATTTTGAAAATTCCGCTACAAGTCATCATGTTTGGATTTTTCTAATTAAAATATTTTGAAATATCGAGAAATTATTTCCTGTTTGAATTAAATTGTATTGAATTTTGCCAAAATTGATTTGCGACTCGAAAACTAAAACTCAGACCGTCATGGATGAATTTCAAAAGAGATTTTGCGAGTGTGTTTAATTTGATTTTTGTAAGATCAAGTCTCGGATTTGCAAGAGTATGAATTTTTGAGAAAAATTGACGTCGAGTAATCAATTTTTAATTTTGTGGAAGAAAATCGAAAAAATTTTGGAAGCGGAAATTTTTCGGAATTTTCGACTGTCATGGAAACGATCCGTCGCGGATCGGGGCGACTAGCCATTCCCTTTTAAAAATAGAAAAGAAAATCTGTATCTAAAATTGCGTTGTGGAAACCGTGCCGGATTTCCTGAAACGCGAAAACACGAAAATGTGAGGGTAAGAAAACACAAAAATTTCTGAACAGGCCCAAGCCTTAAGGCAAGAATTTCTATGTGTTACGAAGAAACACAACTTGATAGGGACTAATCAAGGTGCGGATCCTAAGAATCAGCCCAAAGAGGCGCGAGGCCCTCGGCGATGCAAGTGAGCTTCCCCCTTTTCGGAAAAAGCATTGATTTTTTTGTATAAATAGGGACATTTTTGCTTCATTGTTTCATCATCCGAAACACGAAAAACATCTCTACGAAAACCTTTCTTCTTCTTCCACAAAAAATTATTCATGGGTACTTTCGAAAATAGGTTACGATATTGTTGTCGCGATTGTCGCCTCCCAAGAAGTATCAACTCGTCGTAATGGGAGTTGGTCAATTGTTGGTGCTTCGTCAAGTCAAGGTGAAATCCTCGTTTCTTGAAGCATGCTGTCGGTTTTGGGATTCGAAATATCGTGTTTTCGCTTTCCCGAAAGTTAAAATTTGCCCTCTTGCCAAAGAAGTGGGCGCCATTGGAGGGTGGCCGGGTTGTACTCCGATGCTCATATGACTCGGTTGTGTTACAAAAAGAAGTTTTGTTCAATGTTGGGCTTGTCAACGAGCCAAGTGAACTTCCTCGTTGCTCCCCATGGTGTGGATATGTTGGCTCTCATCAACATCTTCTCAAACCGGTTGGATGTTAATGTCTCGGTGGTGGCTAGGAGAAGGGCTCTTGCCTTTTGCCTAGTGCATGCATACCTCCTTGTTGATGTCTTGAAGAATGAGGGGTCGAAATGGTATGGTTGTGTGACCCTTGTACATGTGGTTGAGCAAATGGAGCACGGGTGGGATCCATCGTGGTTGGTGCTTGGCGAGATCATCCAAGCTTTGGATAAGAAGGGCTCTTGTGGAGAAGCTCCTTCGTTCGGATCTCCAAATATCCTCCAAGTGTGGCTCTTGGAGAGGCTAAGGTATGTAGAGGCTCCGGTCGATTCTTCTTCTTTATCCTTCTGTCATCTTACTATGAAGAGAAGTTGTATTCGGATAGCTTTGCATCCACCGAGGCCTATTAGACCTCGAGATTAGTGGAGGAGGATGGTCCTCATATCCGTTGGGTGGTGCCATGGTGGAACTTGAGGTCCTTCACGGGAATGCCCGCTCCGGCCGCTCGTTCTTGCTCCTTGATGGTGGTGGGCTTGAAGGTTGCTTCCTTCATTTATCCTGAAAGGCTTATGAGGCAAATGGGCCATCAACAAAAGGTGCCCGCTCAAGATACTCTCGTCCAAGAGAGTGTTTTTCGAAACTCTGAGCTTGTGGAGATTTTCGAGAGGTGGTGGGCCACTCCGCCGAGTTGGGAGGTACCAAACCCCGTTTCCATGCCATGGGTGACTCCCGCTTATGTCAAGTGGTCAAGAGCTCAAACCTTGGAAGAGAGGTCCAATTTCCATAAAGACAAAGTCGTTGACTTGAAGTATAGGGAAGTTGGGAAGGCCAACCGTGCCTTCTTTGACGACTTTGCCGATGATGTTATCCCGGATGGAGTGAGGCCACCAAAGAGGATGAGCTCGGCTCCCAAAGAGGTAGTAGGTCATGTATGGGCTCGGCTTTGGCCGAGTCTGGGGTTTTGTAAAAGACCGGATGCTGTCGCCGTTGTAGATCCGTTGAGGATCCGTTCCAAAGAGGAAGTCCATGTTAGGTGAGCCAACAAGAAGAACAAGGCGAAGATGTACCCCGAGGGAAAAGGCAAGGGTAGAATGGAAGCATGATGACCTCCGCTACCCATTTTACTATTATGTTGTAAATAGTGTTGGATGTTTTTATTATTTTGTACTAGCTATGTATTGTGTATTTTTGTGCTAGTTTTGCTATGTGAGATGTCTTAGTCGACACTCTAGCTTGACAAGTTGTGGACTTGCTTGGCTTTATTTGTTGTTGAGTTTGTAATCCTTCTCATTATTAATTAAATAAGAGGATTGCATGTGTTAAAATAAGTTGTGAACGCTTGTTGTTTCTTCCATCCATTTTGTAAAGGCAATTCGGTTTGAATTATCCTAAACATTGCACCTGTGAAGGGGGTATTTGTGGGAAGGGAGAAAGGCTTATTTTTTCGTTCTTTTTGTGGAAAGGGGAATGCTTCCCTTTATTTTTTTTTTGAAGTTGGTATCGGTGATTGTTTTTTTTTGTGTGGGGATGGTTGTATTCTTGTTGTGTAAGAAAGGAATGCATACGTATCCACCTGAAGAGATGAAATTAAACCATGCTCGTAGTTCGAATGTTTTGTTTATCTTGATTGGGTATTGTGGTTGTATCCTTCTTGTGTAAGAAAGGACTACCTACGTATCAACCTAAAGAGGTGAAATCAAACCATGTTCGTAGTTCAGGTGTTTTGTTTATTTTGATTGAGTATTGTGGTTGTGTCCTTCTTGTGTAAGAAAGGACTGCCTACGTATCCACCTAAATAGGTGAAATCAACCCATGCTCGTAGTTCAGGTGTTTTGTTTGATTTGATTGAGTATTGTGGTTGTATCGTTCTTGTGTAATAAAGGACTGCCTACGTATCCACCTAAAGAGTTGAAATCAAACCATGCTCGTAGTTCAGGTGTTTTTTTGGGTTTGAGTGTATATGGATGTTGTCTTTTACAGATCAAAGGTTGTTTGAAACATGGCAAGGTGCTGTAACTTAGACTCGATAAAACATACAATTTCAAATCAGAATGCTTTGAGGAATTGACTTGAAAGGGAGTTTATGGTCACTAGTTGTGAAACTAGGCAGAGGTTTGTGGTTTGTAAGGTTCAAGGGTAGTATTTCTTGAGTTGGTCTAGGTTGGTCGGGTTTGTGAAATCCTCTCCGTCTAGGTCACTTAGTTTCACTGCGCCCCTTGAAAGTATTTTCTTGACTAGGTATGGCCCGGCCCAATTGGGTTTGAATTTCTCCCTCGGATTGACATGCAGTGGTGCTCGAACCGAGTTGATGACAAATTCGCCTTCTTTGATTTTTCTGGGTTTGACTCTTTGTTGAATGCCCGTTGTATACGTTTTTGGTAAAGCTGGACGTTGTGCAAGGCGTTGAGTTGACGTTCGTCTAGAAGCATGAGTTATTCGAACCTTTGACGGGTCCATTGCGCCTCAGGAATTTGACTTTCAAGTAGAATGCGCAAATATGGGACCTCCAACTCCACTGGTTGAACCGCCTTCATACCGTATACTAGGGAGAAGGGTTTTGCTCTTGTTGGTGTTCGAATGGAGGTTTGATATCTCCAGAGTGATAATGGGAGTTTGCTCGGCCAATCGCGGTAATTTTCCTACATCTTCTTGATGATGGGGACAAGAGTTTTCTTTGCTGCATGTACTGCTCCGTTGGTTTGGGGACGATAAGGGGATGATCGATGTCGTTTGATATTGTAGTTGTCCATCAAGGCTTGTGTTTCCGCCCGAAAGTGGGAGCCTTGGTCGTTGATGATTTCATGGGGTACCCCATATCTGTAGATGATATTGTCTTGGATGAACTTGGCCACTTGTTTGGCGGTCAAGATTGCATAGGACCGTGCTTCCACCCATTTGGTGAAGTAGTTGGTCGGACTCTCGAGGAGGTTTAGTTTTCGGTACATGTCGTTAAAAGCACCTAGACCAAAACACAATTTATAAGTTCACAAACAACTCTACAATTAGTAAGGAGGCAAGTAAAGGTCGGATCCCAAGGGACGGGAATTTAGATGAGATTTTCTATGTCAACTAGTGGTGTCTAAGGGTGTCACAATTTAGGGTTTGAAGTAGAAGATCACTAAACTAAATAGCAATGAAAGTAAACAAGCAAGATGATTAAAAAGGGATGTAAACAATTGATAAAAGGCACTAGGGTGTCATGGGGTTATAGGGGATTCATGGGAATTGATCATACAAACATATTCTCAAATTATAAGCAAGCAATTATTTTTGTGATGGATCGAGTTGGTTTATATCTTACAATCCTAGGAAAGTTTGGGTCCCGGAGCCGAATCGATTAGATTGTACAACACCTACAAGTCGACTTAATCTTCCCTACTCAAATATATGCATGGTCTAATGAAAAGATAGGTGATGGGTAAAAACTGCAAGGATTCATAGGCTCACATTTCATCAAACATAACATGTGCATAAGTTGAGATCACAACAAGCAAGCAAATAAACTATGAAAACATATTAATTTAAGCATGAATCATTCCCCATGTTGGTTTCCCCTAATTACCCATTAACCCTAGCTAAGGAAACTACTCACTCATTATCATGTTGAACATGCTAGCAAGGTTGTCAATCATACCAACAAAGTGAAACATGATGAATAAATGAGGATAATTAACAATAATTAAAAAGGGATTAAGAGAATTATACCTACTAATGATTCCAATAGTAAAGCAAAGAATAATAGAATTACTTGATGATTGATTGGAAGGTTGTCAATCTCCCAATAATAACCCAAATAATCTTCAATTACCCAAAACAAAGGATGAACAAGAGAGAAATTAAGGAAATGAAACTTGTATTAAAACTTGATTAAATGTTGATTACAAGATTAAAGAGAGATTTGATTGATATTAACTACTCTAAAGATTGCTAAGAAGAACCTCCTCTTCTAATTAGCCTAATGGGGTATTTATAGTGGGGATTGGTTACATAAATTGGGGTTTACTAAGGGCTTAAATGACGATTAAGTCCTTGAGGAATCGCCGGTCTCTAGGGAGACTCAGGTCTCCTTTTCGCCGGTCTTAGAAAAATATGTGCATCCTTCCTTGAAGCTTGTAGAAGACGAAATGGCTGTTAGAGAATCCGGGCGTCCTGGCCACGGGACAGGCAGATTCTGGTGATTCTGGACGGGCGTCCACAGGGGGAAGACGCTCGGATTATGGGTGGTGGACGGGCGTCTTGTGGACAATCCGCTCGGATTGTCTTACAACTTCTTTCCTTCTTCTTTCCTTCCTTTTTCTTGATAAAATCCTTGAGGATTTCCTCGGGGATGCAAGGATCTTTTCTCATCATTGCCCATCTACTATAGTATGTACAAAGGCCTTCTAATCTTATCTTCTCTTTGATGCTTGGTCATTGAATTCAATCAATTTAGCTTCATTTTGCCATGAAAATGCAAGGTTTGCACTCCTTTCCTACCAAGGACACAAAACCTCAAAGAATATGCAAAACAAAGGACTAAAGATAATAAAGGACCCAAATATGCACTAAAAAGCATGGGAACAAGGCTAATTCGGCGACTAAATATGCTCTAATTATGGTCACATCAAATATCCCCAAACCGAACCTTTGCTCGTCCCGAGTAAAGAGGTGACAAAGACTAGGACCGTTATTTAAACTAACCTAATAGCATAACCGATATGAGACAATTAGCGGGTCTCACTCCGCCCCTTCAACTCACAACAAGACAACCATGAGGTAGGATGCCTTCTTGCAAGGCAAGGTGGGTCTTGCCAAAATGGCGACACATCCAAACATTAAGCACACAAAATCAAGTAATGGATGCATCTACAAAAGAATAGCCACTTTCCTCATCTAAGTGGCGGAAATTATCTACAAGGGAAGCAATTCAAGGGTAAACACTCCTTCAAAGAATAGCCACTTTCTTCAAACTACTAAGCCTAGAAGGATACCAATAAATCACCTCCAAATTATGTCAAGCTAGGGTACCTTTGTCCTTAATCGTTAAATGCTTTCGTCAAGAGTAGACTACCTATGGTGTTAGAGACACTGGAGGATCGCGGGATTCCCCCTCTTGCCTAGACAAGAAGAAGGGTCGTCCCCTCTCTACCATGCACAAAAATGGATACGATGGATAAAGGGATCAATAGATATTTTAGTTTCATTTTGGGAGTTTGCTTTGTTTTTGTTTTTCCCCCCAATTTCTTGTGGCATATAACATTTGAGAACACTTTCTTTGCCATTTCTTTTGATTTTTGGCTTTTCAACACTTGACAACTTTTCAACTTTTTGCATTTCCTTTGAACATTTTCAAAGTCACCCCATATGTAGTGAGGGTGCCTTATATTTGAAGCTTTAGGAGTCTATTTTTGCTCCTCTTTTCAATTGATGCATTTTGCAAACTTTCTTTCTTTTCATTTCATTTCTTTGAACTCAAATCAATTTCTTTTTGTGCCCATTCCCTTTGATGACAAAAAAATGTGGTAGAACATGGATGATGGATGCATGGTTTCAAGGGTCACCTTAGAATAAACGGTAGCCAAGGAGTTATCACACCACAAGGTACTCTTGACTAGGCCTTAATCCATGGGTCAAAGGATACTAGCATGACACATCCTAGGGTGTTTTACAAGTATTCTAACAAGCAAAGTCTTCAGAAGAAAAAGCATCTACTAGGGCCTATGTACACTTGTCAAGCTTCGCAAGTAGATGGTTTCACAAAATGTTTCTAACGTGCAACTACATGCCATGATGCAACTAACATATATATATCCTAATGCAAATGATTCTACCCACTAATATGCCATATAAACTAAATGCAAGTCCTAAGTTCACATTGTTATACCGCATCAATCAAAATAAAGCCACATAGTCATTAACATAAAGAGGAAAAAGGAGATTGGAAAGATCATACCATGCGGTCTTCAATATCCTCAAGTCTCGGATGTGGCGTAGTCGATCAATGTGCACAAAGATAGAACAAATACAATATATACAAGTCTACACTACAAAGGAAATGAACTTGTTTTTGGATTTTCAAAATTTTCAATTTTTTAGATTTTTCGAAACTTTTTGATTTTTTTGGGGTTTTTTTTTTGAATAAAAGTTAACTTAGAATTCCCCATCCCCACACTAATATGGGCATTGTCCTAAATGGCCAAAATGATGGGAAACTATGCAAACATAATGCATGAATTCTACACTAAATGCAAGCTACACTAATCTACACTACATGATGCATGTGTTTTTGTTTATGACGAAGAGCGTAATTTAGATCACCTTCCGTTGTGTATGCATGTACTTCCCTAAACCGAGATATACATTATTTCTAATGTCCTAAAATATGGGGTAGTTCATGCACACAAGATGCAATGCATGAAACTAAATTGTCATTTTGGATTTTCAAAAGTGGGAACAATGAAATAAGAACACCTTAATGGGGCCGAGGTGTTAGTCCTCTATGTTTCTAGGACTCTCCAACCAAAGACAAAGTGAAATATTGTACAAGTTAACAAAACATAAACTTCTTTCATGAAAATTGAAAATAAAGAGAGGAGATGAGGAAACTTCACTTAAGCTTGAGATGGGTGCCTCACGCCCGCTCCATTTAGCTATGAAGAGATCCTCTAGAGATCGCCTTCATCTCCCTCTAGATCACTATCCCATATTTCCTTGGATGCATCACTTGTATTCGGGTCCATGAACTCATCCTCTTCGCTACCAAGCTCCACCGTGTCCCCACCGCAAGATTTGTCGCTCCCTTTCTCACGTCGCCCGTTTGTCCCTTCATTTGCCCTCTCCGAATTGGGGAAGAGTATATCCAATTGTGCCCAAGAGGGAAATGCTCCCTCCTCACTAATATTCCCCCTTTGGATCATATCATGGTATTGAGGGTAGAGTCCATAATAATTGTCCACGGTAGCTTCATATTGTCGGAAGTGCAAATCTTGTAGAATTCCCGTTACAAAGTCATCACGGGGAAGGATAAAGGGGTTGGGGTGGTTGTACGGTTGATATGGAAAAGGGTAGGGAGGCACTTTGATTTTCTCATCTTGTGGTTGTTGCTCTTGTTGTTGTTGTTGTTGGGGATTTGGAGGTGGTGGTGCTTGCCTTGCTTGGGTTGGGTTTGGAGGGATGAGGTAGGATGGGATCGGTGATAAAGGTCCCCTTCTTGGTGAGATTCTTGGTAGGCCGGTCATTGGTAGGTAGATTGTATCACTTCCTTTCGTTATCCACTTGATCCTTTTATCAACCCCTCAAAGGTCATCCAATGATGATGGATAAGAAGGAGGTCTTCATTTATCCTTGTATTTCCGGAAAGAGGAGCATACTCATTATTCTCATTGAATTTTGGATTGAAATGCTTTGCAATCTTCGTAATGAGCCCTCCATTAACAATGTGTTTCATCCCATCATCATCACCGTTCCTAAACTTTGCCCATTTTTCGAGTAGCGTAAGAGGCGCATTAAAGTGGTACCCACCCCTTCCTTGGATATTGAGATAAGACTCCATGAACACAAGGTCAAGTTCGTTCACTATTGTCGGGTCTCAGCGAGCAAGTAGGGTGCCGGAAAGGAACCGCTAAGTAAGTCTCAAAATAGGATTTTGAATGTGGAAAGCTAGACACTCCTTGATGTACATGAAATCTCGGCCGGTCATGGCCCTCCATAGGGGTGCAACACTATATCTCTTCGGTTTTGATGTCCGGTTAGGCGAGACATCGAGACCAAGCACATTAGCAAATTCTACTAGAGTCATCATTATTGAAACACTTTCCAACCTAAATTCCATGCATATGGTTATATTCAAGGTTGTGATTTTCAAGAAGCTTAAAAATTCAAGCACAAGGGACCGGTAAGTTTGCTCGTGCATGTGGAAAAGGGTAGAGAGACCAAACACTTCAAAAAGAGCTTCCATTTGGTGATAAATCCCAAGTTTCTTTAAAGTTCTATGACATAAAAACTTAGTAGGGAGAATGTTCTTACAAAGAAGTCGGTGGAAAATGAGCCTTTGCACATCATTGACGAATTCAACATTTGAGAAGTCATCAAGCCTTGTAAGATCCACAATTTCTTCATGCTCCCTTCTTATGGTGTTGATGTGGGAGGTAGAAGAGCTTACTCTTACCCTTGGTCTTCTTCTATCCCTAAAGGAAAATCCTTTTGGTGCCATTCTTTGATTGTTGAGTTGGAATTTTTGATTTGTTAAAGTATGAAGATGCTCTTTGTGGATTGAATGTTGCTTTAGAAACCCTAGAAATTTGGGGCTTTTTTATTTTTTGGAGTGAAAGAGTGTTTGGGATATGCTTTGGAGTCACAAGGAGGTGGTTTTTTATAATACAAGTGGAAGGAAGGGTGATGTGTCACAAATTGTGTGGTGGGGTGATTTAAAATTAGGAAAATCGGGATTGAATAATGCAGGAAGACGAGCGGACTCGGGCACAAGACTCTCGGATTCTTTCATTCTTGGACGAGCGGATTCCAGGGAAGACGCTCGGATTCTCTTACAGCTAATTTTTTTGGAAAAATTTGACGTAGCATAAGACGAGCGGATCGAGCATAAGACGAGCGTCTTTTCTGGAGCAGGACGAGTGTCTTTTCTCAAAGACGGGCGGATTCTGTGACAGGAACTTTTCTTAAAATGCACTGGCAAAAAGACGAGCGGATTCGTCTTCAGACGCTCGGATTGTAGCAGGACGGGCGGATTCTCAGAAATATGGACGTCTTTGTTCAATCCGAGCGGATTCTTTCTTTGGACGCTCGGATTCCTTGCGGCGGATTTCTTTTGATTTCCTTGATTTCGATAAAAGCTTCCCCACACTTGAAAATTGGTTCCTTCCTTCATTCAAAATTCATTAGTGACCCTCCCTCACTTACTCTCATGGAAAGAATTTATGTTTATGATAAAAGGAAATGTAACAAAATTATAATTACAAGTTAGAGGGTTAGTATATTTACATGTGGTGGTTTTGGGGAGGACTCCACCAATTTCTCCCTTTGATGATTTCTTCAAGGATGAGGAGGCCCAAGGTAGGTGACCTCGACCTCTCCAATAAACGCTCCCTCATAGTATGGCTTCAATCTTTGACCATTGACTTTGAATTTACTTCCATCTTCCGCCTTGATTTCAAAATCCCCATATTTTCCAACTTCGGTGATCACATAGGGACCCATCCATCTAGAGTTCAACTTTCCCGGAAAGAGTCGATAGCGGGAATTGAATAGAAGGACTTTATCCCCTTTGTGCAAGGATTTTTGCTTAATCCTCTTGTCATGGAGCAATCTTGTCCTTTCGTTGTAGATCTTGGCATTCTCATAAGATTGTAGTCGGAATTCTTCCAACTCTTGAATTTGAATCATCCTCTTTTGGCCACTTAATTTGAGATCAAGGTTAAGTGCTCGGATTGCCCAAAAAGCTTTATACTCCAATTCGATTGGCAAGTGGCATGCTTTTCCATAAACAAGCTTGTAAGGGGAGGCTCCTATGGGAGTCTTATAGGCTGTCCTTTAATCCCAAAGAGCGTCATCAAGCTTTGTGCTCCAGCCTTTTCGGGTCTTGTTCACCACTTTCTCAAGAATTTGCTTGATCTCTATATTCGAAACTTCAACTTGACCGCTTGTTTGAGGGTGGTATCCCATGCCGGTTCTATGTTGAACACCATACTTGGTCAAAAGAGATGCGAGTTTATTTTCATGAAAATGAGTTCCTCCATCACTTATGATTGCTCTAGGAACTCCAAATCTTGGGAAGATTATTTTCTTGAAGAGCTTGGTGACCGTTTTTGCATCATCGTTTGGAGTGGCAATGGCCTCCACCCAATTTGAGACGTAGTCTACGGCCACAAGGATATACTTATTCCCATTGGATGTCACAAACGGACCTTGGTAGTCGATCCCCCAAACATCGAAGATCTCTACCTCTAGTATGCCCCTTTGTGGTATTTCATTCCTCCAAGAGATATTCCCCGTTCTTTGACAAGCATCACAATGAATGATGAATTCCCTTGTATCTTGAAACATTGTAGGCCAATAGAAGCCTGATTGAAGAATTTTTGCAATGGTTCTCCTTGCTCCATGGTGCCCACCGTAGGGTGATGAGTGACATCCTTCCAAGATTCCTTGGACTTCCAATTGAGGGATGCATCTCCGGTAGAGCCCATCACTACACTCTTTGTAGAGGTTTGGGTCATCCCAAAAGTACCTCTTTACTTCGAATAAGAACCTCTTCCTTTGGTTGTAGTTCAAATTTGGAGGGAGTACTCTTTCAACAATATAGTTGGCATAATCGGCAAACCATGGGGTGATGTGCCTTTCAAGTTGTGTTTGAATGGCCATCAAGATATCGTCGGGAAATGAGTCATTGATCGGCGTTTCTCCTTATTCATCATGAAACCGGATCCTTGACAAGTGATCAGCCACTACATTTTCGGCTCCTTTCTTGTCTCTTATCTCCAAGTCGAATTCTTGAAGAAGTAAAATCCATCTCAACAACCTTGGGTTTGCCTCCTTCTTTATCAAGAGATGTCGGAGAGCATGGTGATCCGAAAAGACAATCACCTTAGATCCAAGTAAGTAGGAACGAAATTTGTCCAAAGCATAGACAATGGCAAGAAGCTCTTTCTCGGTGGTATCATAGTTTACTTGGGAGGGATCAAGAGTCTTGCTTATATAATAGACGGCATGAAGAGCTCTTCCTACCCGTTGGCCAAGAACCGCTCCAACGGCGTAGTTACTAGCATCACACATAATCTCGAACGGTAGTTCCCAATTTGGAGGTTGAATGATCGGTGCCGAGATGAGTGCTTCCTTGATTCTATTAAAGGCTTCAACACACTCATCAGTGAAATGGAATTGGGCATCTTTAAGTAAAAGTTGAGTGAGGGGTTTCGCTATTTTTGAAAAATGTTTTATGAAACGGCGATAGAAACCCGCGTGACCGAGAAAACTTCTCACCCCTCTAACATTCACAGGAGGTGGGAGTTTCTCAATCACCTCAAACTTAGCTTTATCGACCTCGATGCCTTTTTCCGAAATTAAATGACCCAAAACAATTCCCTCATTGACCATGAAGTGACACTTTTCCCAATTTAAAACAAGACTAACATCTTCACATTTTTGCAATACAAGAGAAAGATTATGCAAACATGAGTCAAAGTCCTTTCCATAAACGCTAAAATCATCCATAAGAACTTCCATTATGGTCTCTAGGTAGTCGGAGAAGACTGATACGTGCATTTTATATAGTCTTTTTAGCCTATTTTATGCACGTATTTCTATGCTTTTATCGTGGTTTTATGCTACGAAATGCCCCGAATATGCTACTTTGGGTTATTATGTCTTATTTGCAGGTATAGACCGGAAAGTAGTAAAATCGAGCTATTTACCGTCCATTTTGCATGCATTTGGAGAAAGAGTAGATTTGGAGCGGGAAATATTGCTGTCTTGGGATGCGTGAAGGTGTTTCGGGCACTAAAAGGACAAGTCAAAGTCAAACTAGCGTGGATACAAGCTGCTGAAGTCAAGTTTCACTTGAATCGAGTGATTTATTACTCGATCGAGTGGTTTTAGGTTGAATAATCAGTCGATCGAGTTGTTTGCTCAGTCGATCGACCAGTTCCTTTATAGCGTAACTCGATCGAGCACTATTCTAGGTCGATCGAGCTGTTTCTGAGTCAAGTTCACTCGATCAAGTGATTTAAGTGGTCGATCGAGTGGATATTGATGACGGGCTGGGCTTTTTAGTTATTTTCCGTCATTAGGTTTAATCCTACTCCTATTTTCTTATAAATAGGAGTAAAGGTTGTCATTTGTAATCATCCAATAATCCGGGAGGACTCCCTCTTCTTCTCTTTTATCACTTTCACATACACTGTTACTTTTGGTTCTACTTTGTTTTCCGGATCATTTATATCAGTAATTTCTTCTCTCCTTTCTCTCTTTTTATTTAATGTTTATTATTCCCTCTCCCTCTTTATTTATTGTTCTTATTTACTCCATGTCTAGCTAAATTTCCCTAGTATGTTAGGATTAGGGAAGCCGTGGTAGCATGCTTTAACTGTATTAAATAGATTAGCCCTGCGATAGGAATTGTATTAGGCAATTTAACTGTTATCCGGTCGAATGAATGCATGCAGGAGACCATAAATTTAGCTAACCCCGACCTAGATCGAAAGATTGGAAGGGAAGGCTTGTTTAAATACAATAGGGTATTGCAGTGAGGGCGAAAGTTAAGCTGTTTACGCTCTAGGGCGGTTTAAGGACCGAAAGGTGACGACCATAGCTCTTCTTATCAATAGTCTAATCGCCTTAGTATTCCCGATAGTATAAGATCCGATAGCTGCCACGGTAGACCGACTCCTAGCATACTCCCTTCTCTCTTTTGTTAATTTCTCTTAATTATTTCCTCGCTTTAGTCTTTAGTTTAGAATATCACTTTCAAAACCCCCACACTTTGTGACATCCGATGATCGAGTTAAAGGATAGATAGCAACTTAGCCTCCCTGTGGAGATCGACCCTACTTGCCGCTGACTTCTGTTAGCAGTAATCTAGGTATTTTATTTTTGGTGTAGAAACGACCGCATCAAAGACACTCATCATGCATCTTTGGAAAGTGGCGGGGGCATTACATAAGCCAAAAGGCATCCTCCTATATGCAAAAGTACCATAAGGGCATGTGAAGGTGGTCTTATGTTGGTCATCCGGGTGTATAGGGATTTGGAAGAATCCCGAATACCCGTCAAGGTAACAAAAGAATTTGTTGGAGGCCAACCTCTCAAGCATTTGGTCAATGAATGGTAGGGGGAAATTAACCTTTCTTGTTGCGGAATTCAATTTTCGATAGTCAATACACGTACGCCAACCGGTGATCTTTCTTGTGGGTATTAATTCATTCTTTTCGTTTGTAACCACCGTGGTACCTCCTTTCTTAGGTACCACTTGAACGGGGCTAACCCACAAATAGTCCGATATGGGATATATGATTCCCGCATCAAGTAATTTCATAACCTCTCCTTTGACAACTTCTTGCATGTGGGGGTTTAATCTTCTATGAGGTTGAATGGTAGGTCTATGGTCCTCCTCTAGATGAATTCTATGCATGCAAAAGTTGGGCCTTATCCCCTTAAGGTCATCTAGACTATAACCTATAGTCTTCTCATGTTGTTTCAACACATCAAGCAATTTTCCCAATTGGTTTTCATCAAGTCTATCATTGACAATTACGGGTTTGGTCTTTGATTCATCAAGGTAAGCATATATCAAATTTGGGGGAAGGGGGTTTTAGAGTAGGGGCTTGTACCTCACTTTCCTCCTTTGGAGGTTCATTGAGAATTTGCTCCATCTCCATTAGACATTCCATTCTCATTGCATATTCATATTGTTCTTCATTCTCATCAACCTCATCGCATTCGAATTCCATGACGAATTCTTCTTGCTCTTGAGCTTGTAAGATGTCTTCTAGGATGGATTGCTCATCTTCTATAGGTGGACATGCTCCCACAAGGATGTTATGTACTAATTCGGATTGTGCATGAGTAAGTTCTTTGTTAGCTAGAGCGGCCTCAAAAAGATCTACCTCCAATTCCCAATACATATTTTTAGCCTCACTTGCTTCCAAGGCTTCCAATGCTTGTATGGGGTCTTTGAAGAAAGGTATACTTAAGTGGTCCTATACAAAACAATCTATAAGGTCCATCTTGCAAAATATCAAACAACTTGAAAATAGTTAGAACAAACCTTGAGGAGTTTTACTTCCCCAAGGCAAAGAAAGACACAACTAATAACAACTTAAGAAAATCTAAATCAAGTTAACACCGTCCCCGGCAACGGCACCATTTTTGGTCGGACTCTCGAGGAGGTTTAGTTTTCGGTACTTGTTGTTAGGAGCACCTAGACCAAAACATAATTTATAACTTCAGAAACAACTCTACAATTAGTAAAGAGGCAAGTAAAGGTCGGATCCCAAGGGACGGGAATTAAGATGAGATTTTCTATTGTAACTAGTGGTGTCTAAGGGTGTCACAATTTGGGGTTTGAAGTAGAAGATCACTAAACTAAATAGCAATGAAAGTAAAAAAGCAAGATGATTAAAAAGAGATGTAAACAATTGATAAAAGGCACTAGGGTGTCATGGGGTCATAGAGGATTCGTGGGAATTGATCATACAAACATATTCTCAAATTATAAGCAAGCAATTATTTTTGTGATGGATCGAGTTGGTTTATATCTTACAATCCTAGGAAAGTTTGGGTCCCGGAGCCGAATCGATTAGATTGTACAACACCTACAAGTCGACTTAATCTTCCCTACTCAAATATATGCATGGTCTAATGAGACTCGAGTTGGTTTATGTCTTACAAGTCTCATTGAAAAGATAGGTGATGGGTAAAAAATGCAAGGATTCATAGGCTCACATTTCATCAAACATAACATGTGCATAAGTTGAGATCACAACAAGCAAGCAAATAAACTATGAAAACATATTAATTTAAGCATGAATCATTCCCCATGTTGGTTTCCCCTAATTACCCATTAACCCTAGCTAAGGAAACTACTCACTCATTATCATGTTGAACATGCTAGCAAGGTTGTCAATCATACCAACAAAGTGAAACATGATGAATAAATGAGGATAATTAACAATAATTAAAAAGGGATTAAGAGAATTATACCTACTAATGATTCCAATAATAAAGCAAAGAATAATAGAAGTACTTGATGATTGATTGGAAGGTTGTCAATCTCCCAATAATAAACCAAATAATCTTCAATTACCCAAAACAAAGGATGAACAAGAGAGAAATTAAGGAAATGAAACTTGTATTAAAACTTGATTAAATGTTGATTACAAGATTAAAGAGAGATTTGATTGATATTAACTACACTAAAGATTGCTACGAAGAACCTCCTCTTCTAATTAGCCTAATGGGGTATTTATAGTGGGGATTAGTTACATAAATTAGGGTTTACTAAGGGCTTAAATGACGATTAAGTCCTTGAGGAATCGCCGGTCTCTAGGGAGACTCCGGTCTCCTTTTCGCCGGTCTTAGAAAAATATGCGCATCCTTCCTTGAAGCTTGTAGAAGACGAAATGGCTGTTAGAGAATCCGGGAGTCCAGGGCACGGGACGGGCGGATTCTGGTGATTCTGGACGGGCGTCAACAGGGGGAAGACGCTCGGATTGTGGGTGCTGGACGGGCGTCTTGTGGACAATCTGCTCGGATTGTCTTACAGCTTCTTTCCTTCTTCTTTTCTTCCTTTTTCTTCATAAAATCCTTGAGGATTTCCTCGGGGATGCAAGGATCTTTTCTCATCATTGCCCATCTACTATAGTATGTACAAAGGCCTTCTAATCTTGTCTTCTCTTTGATGCTTGGTCATTGAATTCAATCCATTTTGCTTCATTTTGCCATGAAAATGCAAGGTTTGCACTCCTTTCCTACCAAGGACACAAAACCTCAAAGAATATGCAAAACAAAGGACTAAAGACAATAAATGACCCAAATATGCACTAAGAAGCATGGGAACAAGGCTAATTCGGGGATTAAATATGCTCTAATTATGGTCACATCAGTAGTCGATTGCGACGAGGACAAAGTAATCTCCTTGGTGCCTATCGAATTGACTTTTCCGATGATGTCGATGCCCCAGGTCGAAAAAGGCCAGGGATGATGGTATGTGTTGTATATTGGAGAAGATTTGGCAATTTTGGCAATGTTTGATGTAGTTTCTGCACCCGGCTTCCATGGTGGTCCAATAGTAGCCTAACCGCATGGTTTTTTGGGCTAGCATCATTGCGCTCATGTGAGGGCCACATTCTCCGTCGTGGACCTCTCGCATGACTTTTTTGGCTTTGTGGTGATCAATGTAAAGGGAAAGGATCCCTTGGGGTGTTATTTTTTATAGTTGTTCTTGGTTTATCACGAATTATAATTCAAGTAAACGGGTGGCTCTTTGTCCTCTTATATCAGAATTGGGAGGGAATTCAATTTTGGTTTTGTAGTTGAGGATGACTTGGTACCAAGGTTCGACATGGTTCTCCACGCGTTGTTGATGGCGCAGATATGAGCTGGTTCGCTCATTCTCTCGACACATAGGGGCACCGATGTCATGTCGTCGGGTATGTTGACGAGCGCGACAAGTTTTTCTAGGGCATCAGCAAATTGATTTTCCTGCCGTGGCAAGTGAAGGTAGTTGATTTGGTTGAAGAATTCGGCCTCTTGATTGATTTTTGCTTGGTAAGGTGCTAAGCCGTCGCTTCATATTTTCCATGATCCGGACACCTGATTGATCATGAATGAGGAATCGCCGTGGACCCTCAATCTCTTGATGCCAAGTGTTATGGCTGCTTGTAGGCCGATGAGGCATGCTTCCTATTCGGCGGCATTGTTGGTGACGGTGAAGTCTAGCTTGACTGCGATCAGAACATGTTCCCCTTCTGGTGATATTAGAAGGATTCCTACCCCGAAGCCTCTCGATTTTGATGCACCATCGAAGTACAGGTCCCATGCGTTGATGTCGGCACAAAAGATATCATCGTTAGGGAGTGGTCATGTGGCTGTTGTCGGATCCTCGTTGATGGGATTTTCTGCAACGAAATCGGCGACTGGCCTTCCCTTGATAACCTTGAGAGCAACGAATTTGAGATCAAATTCGGATAGCATGAGTGTCCATCTAGACAGCCTTCCATTTAGTACGGTTATTTAGAAGATGTATTTTACGGGGGCCCATCTTGGAGTAGATGTGAAACGTGTAGCTGAGCATGTAAAGCCGCAGCTTCTTCGTTGACTTAACCAGGGCAACACATGTCTTTTCCAGTGGGGTGTATCTTGTTTCGTACTTGATGAACTTTTTCTTGATATAATAGATGGCTCGTTCTTCGCCGTCGATTGTTTGTGCTAGCATTGCTCCCATGGCTGTGTCGTTGACAGTCAGGTATAGGGATTAGGGAATTCCCTACTGAGGTGGCATGAGGAGAGGAGGTTTGGATAGGATTTCCTTTATCCAGTCGAAGGCCTTTTGACAATCGTCGTACCAATCGGTGTGATCGGAGGAGCGAAGGTTTTTGAAGATTGGCTCACAAATCATAGCGCGTTTGGCTTTGAAGCGGCTGATGTATTGGACTTGACCAAGAAATCCCCAAATCTCCTTCTCGTTCTTAGGCTGAGGCATTTGTTGAAGAGCCTTGATCTTGGTAGGATCAATTTCGATGCCTTTCTTGCTGACGACATGTCCCAGGAGTTTTCTGAAGGTGACCCCAAATGCACACTTCTGAGGATTTAGTCTCATGTTGTATTTTCGAAGGCGAGCGAAGAATTTCCGAAGAGCGCTGAGGTGGCCAACCCGCTCTTTTGATTTGATGATCATGTCATCGTCATATACCTCCAGTTCCGTGTGCATCATTTCGTTTAGGAGAGTGGTGGCGGTTCTTTGGTAGGTTGCTCCGACATTGATTAGACTGGAGGGTATGACAATGTAGCAATATGTACCCCACTGTGTAGTGACTGCAGTCTTGTGCAAGTCTTCCTTAGCCATTTTGATCTGGATGTACCCAGCGTACCCGTCCATGAATGGTAGAAGGGCGTGCTCGTCGGTATTGTCCACCAAGATGTCGACATGTGGCAGAGGAAAGTCGTCTTTTAAACTTGCTTTTTTAGGTCCCTGAAGTCGACACAAACCTGAATCCTCCCGTCTTTGTTGGGTACAGGGACTATGTTGGCAACCAGTCAGACTATTCGGACACTTTGATGAATCCGGTTTTGAACTGTTTGTCTACCTCTTCCTTGATTTTCAGGGCCCATTCCAGGCGCATACAACGCAACTTTTTCTTCACGGGTTTAGCTCCGGGTTTAATGGGTATTCTGTGCTCTGCAATATCCTTGTCGATCCCAAGCATGTCTTTGTAGGACCATGCGAATACGTCCTTGTATTCGTGTAACAGGAAGAGGAACTGTTGTCTTTCCGAGGGGTCAACGGTAGTCCATATCCTAAGTTCTTGAGATGTTTTGTCGGTCCCTATGTTGATGGGCTCGGTCGCATCAATGATGGGTGTCCTATCTTCTCGTTTGTCAAGTTCTTTGGCTAGGTGAGGTGCGTAGTCACTAAAGTCAAATCCCTCATATTCGTTCAGAATTGCATTGCAGTTAAACTGAGATGAGTCGTAAGCAAACATAGCATTCATTAAGTCGAATTGAGCGAAAATCTCGCATAGGACAGATATTTTATGGGCAGTCAGAAGCGGCACAGTAGAGGAGGTGAGACCTGGAACAAGTTCCAGGTTGCTACCTTCTGCGGGAGTGGGGATGACCCTATGTGACTTGGCCTCTGAGGCAGCCACAAGTTATGATAAAACAGTACAAATGGGACCTTGACCGGGGCATCAGGAGCGCTAGGAGCTAAGACGGACTCAGACTCAGACTCCTTTTCATTTTCACTTCCCTCTTTGAACATAGGGCCTTCTCCAGTTGTGATCTTGATAATGTGGCCTTGACGATCGGCCCACTTGACAGTCTTCCTCTAGCCTTGTGTAGCTTTGTCTGGGTTAGCATCGGAGATTAAGGCACTGGGATCAAACTAGTTATCTTTGAGAGCGATGTTGATGTTGTCCTCATAGTCGAGGTGCTTGATATTGTCCTCTCCGAAGAGGAGGCTCACGGCTTGCCCGTCTAGGCAAGGGGTTGATTTAGATTTGGTTGACGCAGCTTTGGTGTTGTCGGGAATGAAGTAGGAGTCTTGAAAGATTTCTACGCCCGGGTGTTTAACCTTTCTTACGGAGTAGTAGATTGGCTCAAGAAAGCCGTTGTAGTGCTTGGACTCTCCCTCGGGGACGAAGTATCCATTGAGTGTCAAGTGGTATGGTCGGGGGATGACTCCGTGCTTCTTGTGCTTCTGTGATGGGAGATTCATTTCCTTGATGTCTTCAACGGTTGGCTCATAGCCTAGCCCGAAGGGGATGTTGGGGACCTTGGCCTGTTTTATGGAAGGCAAGGTGTTCTTCAGTGGATTGAGAGGTAGGCCCGGGAAATGGCACTGGCGCATCATAATGCGGTTGACTGTGAGGGTCGAGAACGGGTCACAATCAACGGGCGTTGATTCATAGGTTAGGGCATTCACAGATTGGAATCCCCACATTTTGCTGTCCTCCTCTTCAATGACTTGAGAGGCTATTCCCTTCTTCATGATAGCCTTGATCGGGGATGAAGGAATTGTGAATGTGTTCCCGTTGAAAGGGACCCTGATTTTCTGATACAGGGTTGAGGTAACGGCCTTGGCTGCATGAATCCAGGGGCCTCCTAGAAGCATGTTGAAAAAGGCTTCGATATCGACCACCGAAAAATTGGCTTGTCTTTCCAGTGGTTCAGTTGCGATGGTTAAGGCGATGAGCCCTGCGACTTTACGACGAGTGTCGTCATAGGCGCGTACTCCATGATTAGTTGGAACCAAGTCAGTTTCCTTGATACCCAGTTTATGAGCCGTCTTGAGGGGAATGACGTTGACTGCGGATCCGTCATCCACTAGAACCATAGGCACGTTCCTTTTTAGGCACTTCACTGTGATGTACATGGCCAAGTAATGGTTGGCTCCGAATGAAGGGATATCTTCGTCGGAGAAAATGACTGGGTTGTTCAGGTCAGAGACATCCCTGGTCATGTGTGCTACCACTTCTTCAGAAAAGGAGGTAGAGGGAACTGTCAAATTTCCCAAGGCTTGCAGCAAAGCCTGCCGATGTTCGAAGGATGTAGCAATGAGTTCCCAAATAGATATTTCAGGCTTTATCTTTTCCACTTGTTTAAGGATCGAGTTCTCAGGAACCTTGGGGTGAGCGTCTGCGTCCGGGACGACTTGGTCATTTGTTATTGGAATGGTTGTTGTATTGTTCGGATTATGGTAGGGTCGTCCGGACCGGGTAAGGTGACCGATCTCTTTTGCCCGTTTGCCCTTTATCGAAGCGATGTAGTTATCCTCTGCGTCGTCTCACCTTATACCATTGATTTCGGGATCGCAAGGGTACCATGAAGGGGTATTCCTCGGTGGGTAGTTTTTGTAGGGGATGTTTTGCGGGGGTAGTTTTTGTGGGGTTGATTATTGTGGGGTTAATTCCGGAATAGTCGCGGGAGCAATCCTTTCTGGAACTGGGAGTTTTAGGTGCTTGGAGGACCCTCCCTTGGGCGTGGTGTTAGTGTTGTTGGGTTGAATACCAGCCGGTGGTAAGCATCCTCAAGTCGGGTGATCCTTTCTAAGAGACTGGCTATGGATTCTTCAACCTGCGGGAACATGGTGAGCATGGTTGCGGCGCTGAATACGACCATCCCATCCGGGGTGTCCTTTTCCAAGGCATTCACCTGATATTCAATAGGTAGGATGAGGTGTGAGTAATCCAGTATTGGCCCGTCATCAGAGATGGCATGGATTCCCAAAGGTTTTGTCTTGTTATTTGGTTTTGTCGGCGGAGGTAAAGGTAATTCCCCTTTCTTAATCATATCTTGAATGGCGTGCTGCAGCATAAAGCAGGCTTCCGTGTCATGACCTTTACCCTGGTGGTATTGGCCGTATGCATTGGGATTCCAGAATCAGGTTTTCTTGGCCTCGGGCGGCTCTAGTGTGGGCCCAATTGGCTGTAGTTTCCCTTGGTCCATGAGTCTTTTTAGGGCACTGGGTTGTTCCAAAATTTGTGAATACCCTTTGAGGACGCTCAATTTTCTTTATGGCTTGTTCGAGCAAGTTGACCTCATCGGTTTTGTTTGTCTGACCATAGGGACGAGATCTAGTTGGTGTAGATCCCTTATAGCCTCTACCGGTGGTTTTGGATACGACACCCTTGCGTAGGTCTTCTTTAATGCGATTTCCGAGGATTTGCATGTCCTGGAAATTTTTGATGTTTTGATACCTCAGCATGTAGGCGTAAACTTGACGGAGGTTGTTGACAAACTTATCCACGAGAGTCGATTCACTTTGATTACTAACCAATTGGGTTCTCACCCTCCTCCAACGGGTTAAGAATTCTGTGAACCCTTTCTTATCATTCTGAGTCAGGACCTCAAGAGTGCGGGTGTTGTCTTGGATTTCGACGTTGTCGACGTATTGTTTAGAAAAATTGACGGCGAGTTGGTCCCAAGTGGTAATGCTCTTGGGGTCGAGGGAATATTACCATTGGCGGAGGATTGGTTCCAGGGATGATGGGAAGATCCGGGTGAAAAGTTCATGTTTGATCCCCTTGATAGACATGTAATCCTTGAAGGCCCGAATGTGATTGAGTGGGTCCTCCACTCACTTAAACTTGGGTACATCAGTCAGGGTAAAGTTGTCGGGTAGTTGATCCCCAATGGGTTCAAATCTTTGATTGTTCTCAAGGTGGATGTTGTTACCACGGGCTAGGAGTTCTCTTCCAAGAGCCTGAGCCTTTTCTCAGTTTCGGTCAAAGGCGGAGTGTTGTGTTCTCTGGTTTCTTTGTTTTCCAAGGTGTCGATACGGGTCTCGACACGGTCCAGGGTGACCTAGAGAGATGTCAGCAGGCTGACTATCTGAGCAGTTGTGACGTCTCCGTTGTCATCGTTGTTGGATGATGCTGAGGAATGGGCCATGGCTCTAAGGTAGAAAATGCCTCACGTTACATCCCAATCCGACACGTTTTAACGACTAAACGCAAACAACATAAAAGATGGAAAGACATATCAGACTGAACAAGACGAGGGCAACCGTGTGTGGTGCCTCGGTGCTGACTCGATTTATGGTGTGACAGTGTTCACCGGACTTTGACTCGCGTTCAACGTACGGGCGTGACGCCGTTGAACGAGTTTCGATGTGAGACGACGCATAAGTAAATCCCCACAAATACGCTTGCTTTGACTCGATAGACACGAGGCGGAATTGGAATGGTGGACTAAAATTTTCGAAAATAGAAATTTTCAAAAAGATTCATTTGCCGCTTTATGGATGGCTTCCAAAGAGTAGGGATCTTCAAAAGGTCGACCAGTTGAAAAGGTGTCTTAAGTTTGTTTTCAAAAGACGGTTTGAGTTCATGTTGCTGCGGCTCTGAAAACATTGTGCTGTTTCCGAAGACGGCTCTGAAATTCAAAATCGAGTGTCTGAAAGGTTTGAAAAGGTTGTGGTCCCGGGGAAGGTGTATGGTCCTCAAGATTTGAAAAGCCTAAAAAAAGGGTGTGTGTCATTTTCAGGTTTTGAAATAGCCATTGTGTCGGCGCAAGAGTTGAAATCCGTGTCTTAACGCGACGATTATAACGGCGTAAAAAGGGTTTTTTTGAAATAGTTTTAGAAAACCGGGTTTTAAAATCGTCATTACGACGGCCTAAAAACGAGTACTTTTTGAAATGGTTATAAAAAAACCGCGTTTGGAAATCATCATTACGCCGGCTTAAGAAGGCGTGCTTTTTGAAATGGTTGTAGAAAACCGGGTCTGAAAATTGTCAATGCGACGGCGTAAAAAGGCATGCTTTTTGAAATGGTTGTAGAAAACCGGGTTTGAATATCGTCACTACGACCGCCTAAAAAGGCGTGCTTTTTGAAATGGTTGTAGGAAATAGGGTTTAAAAATCGTCATTACGACTGCCTAAAAAGGCGTGTAACGGTCGGCGAAAGACCGAGGTTTGAAATGGCCATTATAACGGCGCAAGAAGGGTGTTTTGAAAGTTTTAAACGACACAGAAGGACTTATGATAACATAACACATAAGCACTCGCAGTTTCATTATATTATACATAATGTTGACACGGGTTTTGACTTAAAAGGGTAGGTTATACACCACGCGATCAAAACCCAAATTTCGAGAGGGATATCAATCCAAACAAAATGTGTAAGGAGGGTGCCCTAGCCTCGTGCACGAAGGAAATGAAAGCTCCTTGACGAAACAGAAATGTGTAGCGTCAACGATATACTTGACTCACTCGGGATTCGAAACACGGGAATGAGAAAACTCACCCCGACGGGACAAGCCAATTGGTTGATAAAGGTTAGGTTCTGGGCCCTGACAAGAAACCCGATTTATGACCGTAATATAAATTAATGCATTCCAACCAAGACCTCGTTCGAGTCTCACCATCTAGGGATCACAAAGACACAAGTGTCCTAGTTATCTCCAGTGGAGTCGCGAATCTGTGGACATGGGCCCACCTACATGCCAGGCCGATCTGTTGGACGTGCAGCGGTCTGAAAGCCATGCTTGGTGGCGTAAAATTGCTTTCGACCGAATCGCTTTAGATCGGTCGGTTTCGTCTCGAAAAGGGCCTCTAAACGATGCAAGAGATGTTCAAAGTCGCCACAAAGCATTTGTGGGATGCTTGGAACACGTTCGAGTCCACTTTACACCTAGGTCAACCAAGACAAAAGCGGTGTTTGACATAGGTACTAAAGATAAGGAGTCGTCCCTCTTAAGCATCCTATCTCTAGAATGACGCTCGTTCGCCCTTGATCTGGTCGTCCACTATTCAAAGTTTCTGAGTAAGAGGTGAAGCTTGTTAGTATTTTAGACCATATTAGACTCATCTTATGACAATAAAACTACTAGCTAATTTTATAAGACGGTATAAAATCTACATGCATGCAAGTTTCAAGAAGAAATTTTTCCTTACATTGGTAAAAAGGCAATATGGGGCCAACAAGAGAACTCCTTTCTCTAGTTGTTCTTGAGCTAATGGATGATCCTCCTATCTTCAAGTGTTTAAAATAGAACACCTCCTCTTTGTTACACCCAAGAAGTACCTAAAGTCTCTACTATTATAGACGAGATAATAAGTAAAACCAACCCTTAAAATACTAGAAATATATTACTATTATAGTAATATAAGATGTATATTATTTATGTGATTTTATTTACGTAATATTTGATCAACATTTGATAAACAAATAAGATGACCAAACTTGTTTTTCTTCATCTACCATGAAATGGCCAAGAGAGCATTTTGAGATGATTTTTTTATGGCCGCAAAATCCCACATGCAAAAAACTCTAATTTGATATATATAGAAAATGATGAGTAAACAAATAGGAAACATCCCATGTAATATAGGTAGCCAATTTTGTCAAAAAATAATGTTGAGTACATTCTTGTATAATCGGCCAACATGATCAAATGGGTCTTATTTAATTTTTGACATTTATCCCATAAATGCTAATATATCACATGATTAATTATCTTATATAATTAACTGTTTATTTGATCATTTAACAATTAAATGATATAAATTATTGAATATTATACACTTAACTTTTAAGTGATATTTATCCATTATATCAATATATAACAGGTCACAAAAGACCTAATTAGCTAAATTTACAACTACTTGTAAATCAAATTAGTCACAAATTTACTTGGCATGTGTTCCAAACTCATTATCAAATAAAACTCACTATGACTAACCTTTAATCAATAATTTAAGGGACTAATTAAACTGTATCTTATAGAAATAATTAGGTTTTTCATTGGGGATCCTTCATATAGGTGTGACTGAAAGGGATCAGCTGAATACCGCCGTCATACGACAGTAACGTCAAACTCTAGTCAGTCGAACGTTACCGATTAACGTTGATCAACTGACAAATATATAAAATAAATCCCTGATATTCCTTATATGAGATTTATTATGTAGACGCATTATTGTGGAGGACACTCACTCCAACAATCTCCCACTATTCCGACACAAATGTGCGTTACCAATTCTCTTGTCCAATAATATCTCCCACTCAATGCAAGATCTTTTTCAGGTCGTTCTTGAACGTGATCATATCATAAAGTGGTTTCCTCGATTAGGAGAATGACTGTATGACTGGATAATCTACTATAGATCTCGTCCAAGCGTGGCCAAGCATTTCCAGTCACCTCTCCTCGAGTGGCCTTGAAATAAAATATGACATGGATGGACAATCCTGTTGACCTATTTTCTTTGTTCGATGCAAATCACAATGACCCAATAAATGCTCATTGGCCTCTTTTTACGGCGCAACCTAAAGCAAAAACCTAAGCCACCGGAAAACCGCACCAACTCATATAAATAGTCACTGGTGTAAAGAATTGACTCGAAGTAATAAATAGAAGTCCTCGCCACGACCCAACAACAAAAAGACTCTATAAACAGTCAGTGTCTGACAAAATCGTCTCACAATCTGCCTATGTAATCGACCAACGATCACTTTGACCAAATAACAGTCGAACATGTCATCAATCGCCTTACAATCTAGTCACTCCGAGACGTCACCTCATTAAGTAACTAGGGACAAAATACAATGTTAATCCAGTTCACTTTAATAGGGTTCGACGTTGTCAATACAACTTATTTGGACAAAACAAAGTATTTAAATTCAGATAAAAATGAAGATAAGAGTTAAATAATAAATTTAATTATCATATATGAAATAATAAATACAATATCTTAATTATTACATATTGCAGAATTTACAATAGTTCAGGCATTCGTCTCAATCCCATACAAACTACATGACTATCATGCTTAGTTTAAGACAATGACTTAGTTAAAGGATCAACGATGTTGTCACCTGTCCCAACCTTAGAGACTGTAATTTCCTTCCTTTCAATTAAATCTTCAATTACATGAGATTTTTTAAGTACGTATCTCGACTTGTTACTAGACTTGGGCTCTTTTGTCTGACAAATTGCCCCACTGTTATCACAATATAAAGTGATAGGATCCTCGAATGTCGGAACTACTTTCAGTCCCTCTAATAATTGCCTAATCTAAACAACTTCTTTTGCAGCTTCAGGGGTTGCAATGTACTCAGTTTCCGTTGTAGAACCATGCTATGGATGGTAATGGGTAGGGTCTGGGTCGGGTCCACCCAGACCCGGACCTGGACCAGAGATTTTCCCTTTGGACCCATACCCGACCCAGACCCGCAAGGGTCTAAAATTTAAGGACCCATACCCGGACCCTATGGGTAAGGGTCGGGTCTGGGTCTACCCGCGGGTCTGAGTTTCAGCCACTTTAATAGCAGGATTAACAGCTAAGAGGTCTATAATATTAAAAAAAAAACAAATCATACTACTTTAACATTATGAGTTTATTAATCTCTATTGTACACTACCAAATCCAATATACATACCAATGAGATTCAGATAGACAAAGAAGACCTAAATTAATTTTACCTCCAAATACATGTGAAAGAATCAAACTTGGAACCCTAAAATCATTATCGTACTTGATAGCCGTCTCCATCTGACCGTCGCTGGCTGCCGTTAATGGTGGTTGTCGGTCGTGTATCAGTGCTGTGGTGGTGGTTTCCTTGTGTTAGTGGTGGAGTGGTGGTATTGTCAAAAGAGTTTGGTTGGGTTTTATCACTTTATGGGATGAGGGAAGAGAAAGAGACTTTAGTTGCTTTGGTTTCTACGGTCTGCCAGTATGAATTCAAAAAGTTGTGATTTTAATTTTTTAATTTTATTTTTAATAAAGGGTCTAAGGGTCGGGTATGGGTCTCATAACTAAGACCTGGACCCGGACCCGAAATATTTTCTTAAGACCCATACCCGGCCCATACCCATTGGGTCTGAAAAAATGAGACCTATACACGACCCATAAGGGTCCGACCCTCAGGGTCTGGGTCGGGTCCCCGACCCGTTACCATCCCTAGTCAGAGACTCCTTAAAACTTCTCTGTCGATACCCAATATTTGTCAAGTCTCCAACAAACACCCAAAGATTATCAGACTACAACATGCTTAGGAATCGCCACGTTTAATCGACAGTTTTGTATAACTATACGTCGGAAAACTTAAAACAGTTTCGAAAAAAGTCTTTTCAAAAGTACCTAGAGTGTTTAATGCACGACGACAGGGTCGCAATGACACTAACTAGAGTCAAAACCGACACCAGACCAAAAACCGAATCAAAAATTCAAATCCCGATCCAACAACGAGTCAAACACAAAAAACAAAACTTTTCAAAACTTCCATGTTAAGTATTCCCGGAATGCTTCATGGTCAAGTACAAATCATTTCATCCAAAACATAGGATAGAACAAATCATGATTTCAATTGCGTGATAATGACAAGACAGCTCGAAGACCCGCGAATTGGCTCGCGCCTCTTCGAGTAGCCCATGTGGCCACGTCGCTCAAAACGCACACAACCACCCATTTGTCTATAAATACCCTTCAAATGCCACCATTTGAAGGTACGCGAGTGTCCGCCCCCTCATTTCTCCCCTAAAATTCCAGATTCGACTTCTCAAGTCACAAACCGACACGTGTTTTCGACCTACCGATCGAAAATACAAGCCTTACACATTGTTTGGTACCGTCATCATGCACTAAATCACTTGACCGACCATCTCGGCCGATTACACCATCACTAAACTTAAAACACTCTTTTACCTTGCTAAAACGGTTTTCAAACCGAGTTTTCCGACCAAACACGTTCATACACATTCGTCGATTTCTCCTCTCAAGCCTAGCATGTAAGTATGAGGGTGTAAAAATCCTCTTCTATCATGTTTTTCTTCTGTTTTATGACTATAACATTCTAAAACATGCATAACATGATTCAAACATAGGCTAGATGAGCCAAAACCGGATTTTGGCCGGAGGGCTGCTTGCATAATTGGAGTGCTCATGCTTCAACCCCCTCTCAGACCATAATTCAGCCGTGTTTGGTCTTATCTCTCGTTTTTTTAATTCATTTATTATTTGTAATCGGTTTTTACAATTTCAAATATTTCAAATCATTTTTCATGATAAACTTTTAACTATAAAACATTTTCACCCTTGGTTTATCCTACCCTGATGGTTAAATCCGTGTTTCGGTGATAATATTTTGTTAAATACATTTTAAAAGGTATTTTAAAACCTTTTATTTCATTTCTTTACACTTTCAAAACAAACACTTTGGTCATAAATACAAAGTCATCCTTGGTTTCACATACCATGTCGGTTTTAAACCCGAGTACGATGATAAATATTGAGTAATCATAAATAAATGAACTTAAAACAATTAGTTCATAATCATTTTCAAAACTATTCATGTCAATCTTGCAAAACCGAACCCGACATCGAATATCATCAATACAATGATCATTGTTCAAGTCTCGCTCTTCACATTGACATAAAAGCGGTCTAAACGGCCTTTTCAAACAAAGACGGGTTCAAACACCCTATTTTAAAACCATTTTACAAACATTTTAATAGTCAGAAGACGTCCCTTGAATAGTCTGCTGACTCGCGCCTAAACTAGGCAACCATTTTCCAATTTTCAAACGAGGACAGGCCAGTTTGCATCGCCTGATGGCTCGCGCCTATATAGGCTGCCTGATGCAGACCTTGTTTCCTTCCAGCACTTGTCTAGGACAATACCGACTTCGGTTAACCCGAATACAGGACGAATCAGATGACAAATCTGCCCCCTATTACACCATATTTGCAAAAAGCCTTACTAAGACAAATGGATCACGTTATGCACCATAAACCTAACTTGGTAAATGGATATTAAATTCCCGTCTTGCATGAAAATCAACATTAAATCCAAGTCAACATCAAATTCTTGATACTTGGATAAATAACCGACATAGAAAGCTCGCATGTTAGGTTCAAACTTGTGGATGCGCATTCATGCATTTACTCGTTTTATCAACTTTTGCATTTAACGAACCAAGATCGATCAGTAGAGGCCGCTATCGCGGGCGGGATTGGTTGTCCGATTAAAGTGCTTCCCAATACGTACCTTCACCTCTTACTCAGAAACTTTGGATAGTGGACGACCTTATCCAGGGCGTACGACAGTCATTCTAGAGATAGGATGCTAAAGAGGGATGATTCCTTATCTTTAGTACCTATGTCAAACACCCGTTTTTGTTGGTTGACCTAGGTATAAAGTGGATTCGAACGGGTTCCAAGCATCCCACAAATGCTTGGTGACGACTCCGAACATCTCTTGCATCATTTCGAGACCCTTGATAAGACGAAACCGACCGATCTAAAACGATCGGTCGAAAGCATTTTTACGCCACCGAGCGTGGCTTTCAGACTGTTGCTATGTCCACAGATGGGCTGGGCGTCACAGGTGGCCTATGTCCACAGATTAGGGACTCCGCTGGGGATGACTAGGACACTTGTGTCTTTGTGATCCTAGATGGTGCGACTCGAACGAGGTCTTGGTTGAAATGCATTAATTTATATTACGGTCATAAGTCGGGTTCCTTGTCTGGGCCCACAACCTAACCCTTTTCGACCAATTGGCTCGTCCCGTCGGCATGAGTTTTCTCATCCCCGCTTTTCAAATCCCGAATGAGTAAAGCATACCATTGACGTTACACATTTCTGTTTCGTCAAAGGGCTTTCATTTCCTTCGAGTGTTTGGATTGGTATCCCTCTCAAAAATTGGGGTTTGATCGCGTAGATGTGTAACCCACCCTTTTAAGCCAAAACCCGTGTCAGCATTATGCATACAATAATGAAAATGCGAGTGATTATGTGTTATGTGATCATAAGTCCTTCCGTGTCATTTCAAACTTTCAAAACCCCTTTTTACGCTGTTATAATGACTATTTCAAACCTCGGTCTTTCGCCGACCGTTGCATTTCAAACAGTACGCCTTTTTAGGCCGTCGTAATGCCGATTTTCAAACCTGGTTTTCTACAATCATTTCAAAAACACGCATTTTTAGGCCGTCGTAATGACGATTTTCAAACCCGGTTTTCTACGACCATTTAAAAAAAGCACGCCTTTCTAGGCCGTCGTAATGACGATTTTCAAACTAGGTTTTCTACCACCATTTCAAAAAAGACCTTTTTACGCCGTTATAATCGCCGTGTCAAGACACGGATTTTAACCCGTCTCGCGCCAACACAATGGTTCTTTCAAACCCAAAAACGCACACACCCCTTTTTCGATTCTTTTTGAAATCCCGAGGACCATACACCGTCCCCGAGACCTTTTCAAACCTTTTAAAACTCGATTTTCAAAACATACAATTTTTAATTTCAAAATCCGTCTTTGGAAACAGCACATTGTTTTCAGAGGCACCTCAACTCAAACTTCTAGGGTATGTTGTTAGTCAACGAGGAATAGAAATCGACCCTTCCAAAATCAAAGCTCTAATAGAAATGCCGCAACCTCAAACAGATAAGGAAGTTAGAGGATTCTTGGGCAAGGTGCAATACATAAATCAATTCATATCGAAACTCACCATGATCTGTGAACCTATCTTCAAAAAGCTAAAGAAAACAGATCACACCATGTGGGATGACCACTGTCAAAAGGCGTTCGACCGATTCAAGGAGATATTAGCCAAACCACCAGTGCTCATGCCACCCCAACGAGATCAACCTCTTGGTTTATATCTCACAGTAACTGAAACAGCCATGGGAGCTATGCTAGCACAAACCGTGGGAAAAGAAGAAAGAGCTATCTACTACCTTAGTAAGAAGTTCTTGGAGTATAAGTGCAAGTACACACCACTCAAAAAGACATGCCTCGCTCTTGTGTGGGCAACGAAGAAGCTACGCCATTACATGCTTAGTTATTCTGTCAAAATATACTCCAAAATGGATCCTGTCAAATACCTCTTCGAAAAACCCATTCTCAATGGACGCCTAGCGAGATGGACTTTGATGCTCTCAGAGTTCGATCTCAAATATGTACCTCTGAAAGTTATAAAAGGACGCGTTGTCGCCGAGTTCTTCGCAGAAAATCCCATTAATGATACACAAACAATAGACACCTGGTCGTTTCCGGATGAAGATATACTTCAAACCAATGTAGACTCCTGGGACCTTTATTTTGATGGAGAATCGAACCTAAGAGGATTTGGAATAGGAGTGTTGCTCATTTCTCCTGAAGGTGAGCATACACCACTCTTTGTGAAACTCGACTTCGAGGTGAAAAATAATGCAGCAGAATACGAGGCTTGCCTCATTGGGCTACAAGTAGCATTAGGTTTAGGCATCAAGAACCTTTGCGTGCATGGAGATTCATCCTTGATCATCAACCAAATTACGGAGTCTTGGAAAAATCGGAGAGAAAGCTTAGCACCCTATCAAGCCAGGATAGACCAAGTTGCCCAATTCTTCGATCAAGTAACCTACCTACACCTACCTCGAGAAGAGAATCAATTTGCAGATGCTATTGCAAAACTTGCATCATTGATTAATATGCTGGATAATATGGTAGAAATGCCTTTATTCATCGAACGATGGTCGGAACCAGCTTATGTGCACCAAATTACAGATGAAGAAGAAAACCGAGAGGAACCTTGGTTCCAAGCAATTTTGAACTTCAAACTCAATGGCACCTATCCACCAGACATGGATAAAAGGGGACAACGTGATATACGCTTACTAGCCTTCCAATACGTCCTCATGCAAGGAGAATTGTATAAAAGAACACCTCTTGGTGTAATCTTACGTTGCCTTGTTCGTTCACAGGCACAGAACGTGATGGAAGAAGTCCATGATGGAGAATGTGGACCTCACATGAGTAGACCAATGATGGCAAAGAAAATCACGCGTTTGGGATATTATTAGACCACAATGGAATCCGATTGCATCAAATATGTCAGACATTGCCATAACTGCCAAATCTTCGGAAACGTGCAACATGTCCCTCCCTCATTACTCTACACCAAGACGTCTCCTTGACATTTTTATGCTTGGGGAATCGACATCATCGGAAAGATCACCCCGGCCGGAACAGGAGGTCACTGTTTCATTTTGGTGGCAATCAATTATTTTACCAAATGGGTAGAAGCGGCCTCCTACACTAGTCTCACAGCCAAGAACGTAGCAAAATTCATACAAACCAACATCATTTGTCGATACGGTTGTCCATATGAGATCATCAGTGACAATGGGTCACATTTCCAGGCCGAGACTGAACAATTGCTACCCAACTACAAAATCAAACACCACCATTCCTCGCCATATAGACCACAAACAAATGGCGCAGTAGAGGCAGCAAACAAAAACGTTATCACAATCCTCAAGAAAATGATTGAGAATTATCGAGATTGGCCAAGTAAGATACCCTTTGCCTTATGGGGATATCGCACATATGTTAGAACACCCACTGGGGCCACTCCTTTCTATTTGACTTACGGCATGGAAGCCGTGCAACCAGTTGAGCTAGAAATACCATCCTTGCGCATTCTATTCGAAAGTCAAATTCTAGAAGCTGATTGGAAGAGAGATAGATATGAAGAAGTCATCCTCTTGGATGAACGAAGATTGCGTGCATTACACAATGTGCAAACATATCAAGCACGTATCAAACGAGCCTTCAACAAAAGGGTTAACAAGAAACATCAAAGAGGGAGACTTAGTCCTCAAATCAATTAGAGCTTTTTTACCTGTCGATCCATAAGGAAAGTTCAAACCCAACTGGGCCGGACCATTCCTGGTCAAGTCCATACTCCCGGGGGGTGCGGTTAGAATTACAAACCTAGATGGGAATGAATTTGCCAACCAACTAACCTCGATCAACTGAAACGATATTATGCCTAGAATAGGAACAAAAACGCGCCTTGCGTAACATCGCGTGTCGCTCATGTGGCACGGAATTAAAAAAGGCCCCTGGCCAGCTGAAATAAAGCTTCTGTCACTTCGCTCTTGCATTTTGACAAATCATCATCCTCATATCATCAAATAAACTGAATTGTGCTTTAGGAGTAAGTAAAGCTCATGCTCATTTTCTAGTTCATTACAAGCTCTTGCTTAGAACAATTATTCTTTTACATTTACTTGAACTACGCCCAAGGGTTTGATTTCATTTTGAATACGTAGGCAATCCTTCACAGGATACAACCCATTATTTTAAATATAAATAGAAGGACATTTGCGTATGCATTTGGAATTGGACAAGAATAATAAAACAAAATCACAATGGTTTCATAACCAATCAATCTTTTATTCATTTCCTTCCATAATAATAATAATACGTCACATAATAAAAATAATGCTAAAAATAAATAGGCTAGGATTCTAAAAACCCCACCATTTTATTACAAATGATAATAATAAATAATAAATAATACTAAGACTTAGGCTATTCTTCCATCTTCCCTTTGCCTTTGTCATTTTTGTCACATTTCTTATCTCGACAACGAGCCGGGCGTTCCTGCGCTATCTCAGACCTAATCACCAACGGTCTCTCTCGCGGTCTAGTCTTGCCATTCCTATCAACCACCTTTTCGACGACAGGAGAGGTCTTCGATTTCTTCGACGGATGAACAACTCGAAATCCGGCTTCTTCCTCTCCCTCGGTCAAGTACTTCTCTTTCTCCTTCGCTACATCACGAACCTTGTAATCAAAAGGCTCGCGCTTCCTTAGCCTCTCGCGCTCCTCAGGAGTAGTAGCCTTCCTCCACTGCAAGCAGGAATCCGATACCCATAATGCGCTAACAGAAGCATTTAGGAACCACATGTTTCTCTGAGCCCATTTGATAGCCCACTCTCTTCGACTCTCGGTAGTAAGTGCCACGTCAGTCTGAGGAACAGTATCAAGCTTAGGAAACATCTGCTTCAAGCCAACCTGCCTCATCAGTCTCTCTGGGAAGATACATATCATGAATTTCAAGCCAGGAATGCGCACCGATTGAGTAGGATCCAGAGACGATACTCTAGGAATAGACTTGAGATGCCACCATGGTACGATCCATCTGATCAGGGGACCATCCTCATTCCTCAACTTGTTCTCCCAATAGTTGCAAACGCGAGTGAAGTCCACCATATAAAGCCTGATCCTCACTGCAATCGAGCGAGCATGGTAAGTAGGAACATTAACTGGGTGCTCGATCAACCGCAGACGCTCCATAAGCCAGACCTACCAAAGCAGGTATTAGTATCCAAAAAACAAAAACAAAAAACGAAAAAAAACAAAAAACGAAAAAAAAACAAAAAACGAAACGAAAAAAGAAAAAAAAAAAAAAAAAAAAAAGAAGGTTGTATTCTTTTACCTGCAAGATGATGGGACTTCCTAAGTAAGGAAGGTCGCGGTTGGCTTTCCTGCTATCCAATCCCAATAGGATCTCTCCTAAACATAGGCAAGATGGGCTCCTGCGCAGCTCCATTTGCTCAATTAAGCTCAGATAGCGAGGATCACCTCTCATCTCCTCATCAACATGCCCTTGGAGGACTTAACCATGAAATAGGCAAAATCCGAACGCCCTACGCCTCGCAACATGGGAGATAGAGGGGTCTGCCCTATTTATGAACCGATCAATGAAATCAAGCATTCGGACTCCTTTTGAGGTCACAAGACGATCAACCTCGGCTCTTGTCAATCCAAGAAAATCCCTAAACTTATTTTTATATCCTTGAGAAGTAGAGGGTATAGCAGGCATATGTTCCGGATCCCATCCACCGATTGCAGCAATTTCTTCGGGAAACGGACATATATCTCCTCCAGAGAAGGCAAACACGTGGAAATTAGGGTCCCAATACTCAAGACAAGCATCCAAGAATGGCTTAACAACCTTAACTAGTTTCAAGCTCAAAATCGATCCGAAGTTGTAGGCACCCATAACATCTTTCTCCACATTTGTGAATTCGTTTGTCCATTCTTTGAGACGGATTTCTAAAGCATCCATGTTGTATGATTAGAGAGTTTTGTGTAATAGACGGAAGAAAGACGGTTGAATTATGCGAATAAAACCTCCATCGACGTCTATATTTATACTAAAAGTTGTTTCCTAAAATCTGTCAGGACGGACACACTGGGGAAAGGGCGCAGCACGTGCTGCACCTCTTCAAAGGGACGCAGCTCACGTTGCGCCTCTTCCTCAGCGGTATTTCTGTGATTTTCCGCGTTGGATCTTTCCTAATTCCTTAAGCATAATTTCTTATTCATATGTGTGGACAAGGCCCTCGGGAATGCAGTGCTCGTGAGCGAGTCTAGGCCGCGGCACTTTTGCTTCGCTGCTTTTTTTATGCGTTATAAATCGATGATTGTAGCGCGTTTGTTTTGTGGAACTACGAGCTCGGTTTGATTCTGTTGATGACAGATACGTAGGCAGCTCTTTAAAAGAGTACAACCGACCCTTCCTTGAATAAAATGAAATTTTATGCAGAAACTGGGAATTTTAATAGATAGTAAGTCTTATTAAAGATCGGGCGATGCCCATTACATCCTTCAAAAAAAAAAAAAAAAAAAAACAGCTAGGAACAAAAATAAGTAGTAGTATTCAAATAATAAATTGGAGTCGAAGGCTCCTACATCTTCTTTTTCCCTTTGCCTTTTGGGTCACGTGACCGAGGCTCCTGTGGAGGAGGAGTAGTTGTGTTCTGTCTAGCACGCTTCTTAGGAGGGATCGTCATTTCCTCCCGAGGGCCCAACCTATCTTTTACACTCAAGCGAGGACCAAGCCTCCCTTGTAAGGCTGAGCCCGAGTGTACCTTTGAACCCAACCGTTTCCACACACCTGTCGCCTGTGAGTCAGTCTTAGGAGTCTTCTCGGTCTTAGTTTCAGTCCGGATGCGGACGAAAAATCGTTAACAAAGAAGTCGCGATCGCTTCGCTTTTGTCATAATATTTGATGTCGACAAGCTCATCCTTCCGACACAAGTCCTTACCAGATTCGGTCTTCTCTTTAAGCCATTTAGTATAAGATGGGGATACCCTGTAGTCCGAGGGCGCGCAGATACGTACCAAAGACGCCTTTGGCGCCACCTCTTGAGCCAATCATCACATATAGAGGAATTCGGCTCTCCTTGCTCGTCCCCAATGACCTCACACTTGGGAATCGTTTGTCTGCGGCCCATCGACGGGGACGCGGTCGGGGTAAATGTGGATAGACCTCTCTAAACCCGGTGAGTTGCAAACGCCTGGTCTTGTCGTCTTCGGAAGGATAGTAAAGGATTTGAGACGAAGCCAAGGCATGAACCAAAGACAGAGGACGACCTTCCCCTTCGTCAATTTGTTTCGCCAATAGGCAAGGTCATTTTGACGCTCGTCTTCATACCGCTTGGCACGCATCGTCAGCATACGAGCGAGATACGAATTGGGCTCACGCGGCGGGGCGAAAAGCCAAAATCTCTCGCAAAGCCACACCTGAAAAAAGAAGAGAAAAATGAAAAAGGCGAAAAAGAAAAAGAAAAAAAAAGGGAAAAAAAAAGAGAAAAAAGACGTGAAAAAAAAAAAAAAACGTGACAAACGAAAAAAAAAAAAAAAAAAAAAAAAAAAAAAAAAAAAAGAAAGAAAAAGAAGGAAAAACGGAAAAACGGAAATACAAACAAAATCGTGATGAGAATACTGACAAAATCGTGGCAGAATGCAGCAAAATCGTGACAAAATCGTGGCAGAATGCAACAAAAACGTGACAAGAATTGTGATAAAAGGAAAATTAATCAAGGATGCGAAATCAGGAGAATAGATCTTGTTACCTGCAGTAGGCGGGAGCATCCCGACCAATCGGCACCAGGGTTCATTTTCTTAGCATCTAAACCTCGAAGGGTTTCGGCGAGAATAATCCAGGAAGGGTTATGTCCCGTCTCCATCTGAGACACAATAGACAAAAGCTTCGCTTGTCCTACACAAGTTGTCTTGTTCATCCTACCTTCGAAGACATAAAGGTGTAACATGATCAATCCAAAGGCCCTGCGGCAGTACGCTGGCAGCGAAGTACTGTCCCGCAAGATACAAAATCTCCTATGAATAGCAAAAAGGTTGACTTCGTCACCAGTCACTATCCCCTCAGACTCCGTCCTGGAAAGGCCAAGGCAGTCTAGATATGTTCCGCGCCACCCTGAATGAAATTTAGGTATAACCGGTATGGCCTCAGCATCCCATCCTCCAAGGGCAGAAAACTCTTCGGATAGAGGGCAGATCTCCCCCTCAGGAAAAGCGAAGACATGGTTGTAAGGATCCCAGTAGCTAAGGCAGTATTCCAACAGCGCAGGTTGAAGGGGGATTTGGCGTAAGGGAAGTAATTGCGCCAAGTGAACGGTCTTTAATTCTTGTCTCTCTGCGCTAGTAAAATCGGTCTCCCATGCTCGCATAGCACTTACTAGATTATTCATAATGATTTATGTTATTTGCACCAGTTTGGGGGACAGCAGAATAAATTTGGCAGTACAGCTCTTCCTTATATATAGAAAGTATAAGGGACGGAAGCACCTAGGATGACAGCCCTAGGGTGCCGTTTTTTTTTTGAGCCGTGTGGGCCTTGGGTCGCGCGCCTCTTAGGCCCGCCCTAGCTCACACCAGTCTTTGGCATGATTCATCGGGTTTTCGCACATCTATCGCGCGCCGGAACGGCCAATTTACATTTCTTCCCCAACAAGTCAATAATTGAATTAAAACCCGTGCACACTTACGGTTTTATTTTCCTTTTTTGTTTTACGGTAGCGGGCTACGCCCACGTTGTTTACCGGTCGTACAAGGTGTCTGAGTCGTATTTCATGCTCACCCATCAAGGTCCGATTTCAAAAAAAAATCTTCAAATTCCGGAATTTCAAAAAAAACTTTTTGGGTCGGCGACCCAACATCCAAGCAATTTATTTCAAAGTCGAAATTTGGGCCGATAGCCCAATTGTTCAAAATTTTCAACATGTTCAAATTTCGGGTCGATGACCCAATCTTTCAAACTCAAATTTCGGGTCGATGACCCAACATTCCAAGCGATGTCAATTCAAGATTCGGGTCGATGACCCAATTATTCAAAATTTTCAAATTCAATTTTCGGGTCGATGACTCATTATTTCAAATAATCCAATTTCAAGATCGATGATCCAAATGTGCTTATGTGATGATTATTGCTAGTACATTTTCTATGTTTCAAATGTAGCAGGATATGCTTCAACTGGGGGCTCTAAAGTCTTCGACTTTAGAGCCATTGCAAACTGGGGGCTCTGAAGCCGTTGGCTTCAGAGACCATTGTCAAGATGAAAAGGATGACATCCACCAAGAATTCAATTCAATACAAGAGTATGAAATGGAAGAATTCCGTAGCTGAAAGCAAATGATGAAAGCGGCGGCAACCTCCTCGGAAAGTCCCGTCCCATTCGGACAAGCGCCAGCAGATGATAAATTTTGGGCCAATGTCAGCAGATGATGAATTTTGGACATACGCCAGCAGATGATAAACTTTGGGCATGAGTCAGCAGTTGCCGAACTACGACGCGGGTTTGATTCCGTCAGAAACGGATACGTAGGCGCCCAAGGATAAGGCTCAACCCACCATTTATGCAATTTATGGGTCGATGACCAACGATGATATTCCGAAGCAACAGAAGCAAGAGCCAACCCCAACGAAGTTTCAGGTATGATCTCTTCTTATGGCTGGCGAGCTTATATACGCAAGTCTAATGGACTATAAACGACCCGAAGAATCCTCAGGTCGAAAGGGACCTGGGGTATACTTTGACTTTCGCCTTGTCCAAGCCTCAGTCAAAGTGGGGGCTCTGTAGATACCCGTATCCGTCGATATTGGAATTTATAGAGAACCCGACAAACACCATTTGATGATAGGACACATGTATTCTTTAGTTGTCATTGTCATTATTTGGAGCTCGTTTTACGAGGTAGAATGGGCGTCGTCGATGAAGTATTTTATTAATTTAAATGATATTTAAATTAATGTTTTTTTAGTGAGTTCATTTTATTAATTTAAATGATATTTAAATTATGGTTTTTTAGGTAATTTCAATTTATTTTATTTTATTTTGAATTTATTTTCCCAAGTTTATTTTATTGAAAATAAAATAAATTTTTGATTTGAAGAATCATTTTATGAGAATGTTTGATTTGAAAAGTCATTTATTTTAATTTATTAATTGATTTGAAAAATCGATTTGAAAAGCGAAGGAAACTCGTTTTGAGTACTTGTTTTTGAGCTCGATTTTGGCTCGGTTTTTGAGCCCGTTTCCTTTACGAATTGGCACGAATCTCGAGTACACTAACCCACCTAGACCAATACCCATCCACCCATGTTCGAACCCCCATACCATGGCCCAAATTCTTGTTCAAAACAACCCCAAGCAGCCCGCACTAAACCGCAACAGGCCCCTGTTTTGGCAGCCAATTCGCGAGCCCAAACCCGCTCCAAACACTACCAAGACCCGCACCCATTAACCCTAACCCATACCCTAGTATCCTACCCATATTATCCTAGCTTAATCACCAAGAAAACCCCCCTCAAACCCTCACAAGAACGGATGGACAGCAGCCATACGGGATTGAGCCCGACTGCTTCCTCCTCTCTTTTAACCTATTTTAAACCCTTATAAATACCACCCCTTCACCATACATTCGTTCCTCTAAGTTCTCCATACATCCAACCATCACTCACAAGCTTTAAACCTCAGAAATAAACCCTAAACATCCTTCAAAAACCCTAAACCAAACCGACACACAAACTGAAACTGTTTGTGTGTCCTCTTCGAAAACCCTTTCGTTCCTCCATCAAAACTCCATAAAAACTCGAGTTTCTTGTTCCTAATTAACCACATAACATCCATCTACACATTAGACAAAGAATTACGAGCCAAATTTCCCTTGAGAGTACACGAAATCCCTCGAAAAACAGAGTGAAATAACACTCTGTTTTCGCGGTTTCTTCTTGTCTGTCCAGTTCTGTTTGTGCTCGTTTTTCGTGCCCAATAACCCAAAACGAGCGGGGGTTGCTCTGAGATCCTTGTTCTCCTATCTTTCTAGTTTTCAAAACATCTTTTAAATCGAATTTTCGTCGTGAAACGAGGGAGATATCACTGTTTTAAAATCGCTGTCCAGAAACTTTCCAAAACGCGTGTTTGCTTTATTTTTCGTCGACGACGGCCTCTCGAGATAAAATCTACCATCGATTACGACCCAAGACGGTGTCAACGATACATGTAGGTTGAGGGTGCATCAAATCCCCTTCTCTTTCCTCTTTTGGTTTCGTTTTTTTATGCTTTTTTATTTGTCTTGTTTTTGTTTGTTTTTCGTTTTAATTATCGTTTGTTTTAAATTAACTATGAAACTAGTTTAGTCCGAGTATGAGTTAAAGTACCACCATGAACACCCGCGTTGACTTGAGATGGGAAAAGAAACCGCTACATCAGTCGGTCGTACACCCCCGTCTCATTTACATATCCTCGTGTTCAAGGTAGGGCATTAATAAAACGATGTTAACTTCGTTCTTCGCTTTTGACATCTCCTCTTCTCTCGTGCAATTCGACCCACCTGAGGACCCGTTGCATGTTAGTATGACCTCTGATTGTTAACATATGACTTATTTAGATGACATTAGATTAATTTAATAACCTAATTAGACACTTTAGGGTATATCGACATAGCTTTAAAAATCAACTAACAATTCTGTAACTTAATGAACGCATCTCTCTCTTTCACCTAATTTCTCGCTAGTATAAGAGTGTGTGACTAGCACCTTCTTATTAACACTCGATGAGTTAAATTAATTAGCGAACTTGACCTAATTGGACCCCTTAGGCCGTGTAGAATAACACACCCGCGCGTTTCTTCTCAATCGATCAACTTGTTTTCTAACTCGTTTTCTAATCCGTTTCGCAATCATTCGATCTAACTAATGAACCTAACTTAGGGACTAGGTTGGCCTTGTCTTGGCCGTGAGGGTGGCCGTTGGTTTGGGCCGTGAGGTGGCCGTTTTATTTACCTTTCTCGTTTTGTTTTTTATGCCGTTTGTTTTCTCGTTGTTTCATTGTTTGTAATTTATCGTTTGTTTATCGAGTTGTAATTTTCGAGTTGGTTTTCTTTTATTGAGTCAAAACCTTTCCAAAAAAAACTTAGTCTTGTTTGGTTAGACGGTTGTTCCCCAATGCTTGTAGGAGCGTAGTAAACCACATGTTGTCTAAAGCAACATGGCCCGGTTTATGCTAATGCATGCTTTGGTGCATAGCCCTATGTCTAATTCGATGAGATTAACTGAAAGCACGCATTACGAGGAGTGACCCAAGGCCGTGTGTCATGTAGGCCGTGAGTCACCCCCCCTTGTGCACGGTTTTCTAGGCCAAGTGGCCGTGTTTTGTGTCGTTTATGGTTACGTATGTAGCAATTGTATTTAGATCGAGTTGTATTTTTAATTTGTTGTTGTGTCGGCATGAAATGCTTGGTTTGTAATAGGTAGATCCCAACGGCTCCCCCATTCCCCCTTAAGCCTTGTTTGTTTCGTTTGAATGTTGCTAGATCAATCAACCCCCGTTCGCAGATATGACTTCCCGTATATAGATCCATATTTTCTGCTTCGGAGTTCAGCTCGATCATGTTGACAATCTCGAAACCACATGCGTCATTGGCAGTTTCGACCCTTACTTCAGAAGTAATGTCTCCTCCTGCCACAGTAATTGGCGTGGCGTCAATGGTGACGGTTTTGCCATTGAGTGGGACCTTGATTTTTCGATGCAGCGTTGATGTTACGGTCCTTGCAGCATGGATCCAGGGCCTTCCCAACAATAAATTGAAGGATGAGCAAATGTCAATTACTTGGCAATTTATTTTCTTTTCCACTTGCCCAGTCTGTACTACCAGGTCGACAAGTCCACTCACTCGACGCACAGTGCCATCGAATGCCCGAACTGTCTGCGTAGTGGGGATGAAGTCATTCTTCTCCAAGCCCAGAATATGCGCCGTTTTCAGAGGGAGTACGTTGACGACCGATCCGTCGTCAACCAAGGTCATAGGGATATGCTTGTTGAGGCACACAGTAGCGATATAGAGGGCGAGGTTATGTCGAGGCCCGAACGGCGGCAGATCTTCGTCGGAGAATGTCACACCGTTGGTAATTTGAGGCCGATTCTGGGCGATGTGAGTGACCATGTCCGCAGGAGTAGTATTTGACGACACGGTCATGTTCATCAAAGCTTGCAACAAAGCTTGGCGATGTTCGAAAGAGCTCAGGATAATTTGCCAGATAGATACGTCGGCCTTAGTCTTTTGGAGTTGCTTGATGAGGGAAGCCTCGGAGGTCGACCCTTCACCAAGAACTTCGACCACTGCCGGCTCTTTTTGAGGTGCCTTACTCGGGGTATCCTTAGCTTTCTCCACACGATATGGGCGTCCGGATCTAGTCAAATGGTTTGACTCTAGGGCATCTTGCCTCACCTTTAAGATTTCTTCTTGGGTGTGAGGGATTGTTGCGCCTTTGACGAGGTAAACATCATCCTCGTCATCAGCCCAAACGCCATTGATTTCATTGCCGCTTCGGAGTATGTAAGGAGTACAGTCGACAACAAAATCCCCGAATGTAATCTCGTTTCTCGAGCTTGGTAGGAATTCGGAGCAATCTACGAATATTCTTCCGACGAAAACCCCTTTTAGACGACATGGGCGAATCAAGTGAGAGTAATCGACACTATCTTCGGTAGAGACAAAGTTAGTGTGGTCGCCAAACGGATTGGTGACGTTGTTGGGCTTTATGGCCGGGATTGGGAGCGTTCCGTTCTCAATCATATCTTGAATTTCGTGCTTTAGTCTAAAGCACCTTTCAGTATCGTGTCCCTTCCCTTGATGAAAGGCACAGTAGGCGTTCGGTTTGTACCATTTGCCTTGTTGTTCAGCAGGTGGGTCCGGAGTTGGACCAATGGGCTTCAACTTTCCTTGGGCCATGAGCCTTTGGAGAGCATAGGCGTAAGTGCACCCAATATCGGTGAATACCCTCGGAGCTTGGCGCGGAGGCCTTTTTGACTGTCCATCTAAGAGATTGACAGTTTCAACAAAGTGGGCCGCTGCGGGCGCTTTTGCTTTAGATGACGAAGCCCCTTGGTACCCCTTTGGCTTCTCAGCTTCAGCAATTCGGACATCGTCCTCTACCTTTATCCCGATCCTTATCAATTCTTTGAAAGAACAAAAATTCTGGTATTTCAGAGCATTACGGTAAATAGGTCGTAAATTCTTCACGAACTTATCTACCATTTCAACTTCATCAGGCTTCTTAGCTAGTTTTACGCTTTCAGCGCGCCATCTTGCGAGGAATTCAGTAAAGCCCTCTTTCTCCTTTTGTGTCATAACCTCCAAAGTTCTTATGTTGGTTTGAATCTCAACATTGTCAGCATAGTGCTTACAGAACTCCACCGTAATATCTTCGAAAGTGGGGAAGTTCTTAAGGTCAAGATTGTAGAACCATGCCTTTGGGTGTTCACCCAGAGATTGGGCGAAAATTTCAGAGAGCATATCAGCAGGTACTCCCTTCAGTGCTAAGTACCCTTTATAGGCCTTAACATGGTGAATGGATCTTGGTGCCCTTGAACTTGGGGATGTCAGTGAGTACCATGTTCGTGGGCAACTTATCATGAACCGGGGCGTAGGCCCTAGCATTCTCATAGTGGATGTTCTTCCCCTGGGAGAGCTTCAAACGGTCTTCGATGAACTTGAACCGTTTCTCCAGGTCAGTCAATGGTGGAGGGGGTGGAGGTGAATCTTCACTCAGCTTAGATTCGATTGCATCCATCCTAGTCATCATGAGGTTCACGGCCTCAGTAAGCTTGTTAACAGCATCTTCCATTGCTTGACGTCGGGTTTTTGGCGGCCTTTCTACAAGAAAACCCCGTACTGAGTCAATATTTAAAGTAAGAGCCCCTGCACACTTAAGGACCCGACCCCAACTTGACTCAAACAAAGACTCGACTTGAGATTGACTAACCAGAGGTTCGACTCACGGTTTGATTTAGACATCGGTTCATTTTAGACTCGACAAAACGACATGACTCAAACTGTCATAACTCGATTCTAAACTGGACTTGGTGTGACTAAACCCGTGATTGGGCTAACATAGCCCATGGGTTCGAGTGAAAACGTCCTAAAGGGCCTAGCTTGGACGTTTTTTGTGGACTATCCTAGACCAAAAGGTCGACCAACATGACTCGAAGCCCAAGAGGTGAGCTTGGGTGACCCAACAAGGTCGTGTTCTAGATTCTTAGAACAAAACAAACCCGGCCTAACACGGCCATGACCCGGACACGACTCGATGCATTTCATGCTTGGTTGAGGTTCGAGAAACATTTTGGATTGATTTTGAAAAAAAGAAGGATTGATTTGAAAATGAGTTTTGAAATGGGCAGCATGCCGGCTATAAAAAGCTCATTTTGGGCCGAAATTTCTAGTCCTATTTGGGCAACGTTCCGCGTTTTTAAAACCATGCTATTTTGAAAGTCAGTTGTTCAAAAGTTCGGTTTTGAAAAGGACATGGGAATTTTCGAAAAAAAGACTCGGGATAACACATTGCACATTGTCATTCTCATGTTATAAGGATGTATGCTCCTAGACATCTCTAAGTCTCGGCAAGTCTTCTATAAGAAGGTCTATGCCCTCCATCCTTTTGCGGCCTTATAGAGCGAGGTGTCTTAAGGTAGAGTACCTAGAAGATCGTCCCCACTCGCAAGAACCACGCGAGGCGAAGTGGAAGCGAGCAATGTGCAGCTTCCTGGCATAGTGGGACGTCGCCCCCCACGCATCACGAAGAAACGCTGGGACGGCCCGGGTAAGTCCTTAAGGGTTTATGCATGAATCGTAGCACTATGAGTAATGTTTTACTTTCCAACACTTTCTTTTCAAGTTTCACCTCGGAGGAAAAGACCCTAGAAACACAGTGTAACTAGTCCTCTTTTCCCCAGCGGAGTCGCCAAACTGTGGACAAGGCCCTCGGGAACTGCGTCCGAGGGATCCACACCCGGCATAATCGACTCGAGGTTCTTTCGAATCGAATTAAGACATATTAGAGTCGCCACCAAGTTTTTTGGGAACTTGGAACCGTTCAAGTCAACTTTACACCTTTCATCGAAAAGCATAAAGCCAATCGACTACGAGTGATTAAAGATAAAGACTTGTACCCTATATCACTCGATTTGAATGACTCTCGTAATCCAATGGTATTTAGACGGATCCACAAACCATAGATCTTGAGTAAGGGGTGAGGGTACGTGTTGGGAAGCCCATAAGGACACCCAACCCCGCCCGTCAATAACGGCCTCTACTAAGTCAAGTGTCGGATTTCAAACAAGGTCATAGCTCTTTGCGATGTATGATATGCAAACGTTGTTTTAACCCTAACATGTGACAACAATTTCTATGTCGTTTTAGATGCAACTAAACTAACTTTGTCAAAGTTGTAATTTAGCATGTGGGTTGATTGATCTAGCAACATGTAAACAAAGCAAACAAGGCTCAAGGGGGAATGGGGGAGCCGTTGGGATCTACCTATTAAAAACCAGGCATTTCATGCCGACACAACAATAAATTAAAGATACAACTCGATCTAAATACAATTGCTACATACGACGCAATACACGACACAAGGCACGGCCATTGGCCTAGAAAACCGTGCACATGAGGGGTGGCCCACGGCTCACATGACACACGGCCTTGGGTCACTCCTCGTAATGTGTGCTTTCACTTAATCCCATCGAATTAGACATAGGGCTACGCACCAAAGCATGCATTAGCATAAACCGGGCCATGTTGCTTTAGACAACACGCGGTTTACTACGCTCCTACAAGCATTGGGAACAACCGTCTAACCAAACAAGACCAAGGTTTTTAGAAAAGGTTTTGACTCAATAAAAGTAAAACAAACTTGAAATATTACAACTCGATAAACAAACTGTAAATTACAAGCTACAAAACAACAAAGAACAAATGATAAACAAAAAAAGAGAAACGAAATAAGAAAGCCAAAACACACGGCCAACTCACGGCCCAAACTAACGACAACCCTCATGGCCAAGACAAGGCCAACCTAGTTCCTAAGTTATATTCATTGGTTAGATCGAATGATTGCGAAAAGGGATAAGAAACAAGTTAGAAAACGAGTTAGAAACGACGTTGATTGATTGTCGCATGAGGGTGCATTCTACACGGCCTAAAGGGTCTAATTAGGTCAAATTCGCTAATTAATTTAACTCATCGAGTGTCAATAAGAAGGTGCTAATCACGCACTCTTATTCTAACGAGAAATTAGGTGAAAGAGAGAGATGCATTCAATTATTTACAGAATCGTCGATTGATTTTATAACTTACGTCGAAGCCACCTATCGTGTCTAATTAGATTATTAAATTAATTTAAAGTCATCTAAATACGTCATAGGTTAACAATCAGAGGTTAAACTAACATACAACGGGTCCTAGGGTATGTCGATTTGGCGAAACAATAAGGGGGTCGAAAGTTTACGAAAGTTAGACAACTCGTTTTATTTATGCCCTACCTTGAACACGAGGATATGTAAATGAGACGGGGTGTACGACCGACAGAAGGAGCGGTTTCTTTTCCCATCTCAAGTCAACGCGGGTGTTCATGGTGGTACTTTAACTCATACTCGGACTAACTAGTTTCATAGTTAATTTAAAACAAACGATAATTAAAACGAAAAACAAACAAAAACAAGACAAATAAAAAAGCATAAAAAAACGAAACCAAAAGAGGAAAGAGAAGGGGATTTGATGCACCCTCAACCTACATGTATCGTTGACACCGTCTTGGGTCGTAATCGATGGTAGATTTTATCTCGAGAGGCCGTCGTCGACGAAAAATAAAGCAAACACGCGTTTTGGAAAGTTTCCGGACAGCGATTTTAAAACAGTGATATCTCCCTCGTTTCACGACGAAAATTCGATTTAAAAGATGTTTTGAAAACTAGAAGAGAGGAGAACAAGGATATCAAAGCAACCCCGCTCGTTTTGGGTTATTGGGCACGAAAAACGAGCACAAACAGAACTGGACAGACAAGAAGAAACCAAAAAAACAGAGTGTTATTTCACTCTGTTTTTCGAGGGATTTCGTGTACTCTCAAGGGCAATTTGGCTCGTAATTCTTTGTCTAATGTGTAGATGGATGTTATGTGGTTAATTAGGAACAAGAAACTCGAGTTTTTATGGAGTTTTGATGGAGGAACGAAAGGGTTTTCGAAGAGGACACACAAACAGTTTCAGTTTGTGTGTCGGTTTGGTTTAGGGTTTTTGAAGGATGTTTAGGGTTTGTTTCTGAGGTTTAAAGCTTGTGAGTGATGGTTGGATGTATGGAGAACTTAGAGGAACGAATGTATGGTGAAGGGGTGGTATTTATAAGGGTTTAAAATAGGTTAAAAGAGAGGAGGAAGCAGTCGGGCTCAATCCCGTATGGCTGCTGTCCATCCGTTCTTGTGAGGGTTTGAGGGGGGTTTTCTTGGTGATTAAGCTAGGATAATATGGGTAGGATACTAGGGTATGGGTTAGGGTTAATGGGTGCGGGTCTTGGTAGTGTTTGGAGCGGGTTTGGGCTCGCGAATTGGCTGCCAAAACAGGGGCCTGTTGCGGTTTAGTGCGGGCTGCTTGGGGTTGTTTTGAACGAGAATTTGGGCCATGGTATGGGGGTTCGAACATGGGTGGATGGTTATTGGTCTAGGTGGGTTAGTGTACTCGAGATTCGTGCCAATTAGTAAAGGAAACGGGCTCAAAAACCGAGCCAAAATCGAGCTCAAAAACAAGTACTCAAAACGAGTTTCCTTCGCTTTTCAAATCGATTTTTCAAATCAATTAATAAATTAAAATAAATGACTTTTCAAACAAACATTCTCATAAAATGATTCTTCAAATTGAAAATTTATTTTATTTTCAATAAAATAAACTTGGGAAAATAAATTCAAAATAAAATAAAATAAATTGAAATTACCTAAAAAACCATAATTTAAATATCATTTAAATTAATAAAATGAACTCACTAAAAAAACATTAATTTAAATATCATTTAAATTAATAAAATACTTCATCGACGACGCCCATTCTACCTCGTAAAACGAGCTCCAAATAATGACAATGACAACTAAAGAATACATGTGTCCTATCATCATCGGGTGTTTGTCGGGTTCTCTATAAATTCCAATATCGACGGATACGGGTATCTCTGAGCCCCACTTTGACCGAGGCTTGGACAAGGCGAAAGTCAAAGTATACCCCAGGTCCCTTTCGACCGAGGATTCTTGGTCGTTTATAGTCCATTAGACTTGCGTATATAAGCTCTTGACCATAAGAAGAGATCATACCCGAAACTTCGTTGGGGTTGGCTCTTGCTTCGTTGCTTCGGAATATCATCGTTGGCCATCGACCCATAAATTGCATAAATGGTGGGTTGAGCCTTATCCTTGGGCGCCTACGTATCCGTTTCTGACGGAATCAAACCCGCGTCGTAGTTCGGCAACTACTGACTCATGCCCAAAGTTTATCATCTCTGGCGTATGTCCAAAATTCATCATCGGTACCGACATTGGCCCAAAATTTATCATCTGCTTTGGCGCTTGTCCGAATGGGACGGGACTTTCCGAGGAGGTTGCCGCCGCTTTCATCATTTGCTTTCAGCTACGGAATTCTTCCATTTCATACTCTTGTATTGAATTGAATTCTTGGTGGATGTCATCCTTTTCATCTTGACAATGGTCTCGAAGCCAATGGCTTGAGCCCCTGATTTGCAATGGCTCTAAAGTCGAAGACTTTAGAGCCCCCAGTTGAAGCATATCCTGCTACATTTGAAACATAGAAAATGTACTAGCAATAATCATCACATAAGCACATTTGGATCATCGATCTTGAAATTGGATTATTTGAAATAATGAGTCATCGACCCGAAAATTGAATTTGAAAATTTTGAATAATTGGGTCATCGACCCGAATCTTGAATTGACATCGCTTGGAATGTTGGGTCATCGACCCGAAATTTGAGTTTGAAAGACTGGGTCATCGACCCGAAATTTGAACATGTTGAAAATTTTGAACAATTGGGCTATCGGCCCAAATTTCGACTTTGAAATAAATTGCTTGGATGTTGGGTCGCCGACCCAAAAAGTTTTTTTTGAAATTCCGGAATTTGAAGATTTTTTTTTGAAATCGGACCTTGATGGGTGAGCATGAAATACGACTCAGACACCTTGTACGACCGGTAAACAACGTGGGCGTAGCCGCCACCGTAAAACAAAAAGGAAAATAAAACCGTAAGTGTGCACGGGTTTTAATTCAATTATTGACTTGTTGGGGAAGAAATGTAAATTGGCCGTTCCGGCGCGCGATAGATGTGCGAAAACCCGATGAATCATGCCAAAGACTGGTGTGAGCTAGGGCGGGCCTAAGAGGCGCGCGACCCAAGGCCCATACGGCTCAAAAAAAAAACGGCACCCTAGGTTGTCATCCTAGGTGCTTCCGTCCCTTATACTTTCTATATATAAGGAAGAGTCAGATCGCCAAATTTATTCTCATTGTCCCCCAAACTGGTGCAAATAACATAAATCATTATGAATAATCTAGTAAGTGCTATGCGAGCATGGGAGACCGATTTTACTAGCGCAGAGAGACAAGAATTAAAGACCGTTCACTTGGCGCAATTACTTCCCTTACGCCAAATCCCCCTTCAACCTGCGCTGTTGGAATACTGCCTTAGCTCGGGATCCTTACAACCATGTCTTCGCTTTTCCGAGGGGGAGATCGCCCTCTATCCGAAGAGTTTTCTCGCCCTTGGAGGATGGGATCCGAGGCCATACCGGCTATACCTAAATTTCATTCGGGGTGGCGTGGAACATATCTAGACTGCCTTGGCCTTTCCAGGACGGAGTCCGAGGGGATAGTGATTTGGTGACGAAGTCAACCTTTTTGCTATTCATAGGAGATTTTGTATCTTGCGGGACAGTACTTCGCTGCCAGCGTACTGCCGCAGGGCCTTTGGATTGATCATGTTACACCTTTATGTCTACGAAGGTAGGATGAACAAGACAACTTGTGTAGGACAAGCGAAGCTTTTGTCTATTGTGTCTCAGATGGAGACGGGACATAACCCTTCCTGGATTATTCTCGCCGAAACCCTTCGAGGTTTAGATGCTAAGAAAATGAACCCTGGTGCCGATTGGTCGGGATGCTCCCGCCTACTGCAGGTAACAAGATCTATTCTCCTGATTTCGCATCCTTGATTAATTTTCCTTTTATCACAATTCTTGTCACGTTTTTGTTGCATTCTGCCACGATTTTGTCACGATTTTGCTGCATTCTGCCACGATTTTGCTGTATTCTGTCACGATTTTGCTGTATTTCCGTTTTTTCCTTCTTTTTTCTTTCTTTTTTTTTCTTTTTCTTTTTCTTCCGGTTTTTTTTTTTTTTTTTTATTCGTTTGTCACGTTTTTTCTTTTTTTTTGTCACGTCTTTTTTTCTCTTTTTTTTTCCTTTTTTTCCTTTTTCGCCTTTTTCATTTTTCTCTTCTTTTTTCAGGTGTGGCTTTGCGAGAGATTTTGGCTTTTCGCCCCGCCGCGTGAGCCCAATTCGTATCTCGCTCGTATGCTGACGATGCGTGCCAAGCGGTATGAAGACGAGCGTCAAAATGACCTTGCCTATTGGCGAAACAAATTGACAGGAGGGGAAGGTCGTCCTCTGTGCTGGTTCATGCCTTGGCTTCGTCTCAAATCCTTTACTATCCTTCCGGAAGACGACAAGACCAGACGTTTGCAACTACTGGGTTTAGAGAGGTCTATCCACATTTACCCTGACCGCGTCCTGCGTCAGATGGGCCGCAGACAAACGATTCCCAAGTGTGAGGCTGTTCTGGGACGAGCAAGGGAGCTGAATTCCTCTATATGTTATGATTGGCTCAAGAGGTGGCGCCAAAGGCGTCTTTGGTACGTATCTGCGCGCCCTCAGACTACCTGGGTATCCCCATCTTATACTAAATGGCTTAAAGAGAAGACCGAATCAGGTAAGGACTTGTGTCGGAAGGATGAGCTTGTCGACATCAAATATTATGACAAAAGCAGAAGCAGTCGCGACTTCTTTGTTAACGATTTTTCGTCTGCATCTAGACCTGAAACTAAGACTGAGAAGACTCCTAAGACTGACTCACAGGCGACAGGTGTGTGGAAACGGTTGGGTTCAAAGGTACACTCGGGCTCAGCCTTAGAAGGGAGGCTTGGTCCTCGCTTGAGTGTAAAAGATAGGCTGGGCCCTCGGGAGGAAATGACGATCCCTCCTAAGAAGCGTGCTAGACAGAACACAACTACCCCTCCTCCACAGGAGCCTCGGTCACGTGACCCAAAAGGCAAAGGGAAAAAGAAGATGTAGGAGCCTTCGACTCCAATTTATTATTTGAATACTACTACTTATTTTTGTTGCTAGCTGTTTTTTTTTTTTTTTTTTTTTTTTTTTTGAAGGATGTAATGGGCATCGCCCGATCTTTAATAAGACTTACTATCTATTAAAATTCCCAGTTTCTGCATAAAATTTCATTTTATTCAAGGAAGGGTCGGTTGTACTCTTTTAAAGAGCTGCCTACGTATCTGTCATCAACAGAATCAAACCGAGCTCGTAGTTCCACAAAACAAACGCGCTACAATCATCGATTTATAACGCATAAAAAAAGCAGCGAAGCAAAAGTGCCGCGGCCTAGACTCGCTCACGAGCACTGCAATTCAAAATTTTATTTTACGACATTGAGAGTGAGTTCTACGGATAGTATTTCTTCAGTTGATCCAAATTCGTCGGATTCGCAAAGTCATTTCCATCTAGATCTGTCAGTCTGACTGCGCCTCCCGATAATATCTTCTTTACCATGTAAGGACCGGCCCGATTCGGCTTGAATTTTCCCCTCGGGTCAATCGGTAGTAAAGCGCGAACGGACTTTAGGACTAAATCCCCATCTTTTATTCCTCGAGGTTTCACCTTCTTGTTAAACGCCCTTTGTATCCTTTTTCGATAGAGTTGAACATGGTGTAGTGCATTTAACCGTCGCTCGTCGAGCATGACCAAGGAATCATACGGCTTGCGGCCCGATCACCTTGAGGGACGACTTTCTAACAGGATCCTTAAAGAAGGTACCTCTAATTCGATAGGTGAATCGCTTCCATCCCATATGTTAAATAGAACGGAGTTGCTCCAAAGTGGTCGTGCGAATAGACGTTCAGTATCCCCAAAGTGCGAACGGTATCTTTTCTGGCCATTCGCGATAATTGTCGGTCATCTTCTTGAGAATCACAGTGATTGTCTTGTTGGCGGCTTCCACCGCCCCATTTGTTTGAGGTCGATATGGTGACGACTTGTGGTGTTTGATTTTATACTTTTCAAGTATTACTAGCGATTTCAGCCTGGAAGTGAGTGCCATGGTCGCTAATGAGCTCATGTGGCACCCCATATCTGCAAATGATTTCATTCTGAATGAACTTTGCTACTTGCTTTGCTTCTAGAACTTTGTATGATTTCACTTCCACCCACTTCGTGAAGTAATCGATGGCGACTAGCATGAAACAAAGTGCCCACTGTTCCGGATGGGTTGACCTTTCCAATAATGTCGATTCCCCATGTTGAGAAAGGCCATGGTGATGTTAAAGTGTATAGCAGTGATGGCGGCACGTGCTGTATGTTTGCGAAGATTTGGCAATTATGGCAATGTTTGACATATTGGCGACAATCTGTCTCCATCGTGGTTCAATAATACCCTAATCTCATGATTTTACGAACCAAAGATATGGGCATTCATGTGTGGGCCACATTCTCCGTCATGGACTTCTTCCATGACTCTTTTCATGATTGGTGAGTCTATGCATCGCAAAAGGATATTTTGCGCGGTCTTCTTGTACAATTGTCCGTCATTGGTTCTAACGAACTGAGCGGCTAACATTCGAATAGCGCGCTTTCCGCGGTTATCCATGTCGGGTGGATACTCTCCTGATTCTTTAAATTTCGGAATAGCATGATACCAAGGTTCGGCCTCGGTTTCTTCTGTGTCTCCGATTACATTAACATAAGCAGGTGATGATCTTCGTTCGACACATATCGGCATAGTATCCATATGATCGGTATGTTGATCAAAGCGACTAGTTTTGATAGTGCGTCAGCAAACTGGTTTTCGTCTCTGGGGAGGTGCACATACTTGACCTCGGTGAACAACTTTTCTAGTTCTTCTATTTTCGCTTGGTACGGAGCCAAGCTATCACTTCGGGTTTTCCATGTCCCGGCCACTTGATTGATCACTAATGACGAGTCCCCATGTACTACAAGCTTTTTGATGCCTAACTCGAGAGCACTGTGCAAACCGAGTAGGCATGCTTCATATTCAGCCGCGTTATTAGTGACGTTAAAGTCCAACTTGATCGAAATAGGAACATGTTCACCCTCCGGTGAAATGAGTAGAACTCCTATCCCGTATCCCCTATAGTTCGATGCTCCATCGAAATAGAGGTCCCACGTATCATTGTCTATGTGAACGATATCCTCGTCGGGAAACGACCACGTATCTACAACCTCAGTTTCTTCTATTGGGTTATCTGCTAGGAAGTCTGCAACCGCCCTTCCCTTTATCACTTTTAGCGGTACATATTTGTGTCGAATTCGGAAAGCATTAGAGTCCACCTTGACACCCTGCCGTTCAGAACCGGTTTTTCAAACAAGTATTTGATTGGATCCATCTTCGAGTGGATGCAGACACTGTGACTGAGCATGTAGTGCCGTAGTTTCTTTGTAGCCCATACTAAAGCCAAACATGTCTTTTCGAGCTGAGTATACTTGATTTCATACTCCAAGAACTTTTTACTAATGTAGTAAATCGCTCTTTCCTCTTTATCGACTATCTGCGCCAGCATTGCCCCCATTGCAAGATCCGTCAGAATCGTAAGATACAATAAAAGTGGTAACCCAGCCGTTGGTGGGCTAAGCACGGGAGGGGAAGATAGTATTTCTTTGATCTTATCGAACGCAGCTTGACAGTGATCATCCCATACGACGTGTTCCCCGACCTTCAATTTCTTGAAAATTGGCTCGCATATCATCGTTAGCCTTGCCACGTACCGACTTATGTATTGGATTCTTCCCAGGAAACCTCGAATTTCTTTCTCGGTTCTCGGGTGAGGCATTTCCATTATGGCCTTTATTTTTGATGGGTCCACCTCGATGCCACGGTGGCTAACGATGTGACCCAACAGTTTGATGGATGTGACTCCGAATGCGCATTTTTGTGGATTCAGCCTCATGTTATACTTGCGCAATCGTTCGAAGAATTTGCGTAGTGTGCCAAGGTGGCCATCACGCTCCTTTGACTTGACAATCATGTCGTCGACATAAACCTCGACTTCCTTGTGCATCAAATCATGTAACAATGTTGTCGTGCGGTCCTCCTCCGGTATGTAGCCCCTGCGTTTATCAACCCAAAAGGCATTCTTTGTGTAGCAATAGGTTCCCCATTGCGTTCGAACGCAGTCTTATGCATATCTTCTTTCGCCATCTTAATCTGATTATAACCGGCGTACCCATCCATAAAGGATAGTAACGCGTGCTTTGCCGTGTTGTCAACCAGGATGTCGATGTGAGGTAATGGGAAATCGTCCTTCGGACTTGCCTTGTTTAGATCCCGGAAGTCCACACAAACCCGAACTTTACCATCTTTCTTAGGCCTTTGGGACGACGTTAGCCACCCGGTCCGAGTATTCGACACCTTGATGAACTGACTTTGAGTTGCTTGTCGATTTCTTCTTTGACCTTCGAGAGACCAATCTGTATGCATTTTGCGTAGTTTCTTGACCGGCTTATATCCCGGCTTGATTGGGATCCCGTGCTCCGCAATTTCCCTATCAATGCCTGGCATGTCTTTGTAGGACCATGCGAAAACATCTTTGAACTCATGCAACAAATCAATGAACCCCTGTCTTTCGGTGGGACTTAAAGTAGTTCCTATTTTAAGCTCCTGTGGTTCTAAGGTTGTACCTACATTGATAGTTTCGGTATCTTCGATGATCGAAGTTTTCTGTTCGTACTCTTCCAACCCTTTTATCAACTGTAGAGGCGGTTCCATTTCTTCTTCTTCTTCTTCTTCGACCAACTTCTCATCCTCGACCTCAGTCTCAATGTCATTATTAAAACAATCATTTTCAAAGTTTGAATTGCAATGTAAGTAAGACAAGTCGTAAGCAAACTGGTTCATATTATTATTGATTTGAAATTGCGCGAAATGCGCTAACATTTGAGCCAACTGGTCAGAGCTCAGTGGCGAGATAGGGGTATTCGGGACAGGCCCCGGAATACCACCATTAGGAAAAGGTGCATAGGAAGGGAAAGCTAGGGGAGGGATATTTTCAACACCTGACTTCTTAGACTCAATCTTAGGACTTAACTCAGACTCAGACTCAGACTCTGACTCAGACTCAGAATCGGTAACATCATCTGGCTTGAACATCTCTCCTTCTCCCGTTGTCAACTTGAAAAGAAGTCCTTTGTTATCAGTCCACTTGATTGTTTTCCGCCATCACCGTGTTGGTCCTAAGAGGATCCACATCGGTGATGAGGGTAGATGGATCGAACCGCTCGCTCCTCAGGATCATGCTTACCAAATCTTCGTTTGGTATTGGTGATTTCTTCTCTTCACCGAAAAGGAGACCCATGGCGTTCTCGTCATTTATTGGATCCGGTTTGGTTTCTATGGGCATCACGGTTAGAATGTCTTCAGGGATGTAGTAGCAATCTTGGAATACTTCGATTCCTGGGACCATGATGTTCTTCTTTGGGTCGAAGATAGGTTCGGGGAAGTCCATGCAAGGGAGCTCTTCCCCAGCTTTCACGAAGTGACCGTTTAGAGTTAGGTGATACGGTCCCATTTTAATATCTCGATCGTCGATCGTTCTTCCCCTCTTTTCCCGTAGATCTTTCTCAGTGGGCTCATATCCAAACCCGAACGTTACTCCCTTGGCTACGGGTGGTTTCAACTTGAAAGCCTCCTCCCTTCTAGGATATAAAGAGAAATCGAAGTACTTCTCAGTTCTGAGAATCACCTCGCAGACATGACTTCCCGTATATAGATCCATATTTTCTGCTTCGGAGTTCAGCTCGATCATGTTGACAATCTCGAAACCACATGCGTCATTGGCAGTTTCGACCCTTACTTTAGAAGTAATGTCTCCTCCCCGCCACGTAATTGGCGTGGCGTCAATGGTGACGGTTTTGCCATTGAGTGGGACCTTGATTTTTCGATGCAGCGTTGATGTTACGGCCCTTGCAGCATGGATCCAGGGCCTTCCCAACAATAAATTGAAGGATGAGCAAATGTCAATTACTTGGCAATTTATTTTCTTTTCCACTTGCCCAGTCTGTACTACCAGGTCGACAAGTCCACTCACTCGACTCACAGTGCCATCGAATGCCCGAACTGTCTGCGTAGTGGGGATGAAGTCATTCTTCTCTAAGCCCAGAATATGCGCCGTTTTCAGAGGGAATACGTTGACGGCCGATCCGTCGTCAACCAAGGTCATAGGGATATGCTTGTTGAGGCACACAGTAGCGATATAGAGGGCCAGGTTATGTCGAGGCCCGAACGGCGGCAGATCTTTGTCGGAGAATGTCACACCGTTGGTAATTTGAGGCCGATTCTGGGCGATGTGAGTGACCATGTCCGCAGGAGTAGTATTTGACGACACGGTCATGTTCATCAAAGCTTGCAACAAAGCTTGGCGATGTTCGAAAGAGCTCAGGATAAGTTGCCAGATAGATACGTCGGCCTTAGTCTTTTGGAGTTGCTTGATGAGGGAAGCCTCGGAGGTCGACCCTTCACCAAGAACTTCGACCACTGCCGGCTCTTTTTGAGGTGCCTTACTCGGGGTATCCTTAGCTTTATCCACACGATATGGGCGTCCGGATCTAGTCAAATGGTTTGACTCTAGGGCATCTTGCCTCACCTTTAAGATTTCTTCTTGGGTGTGAGGGATTGTTGCGCCTTTGACGAGGTAAACATCATCCTCGTCATCAGCCCAAACGCCATTGATTTCATTGCCGCTTCGGAGTATGTAAGGAGTACAGTCGACAACAAAATCACCGAATGTAATCTCGTTTCTCGAGCTTGGTAGGAATTCGGAGCAATCTACGAATATTCTTCCGACGAAAACCCCTTTTAGACGACATGGGCGAATCAAGTGAGAGTAATCGACACTATCTTCGGTAGAGACAAAGTTAGTGTGGTCGCCAAACGGATTGGTGACGTTGTTGGGCTTTATGGCCGGGATTGGGAGCGTTCCGTTCTCAATCATATCTTGAATTTCGTGCTTTAGTCTAAAGCACCTTTCAGTATCGTGTCCCTTCCCTTGATGAAAGGCACAGTAGGCATTCGGTTTGTACCATTTGCCTTATTGTTCAGCAGGTGGATCCGGAGTTGGACCAATGGGCTTCAACTTTCCTTGGGCCATGAGCCTTTGGAGAGCATAGGCGTAAGTGGACCCGATATCGGTAAATACCCTCGGAGCTTGGCACGGAGGCCTTTTTGACTGTCCATCTAAGAGATTGACAGTTTCAACAAAGTGGGCCGCTGCGGGTGCTTTTGTTTTAGATGACGAAGCCCCTTGGTATCCCTTTGGCTTCTCAGCTTCAGCAATTCGGACGTCGTCCTCTACCTTTATCCCGATCCTTATCAATTCTTTGAAAGAACCAAAATTCTGGTATTTCAGAGCATTACGGTAAACAGGTCGTAAATTCTTCACGAACTTATCTACCATTTCAACTTCATCAGGCTTCTTAGCTAGTTTTACGCTTTCAGCGCGCCATCTTGCGAGGAATTCATTAAAGCCCTCCTTCTCCTTTTGTGTCATAACCTCCAAAGTTCTTATGTTGGTTTGAATCTCAACATTATCAGCATAGTGCTTACAGAACTCCACCGTAATATCTTCGAAAGTGGGGAAGTTCTTGAGGAAAAGATTATAGAACCACGCCTTTGGGTGTTCGCCCAGAGATTGGGCGAAAATTTCAGAGAGCATATCAGCAGGTACTCCCTTCAGTGCTAAGTACCCTTTATAGGCCTTAACATGGTGAACTGGATCTTCGGTGCCCTTGAACTTGGGTATGTCAGTGAGTACCATGTTCGTGGGCAACTTATCCTGAACCGGGGCGTAGGCCCTAGCATTCTCATAGTGGATGTTCTTCCCCTGGGAGAGCTTCAAACGGTCTTCGATGAACTTGAACCGTTTCTCCAGGTCAGTCAGTGGTGGAGGGGGTGGAGGTGAATCTTCACTCAGCTTAGATTCGATTGCATCCATCCTAGTCATCATGAGGTTCACAGTGTCGACGGATACGGGTATCTACATAAAGGCCGCCAAAAACCCGACGTCAAGCAATGGAAGATGCTGTTAACAAGCTTACTGAGGCCGTGAACCTCATGATGACTAGGATGGATGCAATCGAATCTAAGCTGAGTGAAGATTCACCTCCACCCCCTCCACCACTGACTGACCTGGAGAAACGGTTCAAGTTCATCGAAGACCGTTTGAAGCTCTCCCAGGGGAAGAACATCCACTATGAGAATGCTAGGGCCTACGCCCCGGTTCAGGATAAGTTGCCCACGAACATGGTACTCACTGACATCCCCAAGTTCAAGGGCACCGAAGATCCAGTTCACCATGTTAAGGCCTATAAAGGGTACTTAGCACTAATGGGAGTACCTGCTGATATGCTCTCTGAAATTTTCGCCCAATCTCTGGGAGAACACCCGAAGGCGTGGTTCTACAATCTTGACCTTAAGAACTTCCCCACTTTCGAAGATATTACGGTGGAGTTCGTAAGCACTATCCGACAATGTTGAGATTCAAACCAACATAAGAACTTTGGAGGTTATGACACAAAAGGAGAAAGAGGGCTTTACTGAATTCCTCGCAAGATGGCGCGCCGAAAGCGTGAAATTAGCCAAGAAGCCTGATGAAGTTGAAATGGTAGATAAGTTCGTGAAGAATTTACGACCTATTTACCGTAATGCTCGAAATACCGAATTTTGGTTCTTTCAAAGAATTGATAAGGATCGGGATAAAGGTAGAGGACGATGTCCGAATTGTCAAGCCGAGAAGCCAAAGGGGTACCAAGGGGCTTCGTCATCTAAAGCAAAAGCGCCCCAGCGCCCACTTTGTTGAAACCGTCAATCTCTTAGATGGACAAGTCAAAAAAGGCCTCCGCGCCAAGCTCCGAGGGTATTCACCGATATTGGGTGCACTTACGCCTATGCTCTCCAAAGGCTCATGGCCCAAGGAAAGTTGAAGCCCATTGGTCCAACTCCGGACCCACCGCCGAACAACAAGGCAAATGGTACAAACCGAACACCCCTCGTGCCTTTCATCAAGGGAAGGGACACGATACTGAAAGGTGCTTTGGACTAAAGCACGAAATTCAAGATATGATTGAGAACGGAACGCTCCCAATCCCGGCCATAAAACCCAACAACGTCACCAATCCGTTTGGCGACCACACTAACTTTGTCTCTACCGAAGATAGTGTCGATTACTCTCACTTGATTCGCCCATGTCGCCATAAAACCCAACAACGTCACCATGAAAAAGGCGAAAAAGAAAAAAAAAGGAAAAAAAAAAGAGAAAAAAAGACGTGACAAAAAAAAGAAAAAACGTGAAAAACGAAAAAAAAAAAAAAAAAAAAAAAAAAAAAAAAAAAAAAAAAAGAAAAAAAAAAAGAAAGAAAAAAGAAGGAAAAAACGGAAATACAGCAAAATCGTGACAGAATACAGCAAAATCGTAGCAGAATGCAGCAAAATCGTGACAAAATCGTGGCAGAATGCAACAAAAACGTGACAAGAATTGTGATAAAAGGAAAATTAATCAAGGATGCGAAATCAGGAGAATAGATCTTGTTACCTGCAGTAGGCGGGAGCATCCCGACCAATCGGCACCAGGGTTCATTTTCTTAGCATCTAAACCTCGAAGGGTTTCGGCGAGAATAATCCAGGAAGGGTTATGTCCCGTCTCCATCTGAGACACAATAGACAAAAGCTTCGCTTGTCCTACACAAGTTGTCTTGTTCATCCTACCTTCCAAGACATAAAGGTGTAACATGATCAATCCAAAGGCCCTGCGGCAGTACGCTGGCAGCGAAGTACTGTCCCGCAAGATACAAAATCTCCTATGAATAGCAAAAAGGTTGACTTCGTCACCAGTCACTATCCCCTCAGACTCCGTCCTGGAAAGGCCAAGGCAGTCTAGATATGTTCCGCGCCACCCTGAATGAAATTTAGGTATAGCCGGTATGGCCTTAGCATCCCATCCTCCAAGGGCAGAAAACTCTTCGGGTAGAGGGCAGATCTCCCCCTCAGGAAAAGCGAAGACATGGTTGTAAGGATCCCAGTAGCTAAGGCAGTATTCCAACAGCGCAGGTTGAAGGGGGATTTGGCGTAAGGGAAGTAATTGCGCCAAGTGAACGGTCTTTAATTCTTGTCTCTCTGCGCTAGTAAAATCGGTCTCCCATGCTCGCATAGCACTTACTAGATTATTCATAATGATTTATGTTATTTGCACCAGTTTGGGGGACAGCAGAATAAATTTGGCAGTACAGCTCTTCCTTATATATAGAAAGTATAAGGGACGGATGTAATACCCGTCCTTTTAGGGACCCTTTGACCATCGTTGACCGACCTTGGGAGCGGAAGTAGCCTTAGGAATGTATACCAAAACCTGTTTGAGCGGCGTGTAAGAGTGGTACTCGATAGAGTAGAGGCTACTCGATCGAGTAGCTAGGGTACTCGATCGAGTAGGGGGCTACTCGATCGAGTATGTTGGGTACTCGATCGAGTGCCCGGTTTCCAGCGAGGGTTATATATCGCGTTTTGTTAAATCCACAAATCACTTTCGCCACTTTCCTCCTATCCTTCAGCCGCCTCTTTCCCTTCCCTTCACCTCAAAACCTCCATGGATGCCTCTTGAAGATCCTTATGCCTTAGGAGAGCGTCTCTTGAGTCGGGTAGCGGTCTTTTGCTTTGTCTCTCCCTAATAGGTATGTCATAATCATCACCCGTGCCTTTGTCTCTATGATTAGGGTTTGCTTGTAGTAATAGATATTTGTATGGTGGTTATAGGCCTTGCTTGGCATTTGGATATGTTGTCTGTCGGCGTGGATTGGTTGCGGTTGCATAAAGGTAGGTTCGCCTACTCAGTTTCTGTTGATGGTCTAGTGTGTCGGTCGTTGTAGTAGTGGTGTGCTTGTTTGTTGTAGTATTTGTTTGTGTTGTGACTGTGATGGAGATCGTTGTTGATGGTTCTCGAGATGCGTTCTCGGCTGAGTGGGGTCACTTGCGGGAGTGATCTCACGCCCTAGTTTCGCCCTTCGCGGAACCCGCCACGGAAGGGGATGTGCACATTAATGAGCAGGGTTATCGCTCGTACGATGAGCGGGGCTTAGGTGGGAACGGCTGCGGTCCCCCCATCGCGGGATCGGTCCGGTGGACGATCGATGTGAGTTTGGTTGGATTGTTGTGTTTGCGGTGGGTACTAGTGTCATTGTTTGTATTGTTGTTTGTATTTGTCTTGTCTTGTCTCGCATCGACCTTGTGTGGTTGTTTGTTTTGTTATGTGTCTGCCGTGATCCCTTATGGTGAGCAGTCGGTCTTAGCAGGTGTTGATGATGTTGATAGCTGATGTCCGGGCGGGGATGAGTCTTCACGAGATGTGGTGGTCATAGCGAGTAGTCCTTGAGTTGTAGCATTGTATTGTATTTTGGTTTGAATCACTTGTAATATAACTTAACAGTTCTTTTATTGACGTTTGGTAACTGCTTTCCTCGGGCAACCGAGATGGTAACGCCCTTATATACTAAGGAAGGCCTAGCTAAGGCTCCTCTGGATATCGGGGTGTTACAAAGTGGTATCAGAGCGACGGTTTTGGAACCTGTAAACAAATGAACACAATGAATGTAGAGAGTCTACTAAAATGAACCTGGTGTATGTATAATGGGAGCCTCGGCTGATGCTAGATTTTGGGTGAGTAGGCGCCCTCATTTCAAAATCTTGGCCCCATGATACTTAAGCCAGTCACATGGGATGGGAATGTGGAGTCCGTGAGTCTATGCGTGCTATGTATGTTAATTGTACCGGAGCTACCTCCGGTTAAGTTTTGTTAGAGTTAATAGGGGTGTGATAGTAATGTTTGGGCCAAGTATGGTAATTATTGACGAGACTATTAAAGCTCGTTGGATGATTAGTGAGCTTATTGGGTAGCTAGGAGTTATGTGACGAGATTATACGTCGAGGAGATGCGTGAAAGAGTGAATTTGAATGTATATATGCTTTATTAGCTAGTTGAAATTTTCCGCTGCGAAATATTTGAGTTAGGCAAAATAGATTGCTTAGAATAACATATAATACATAATTGATTAAGTGATTGGCAATGTATATAATTATGTGATAAGTAAATATGGAGAATTAATGTGAACTATACGTTTCAAGTTGATGTAAATGCGAGTTTGGTAATAACATGTAAAGTAAGTAAGTAAGTGTAATAAAATGGCACGGCTAGGTTTGTACATAACTCGGTGACAGGTAGACCGAGTTGAGTAATTTGAATAACGTAACGTGATATGTCTCTTAGTTGTTGAAGAGTTGTATTTTGTATGACAATGGTTATAAAACGTGATTGAATGCGATAACTAGTGTCGAGTTCCGAACTTAGTTGGAACCGACACGTGGTGTTGTTTTTGCAGGAATCTTTAAGTTACTTCGTGTTTCGATCGAGTACTTAACTATACTTGACCGAGTGCGAGTGCTTACTTGACCGAGTAGACCTCACTCGATTTAATTAGGAAGCTATGACGTCGGGATGTGGGAAAATTCCTGCATTTACTCGACGATTCAGCTCCTACTCGATCGAGTAGGGTGGTACTCGATCGAGTACCCAAGGCACTCGATCGAGTAGGTTACTGTACAGTGATTTCTACGGGTTTTCTTAAAACCCCTAACCTTCCTACTTCTACTCCTTATTCCTCTATAATTCGACACTCTCACACCTAATCACTCTAAAATTTCTTATTTCCTCTCATATCCTCTCATTCTTTGGGTTAGTAGTGAATCTTGGGGGCTAATTTCTTAGTTTGATTTCGTTTCTCTACCTTGTTCATCAATCAAGGTATGTTATTCTTCCTTATGTACATGATTATTGCTTGAATGTGTTAAAATAGGGTAATAATAATCTGAAATTTTCGATTATAATGACCAAGTTGATGTTTTTAATTGTCGAAACTTGATTCACATGTCTTCTTTACATGTTTGTTGGTGATTATATGCTGTAAATTAGATTAAAAATTTGCTATAGTGAGCCCGAAATTTCTAGGGTTTCCAAATTAAAATCGATTTTTGGTTGTTTTACAATGATTAGATAGTGAAATTGAGCCTTAATTATGGTTTATATCATATTGGAGGATAGATTTTGATGATTTTACCCTTAGAAAGTTGCCTTAAAACGTCGTCTTAAAAGTGCCTTATGAGAAATTCGTGACTTAGAATGGGAAAATTGATGTTGTAATTGACAATATAAGCATGAATTGAACTTCAATATGATAATAGAAACAATGATTGATGAATACATGCCACAATTTTCACAGCTGTAAAGACCGTCTGAAAATTTTGATTGAGTTGTCTTACATAATAGTGAAGGGTGATATTGATTTGTCGTAAATTATTCATTCTCTTGAATTAGTTACATGTGACTAACAATGTGAATGGAACGACTATTAGAAGCACGCTAGGATATGCGAGTTGCTGGTTAAATGTGTCCTCATGCTAAACTTTCGCAATTATGGTTTATAAGAAACTACAATCCGAGACCATATGTTAAAATTGAGGACACCATTGATGAAATGTGTATACCTACCTGAACCTTTAAGTTTAATGATGTAAGTTATGTGCTTTGAATATGGAACTAGCTAATGAGTTAGTAAACTTGCTAAGTATATAGGACTCAAATTTGTCGAACATATGTAACCGCCATGATAATTTCCTTCTCCACCGTGGCTTGTGAGTAGTAATAATTTGACCTGGTATGTAAAATTTTAGAAACTATTGTTAAACATGAGTACTTATCCTAATGTTCAAGGTTAATAGCATGAATTATGTGCTTCACATGTCAAAATTGGTTGGAAAATTGTGTGCTTAGCTGAGTAAGTGAATTTGAATTACATGAAACATATGCTTGCATGTTCATATATAGATTGTTTGAACATATGTCTAAAGCAGATGCCGAGACTAAACCTTGGAACCCGTCAGAGTAAACGGGAAGGGTAGATCCACTTGAGAGGGGGGAGGCTAGTGGACCGGTAGTACCCGCAGTTTCTGAGTACCCTTCTGTTGTTTTTGTCGACTTTAAGCAAAGGGAGCGTTTTGTAGCTTTACAAAAACGCAAGATGAGACCCACAAAGTGTATTGACACCGCTGTGTTGGAAGAATTGGAAATAGAGACGGATGTCCGTCACATATTCGAAACCTTGGGGTTTACGGGTTTGTACCGGTTGAGGAAGCACACTTACCCTTTCCTTACCCTAGAATTCATGAGTTCCTTTAACTATGACCCAGCGGGTCAGACTGTTGAGTTCAGATTGATGAATACCAGTTTCTTGTTAACCATGGATTTGTTTGCCTCTCACCTTGGGCTGGCCAAGCCTCCCAAGGACTCCATCACTGACATTCCAGCTGAGTGCGGCGTTTGCCGCCTAATGCCTTGCGTAACTGGGAAGCAAGCTCCCACCGCGAGCAATATCTTTGATTAATGACGTTCAAAGACATCACCTTGAGAATCTTTCTCCGTTCTCTTTCAAACCTCCTCTATGACCGGAAAGATATCAGTAAGTTGAATAACCATGAGGTTTTACTTTTGATGTCGTACCTCAATCCGGAGCGGGCCAAGAAAGTGGTCTTCAATGCCCCTTCCATAGTTTGTGCTGCTCTCGCCTTGATGGCTTCTTCTAATTCTCGATACTTGAGTTGTGGTGCTATTGCCACTCGGTTAGCTGAAAAGCTAACCTCCTTTGAGGCTTCTTCAGCGTACGTGCCTCTAGTTACCCCTGTGCCTACCATGGATCGTGAGTACTATCTCGACCTGAAATGGTTGAGAACCTTGACAGATGGTAGCCTAGCATGGAGGGTGCATGGGATGAGTTGGATGAAGATCCCAGCTCCCGAGCACCTCCCACCCACGGAGCCCTTGGAGCCGATTGTAGTGACAGTGGACTCCGACGATGAGGAGGAGGAGGATGAGGACACACCCCGCCAGCTACAGACCTATCTCATCGACGGCACCATCCTCACGGAGATGCCGGAGCCGACGAAGGGTGAGAACGCGGGAGTTCAGGTGGCAGAGAGGCCTAGGGTGGTGAGGGGACCCCGACGAGTGAGGGAGAGGGCCACGGAGCCTAGACCACAGCCGGAGGCACAGCAGCAGCAGCAGCCCTTCCCGTACTACCCCTATCTTGATACACCGGAGACGCGGTCCAGCTACTTGTCGGAGAGAGTGTCATCTACTTTGACACTCCGGAACATGCATGAGATGGCGTACACTCAGGGGATAGGGACCGAGGGACCGCATCCAGTTTGGTGGAGTGGAGTAGGGAGCTACTCGGGGGTCTTCCATGCCTACGGGGTGGATCAGTCGACGTGGGGGGCACCTCAGTCCTTCCCTTACGGTGGCTTGACCCCATGGTATGTGGGCCCAGGAGCAGGAGCAGGGGTGGATGCGGGGATCGGGTCAGCAAGAGCAGGTACTTCAGGTGGTGGCGATGATGAGGTGATGTTCGAGCAGCAGCAGCAGGAGGAGTGATACTCCTCGTTCTTAGCTTTGTTGATAGTAGTTGATGCTAGATGGTGGTATTGTTGTCAGACTTTGGTAGTTATTTCCTTTTATTTTTTTTCAGACTTAATTGGGTTTGTATGATTGGCCATAAGGCCGGAATTGCTAGTCTAACCTTTTGCAGGAAGATTGAGAGTCGGGGCATCATCCCGACTCAATTTATGTGATAGTCGTATTGTTATATGTTTGTTTACGACAAGTTGTGTAAGGAACTTGACCTGCAGGTACTCGACAGAGTACCCCATACTCTATCGAGTAGCTGCAGGAAAGGAGGTGAGGAAACATTCTGATCTAGGGCTACTCGATCGAGTAGCCAACACACTCGATCGAGTAGCATGGTACTCGATCGAGTACCGATACTTACTCGATCGAGTGTCACTGTTACAGGGGGTTTTTGAAAATTAAAAATGTTCAATTGTTTTATAATTGCAAGTTCAATGTTTAAAGTTGTTGCGAGTGCATAGTAACGCCTTTGAGCTGTTAATTTCATACGTTATAAGTCATGATTGGAATTTTATAAGCATAATTGTTACAATTGGTGATACGGTAGTAATTTCTTGTTACGATTAGTGAAGCGGTAATCATTTTCTTGTTACTTTAATACCGCATACGCCTCCTTCATTCTATTTGTCAGCATGGTAACGTCACCTAGGTTTGCGCATACTATGTTAACGTGTGTCGTCAATAGTAACGAGTTATTTCGGTAACTTGCGCATGGTTTCTAACTTAACAAGTAGGTAGTTAACGGGTAATGTCCACAACAAATAATATGGTTTCTTTTAATGTTAAGATACAAAATGCGTGGTAATTTGAGTGGTGAACTTCGGGGACGAAGTTCCTTTTAGAGGGGAAGAGTAATGTCGCGGAATAAAAAGGTTGTTTTCGTATGGTGTTTTGCGTGTTTATAATGTTGTTGGGGGTTGTTATAATGTGGTTGGTAGCGTAAAAAAAAAAAATAAAAAAAAAAAAAAAAAAATAAAAATAAAAATAAAAATAAAAATAAAAAAAAAAATAAAAAAAAAAATAAAAATATAATATAAAATATATGTGTAACGACTTGCTTTAGTTCTTAAGGGAGTGTGGTAATATATTTCAAAATACGGTTATGGACAAAAGCTATAGTACGATAAACCGCGTTTGCATCACGTTACCAAGTAACATGGTGGCATTAGTTGTACCACATGAAAGTTGATATGAGAAATGTTCTAGATGTAGATGGATGGTTGAACAGTAATTAGTGTATCTTGGAAGTTCGTGAGCGGCGATTCGCACTGCGCGTCGGATGTTTTATGTATATACAAAATAAAGGTCAACTGTGATTAAGCTTGCATGATAGTAATAAGAGTCTTTAGATGTATGTATAGACGGTGATGATGACGACATAGGGGGGGGGGGGGAGGTGATAGTTCCAGAGAATAGTGGGTTGAGCGGGAAAATGGATGAAGTCGTGTAGTTTTCGTGTCTCGAGCGGGAGATAGGTGAGGTGAACTTCGGGGACGAAGTTCTTTTTAAGGGGGGAAGATTGTAATACCCGTCCTTTTAGGGACCCTTTGACCATCGTTGACCGACCTTGGGAGCGGAAGTAGCCTTAGGAATGTATACCAAAACCTGTTTGAGCGGCGTGTAAGAGTGGTACTCGATAGAGTAGAGGCTACTCGATCGAGTAGCTAGGGTACTCGATCGAGTAGGGGCCACTCGATCGAGTAGGTTGGGTACTCGATCGAGTGCCCGGTTTCAGCCGAGGGTTATATATCGCGTTTTGTTAAATCCGCAAATCACTTTCGCCACTTTCCTCCTATCCTTCAGCCGCCTCTTTCCCTTCCCTTCACCTCAAAACCTCCATGGATGCCTCTTGAAGATCCTTATGCCTTAGGAGAGCGTCTCTTGAGTCGGGTAGTGGTCTTTTGCTTTGTCTCTCCCTAATAGGTATGTCATAATCATCACCCGTGCCTTTGTCTCTATGATTAGGGTTTGCTTGTAGTAATAGATATTTGTATGGTGGTTATAGGCCTTGCTTGGTCGCTGGATATGTTGTCTGTGAGCGTGGATTGGTTGCGGTTGCATAAAGGTAGGTTCGCCTACTCAGTTTCTGTTGATGGTCTAGTGTGTCGGTCGTTGTAGTAGTGGTGTGCTTGTTTGTTGTAGTATTTGTTTGTGTTGTGACTGTGATGGAGATCTTTGTTGATGGTTCTCGAGATGCGTTCTCGGCTGAGTGGGGTCACTTGCGGGAGTGATCTCACGCCCTAGTTTCGCCCTTCGTGGAACCCGCCACGGAAGGGGATGTGCACATTAATGAGCAGGGTTATCACTCGTACGATGAGCGGGGCTTAGGTGGGAACGGCTGCGGTCCCCCACTGGCAGGACTGGTCCAGTGGACAGTCAGTGACAGGTTTGGTTGGATTGTTGTGTTTGCAGTGGGTACTAGTGTCATTGTTTGTATTGTTGTTTGTAGCTGTCTTGTCTTGTCTCAGTACTGACCTTGTGTGGTTGTTTGTTTGTTATGTGTCTGCCGTGATCCCTTATGGTGAGCAGTCGGTCTTAGCAGGTGTTGATGATGTTGATAGCTGATGTCCGGGCGGGGATGAGTCTTCACGAGATGTGGTGGTCATAGCGAGTAGTCCTTGAGTTGTAGCATTGTATTGTATTTTGGTTTGAATCACTTGTAATATAACTTAACAGTTCTTTTATTGACGTTTGGTAACTGCTTTCCTCGGGCAACCGAGATGGTAACGCCCTTATATACTAAGGAAGGCCTAGCTAAGGCTCCTCTGGATATCGGGGTGTTACAACGGAAGCACCTAGGATGACAGCCCTAGGGTGCCGTTTTTTTTTTAGCCGTGTGGGCCTTGGGTCGCGCGCCTCTTAGGACCGCCCTAGCTCACACCAGTCTTTGGCATGATTCATCGGGTTTTCGCACATCTATCGCGCGCCGGAACGGCCAATTTACATTTCTTCCCCAACAAGTCAATAATTGAATTAAAACCCGTGCACACTTACGGTTTTATTTTCCTTTTTTGTTTTACGGTAGCGGGCTACGCCCACGTTGTTTACCGGTCGTACAAGGTGTCTGAGTCGTATTTCATGCTCACCCATCAAGGTCCGATTTCAAAAAAAAATCTTCAAATTCCGGAATTTCAAAAAAAACTTTTTGGGTCGGCGACCCAACATCCAAGCAATTTATTTCAAAGTCGAAATTTGGGCCGATAGCCCAATTGTTCAAAATTTTCAACATGTTCAAATTTCGGGTCGATGACCCAGTCTTTCAAACTCAAATTTCGGGTCGATAACCCAACATTCCAAGCGATGTCAATTCAAGATTCGGGTCGATGACCCAATTATTCAAAATTTTCAAATTCAATTTTCGGGTCGATGACTCATTATTTCAAATAATCCAATTTCAAGATCGATGATCCAAATGTGCTTATGTGATGATTATTGCTAGTACATTTTCTATGTTTCAAATGTAGCAGGATATGCTTCAACTGGGAGCTCTAAAGTCTTCGACTTTAGAGCCATTTGCAAATCGGGGCTCGAAGCCGTTGGCTTCGAGACCATTGTCAAGATGAAAAGGATGACATCCACCAAGAATTCAATTCAATACAAGAGTATGAAATGGAAGAATTCCGTAGCTGAAAGAAAATGATGAAAGCGGCGGCAACCTCCTCGGAAAGTCCCGTCCCATTCGGACAAGCGCCAGCAGATGATAAATTTTGGGCCAATGTCAGCAGATGATGAATTTTGGACATACGCCAGCAGATGATAAACTTTGGGCATGAGTCAGCAGTTGCCGAACTACGACGCGGGTTTGATTCCGTCAGAAACGGATACGTAGGCGCCCAAGGATAAGGCTCAACCCACCATTTATGCAATTTATGGGTCGATGACCAACGATGATATTCGAAGCAACGAAGCAAGAGCCAACCCCAACGAAGTTTCGGGTATGATCTCTTCTTATGGTCAAGAGCTTATATACGCAAGTCTAATGGACTATAAACGACCCGAAGAATCCTCGGTCGAAAGGGACTGGGGTATACTTTGACTTTCGCCTTGTCCAAGCCTCAGTCAAAGTGGGGGCTCTGTAGATACCCGTATCCGTCGATATTGGAATTTATAGAGAACCCGACAAACACCCGATGATGATAGGACACATGTATTCTTTAGTCGTCATTGTCATTATTTGGAGCTCGTTTTACGAGGTAGAATGGGCGTCGTCGATGAAGTATTTTATTAATTTAAATGATATTTAAATTAATGTTTTTTTAGTGAGTTCATTTTATTAATTTAAATGATATTTAAATTATGGTTTTTTAGGTAATTTCAATTTATTTTATTTTATTTTGAATTTATTTTCCCAAGTTTATTTTATTGAAAATAAAATAAATTTTCGATTTGAAGAATCATTTTATGAGAATGTTTGATTTGAAAAGTCATTTATTTTAATTTATTAATTGATTTGAAAAATCGATTTGAAAAGCGAAGGAAACTCGTTTTGAGTACTTGTTTTTGAGCTCGATTTTGGCTCGGTTTTTGAGACCGTTTCCTTTACGAATTGGCACGAATCTCGAGTACACTAACCCACCTAGACCAATACCCATCCACCCATGTTCGAACCCCCATACCATGGCCCAAATTCTCGTTCAAAACAACCCCAAGCAGCCCGCACTAAACCGCAACAGGCCCCTGTTTTGGCAGCCAATTCGCGAGCCCAAACCCGCTCCAAACACTACCAAGACCCACACCCATTAACCCTAACCCATACCCTAGTATCCTACCCATATTATCCTAGCTTAATCACCAAGAAAACCCCCCTCAAACCCTCACAAGAACGGATGGACAGCAGCCATACGGGATTGAGCCCGACTGCTTCCTCCTCTCTTTTAACCTATTTTAAACCCTTATAAATACCACCCCTTCACCATACATTCATTCCTCTAAGTTCTCCATACATCCAACCATCACTCACAAGCTTTAAACCTCAGAAACAAACCCTAAACATCCTTCAAAAACCCTAAACCAAACCGACACACAAACTGAAACTATTTGTGTGTCCTCTTCGAAAACCCTTTCGTTCCTCCATCAAAACTCCATAAAAACTCGAGTTTCTTGTTCCTAATTAACCAAATAACATCCTTCTACACATTAGACAAAGATTTACGAGCCAAATTGCCCTTGAGAGTACACGAAATCCCTCGAAAAACAGAGTGAAATAACACTCTGTTTTCGCGGTTTCTTCTTGTCTGTCCAGTTTTGTTTGTGCTCGTTTTTCGTGCCCAATAACCCAAAACGAGCAGGGGTTGCTTTAAGATTCCTGTTCTCCTTTCTTTCTAGTTTCCAAAACATCTTTTAAATCGAATTTTCGTCGTGAAACGAGGGAGATATCACTGTTTGAAAATCGCTGTCCAGAAAGTTTCCAAAACGCGTGTTTGCTTTATTCTTCGTCGACGACGGCCTCTTGAGATAAAATCTACCATCGATTACGACCCAAGACGGTGTCAACGATACATGTAGGTTGAGGGTGCATCAAATCCCCTTCTCTTTCCTCTTTTTATTTCGTTTTCTTATGCTCTTTTTTATAGTTTGTTTTTTGTTTGTTTTCGTTTTGTTTATCGTTTGTTTTAATTTAACTATGAAACTAGTTAGTCCGAGTATGAGTTAAAGTACCACCATGAACACCCGCGTTGACTTGAGATGGGAAAAGAAACCGCTACTTCTGTCGGTCGTACACCCCCGTCTCATTTACATATCCTCGTGTTCAAGGTAGGGCATAAATAAAACAATTGTCTAACTTCGTTCTTCGCTTTCGACCCCCTTTTGTTTCGGCCAAATCGACATACCCTAGGACCCGTTGAATGTTAGTTTAACCTCTGATTGTTAACCTACGACATATTTAGATAACATTAACTTAATTTAATAACCTAATTAGACACGATAGGTGGCTTCGACGTAAGTTATAAAATCAATCGACGATTCTGTAAATAATTGAATGCATCTCTCTCTTTCACCTAATTTCTCGCTAGTATAAGAGTGCGTGATTAGCACCTTCTTATTGACACTCGATGAGTTAAATTAATTAGCGAATTTGACCTAATTAGACCCTTTAGGCCGTGTAGAATGCACCCTCATGCGACAATCAATCAACGTCGTTTCTAACTCGTTTTCTAACTTGTTTCTTATCCCTTTTCGCAATCATTTGATCTAACCAATGAATCTAACTGAGGAACTAGGTTGGCCTTGTCTTGGCCGTGAGGGTTGTCGTTAGTTTGGGCCGTGAGTTGGCCGTGTGTTTTGGCTTTCTTATTTCGTTTCTCTTTTTTTGTTTATCATTTGTTCTTTGTTGTTTTGTAGCTTGTAATTTACAGTTTGTTTATCGAGTTGTAATCTTTCAAGTTTGTTTTACTTTTATTGAGTCAAAACCTTTTCTAAAAACCTTGGTCTTGTTTGGTTAGACGGTTGTTCCCAATGCTTGTAGGAGCGTAGTAAACCGCGTGTTGTCTAAAGCAACATGGCCCGGTTTATGCTAATGCATGCTTTGGTGCGTAGCCCTATGTCTAATTCGATGGGATTAAGTGAAAGTACACATTACGAGGAGTGACCCAAGGCCGTGTTTCATGTGAGCCGTGGGCCACCCCTCATGTGCACGGTTTTCTAGGCCAATGGTCGTGCCTTGTGTCGTGTATTGCGTCGTATGTAGCAATTGTATTTAGATCGAGTTGTATCTTTAATTTAGTGTTGTGTCGGCATGAAATGCCTGGTTTGTAATAGGTAGATCCCAACGGCTCCCCCATTCCCCCTTAAGCCTTGTTTGCTTTGTTTACATGTTGCTAGATCAATCAACCCACATGCTAAATTACAACTTTGACAAAGTTAGTTTAGTTGCATCTAAAACGACATAGAAATTGTTGTCACATGTTAGGGTTAAAACAACGTTTGCATATCATACATCGCAGTAGCTATGACCTTGTTTGAAATCCGACACTTGACTTAGTAGAGGCCGTTATTGACGGGCGGGGTTGGGTGTCCTTATGGGCTTCCCAACACGTACCCTCACCCCTTACTCAAGATCTATGGTTTGTGGATCCGTCTAAATACCATTGGATTACGAGAGTCATTCAAATCGAGTGATATAGGGTACAAGTCTTTATCTTTAATCACTCGTAGTCGATTGGCTTTATGCTTTTCGATGAAAGGTGTAAAGTTGACTTGAACGGTTCCAAGTTCCCAAAAAACTTGGTGGCGACTCTAATATGTCTTAATTCGATTCGAAAGAACCTCGAGTCGATTATGCCGGGTGTGGATCCCTCGGACGCAGTTCCCGAGGGCCTTGTCCACAGTTTGGGATCCTCCAAGGGCAGAAAACTCTTCGGGTAGAGGGCAGATCTCCCCCTCAGGAAAAGCGAAGACATGGTTGTAAGGATCCCAGTAGCTAAGGCAGTATTCCAACAGCGCAGGTTGAAGGGGGATTTGGCGTAAGGGAAGTAATTGCGCCAAGTGAACGGTCTTTAATTCTTGTCTCTCTGCACTAGTAAAATCGGTCTCCCATGCTCGCATAGCACTTACTAGATTATTCATAATGATTTATGTTATTTGCACCAGTTTGGGGGACAGCAGAATAAATTTGGCAGTACAGCTCTTCCTTATATATAGAAAGTATAAGGGACGGAAGCACCTAGGATGACAGCCCTAGGGTGCCGTTTTTTTTTTTGAGCCGTGTGGGCCTTGGGTCGCGCGCCTCTTAGGCCTGCCCTAGCTCACACCAGTCTTTGGCATGATTCATCGGGTTTTCGCACATCTATCGCGCGCCGGAACGGCCAATTTACATTTCTTCCCCAACAAGTCAATAATTGAATTAAAACCCGTGCACACTTACGGTTTTATTTTCCTTTTTTGTTTTACGGTAGCGGGCTACGCCCACGTTGTTTACCGGTCGTAAAAGGTGTCTGAGTCGTATTTCATGCTCACCCATCAAGGTCCGATTTCAAAAAAAAATCTTCAAATTCCGGAATTTCAAAAAAAACTTTTTGGGTTGGCGACCCAACATCCAAGCAATTTATTTCAAAGTCGAAATTTGGGCCGATAGCCCAATTGTTCAAAATTTTCAACATGTTCAAATTTCGGGTCGATGACCCAGTCTTTCAAACTCAAATTTCGGGTCGATGACCCAACATTCCAAGCGATGTCAATTCAAGATTCGGGTCGATGACCCAATTATTCAAAATTTTCAAATTCAATTTTCGGGTCGATGACTCATTATTTCAAATAATCCAATTTCAAGATCGATGATCCAAATGTGCTTATGTGATGATTATTGCTAGTACATTTTCTATGTTTTAAATGTAGCAGGATATGCTTCAATTTCGGGGCTCTAAAGTCTTCGACTTTAGAGCCATTGCAAACTGGGGGCTCTGAAGCCGTTGGCTTCAGAGACCATTGTCAAGATGAAAAGGATGACATCCACCAAGAATTCAATTCAATACAAGAGTATGAAATGGAAGAATTCCGTAGCTGAAAGCAAATGATGAAAGCGGCGGCAACCTCCTCGGAAAGTCCCGTCCCATTCGGACAAGCGCCAGCAGATGATAAATTTTGGGCCAATGTCGAGATGATGAATTTTGGACATACGCCAAACGAGATGATAAACTTTGGGCATGAGTCGGCGATTTGCCGAACTACGACGCTGGTTTGATTCCGTCGAAACGGATACGTAGGCGCCCAAGGATAAGGCTCAACCCACCATTTATGCAATTTATGGGTCGATGACCAACGATGATATTCGAAGCAACGAAGCAAGAGCCAACCCCAACGAAGTTTTGGTATGATCTCTTCTTATGGGTCGAGCTTATATACGCAAGTCTAATGGACTATAAACGACCCGAAGAATCCTCAGGTCGAAAGGGACCTGGGGTATACTTTGACTTTCGCCTTGTCCAAGCCTCAGTCAAAGTGGGGGCTCTGTAGATACCCGTATCCGTCGATATTGGAATTTATAGAGAACCCGACAAACACCCGATGATGATAGGACACATGTATTCTTTAGTTGTCATTGTCATTATTTGGAGCTCGTTTTACGAGGTAGAATGGGCGTCGTCGATGAAGTATTTTATTAATTTAAATGATATTTAAATTAATGTTTTTTTAGTGAGTTCATTTTATTAATTTAAATGATATTTAAATTATGGTTTTTTAGGTAATTTCAATTTATTTTATTTTATTTTGAATTTATTTTCCCAAGTTTATTTTATTGAAAATAAAATAAATTTTCGATTTGAAGAATCATTTTATGAGAATGTTTGATTTGAAAAGTCATTTATTTTAATTTATTAATTGATTTGAAAAATCGATTTGAAAAGCGAAGGAAACTCGTTTTGAGTACTTGTTTTTGAGCTCGATTTTGGCTCGGTTTTTGAGCCCGTTTCCTTTACGAATTGGCACGAATCTCGAGTACACTAACCCACCTAGACCAATACCCATCCACCCATGTTCGAACCCCCATACCATGGCCCAAATTCTCGTTCAAAACAACCCCAAGCAGCCCGCACTAAACCGCAACAGGCCCCTGTTTTGGCAGCCAATTCGCGAGCCCAAACCCGCTCCAAACACTACCAAGACCCGCACCCATTAACCCTAACCCATACCCTAGTATCCTACCCATATTATCCTAGCTTAATCACCAAGAAAACCCCCCTCAAACCCTCACAAGAACGGATGGACAGCAGCCATACGGGATTGAGCCCGACTGCTTCCTCCTCTCTTTTAACCTATTTTAAACCCTTATAAATACCACCCCTTCACCATACATTTGTTCCTCTAAGTTCTCCATACATCCAACCATCACTCACAAGCTTTAAACCTCAGAAACAAACCCTAAACATCCTTCAAAAACCCTAAACCAAACCGACACACAAACTGAAACTGTTTGTGTGTCCTCTTCGAAAACCCTTTCGTTCCTCCATCAAAACTCCATAAAAACTCGAGTTTCTTGTTCCTAATTAACCACATAACATCCATCTAAACATTAGATAAAGAATTACGAGCCAAATTGCCCTTGAGAGTACACGAAATCCCTCGAAAAACAGAGTGAAATAACACTCTGTTTTCGCGGTTTCTTCTTGTCTGTCCAGTTCTGTTTGTGCTCGTTTTTCGTGCCCAATAACCCAAAAAGAGCGGGGGTTGCTTTGAGATCCTTGTTTTCCTCTCTTTCTAGTTTTCAAAACATCTTTTAAATCGAATTTTCGTCGTGAAACGAGGGAGATATCACTGTTTTAAAATCGCTGTCCAGAAACTTTCCAAAACGCGTGTTTGCTTTATTTTTCGTCGACGACGGCCTCTCGAGATAAAATCTACCATCGATTACGACCCAAGACGGTGTCAACGATACATGTAGGTTGAGGGTGCATCAAATCCCCTTCTCTTTCCTCTTTTGGTTTCGTTTTTTTATGCTTTTTTATTTGTCTTGTTTTTGTTTGTTTTTCGTTTTAATTATCGTTTGTTTTAAATTAACTATGAAACTAGTTAGTCCGAGTATGAGTTAAAGTACCACCATGAACACCGGCGTTGACTTGAGATGGGAAAAGAAACCGCTCCTTCGTCGGTCGTACACCCCGTCTCATTTACATATCCTCGTGTTCAAGGTAGGGCATAAATAAAACGAGTTGTCTAACTTTCGTCGCTTTCGACCCCCTTATTGTTTCGGCCAAATCGACATACCCTAGGACCCGTTGTATGTTAGTTTAACCTCTGATTGTTAACCTATGACGTATTTAGATGACTTTAAATTAATTTAATAATCTAATTAGACACGATAGGTGGCTTCGACGTAAGTTATAAAATCAATCGACGATTCTGTAAATAATTGAATGCATCTCTCTCTTTCACCTAATTTCTCGTTAGAATAAGAGTGCATGATTAGCACCTTCTTATTGACACTCGATGAGTTAAATTAATTAGCGAATTTGACCTAATTAGACCCTTTAGGCCGTGTAGAATGCACCCTCATGCGACAATCAATCAACGTCGTTTCTAACTCGTTTTCTAACTTGTTTCTTATCCCTTTTCGCAATCATTCGATCTAACCAATGAATCTAACTTAGGAACTAGGTTGGCCTTGTCTTGGCCGTGAGGGTTGTCGTTAGTTTGGGCCGTGAGTTGGCCGTGTGTTTTGGCTTTCTTATTTCGTTTCTCTTTTTTTGTTTATCATTTGTTCTTTGTTGTTTTGTAGCTTGTAATTTACAGTTTGTTTATCGAGTTGTAATCTTTCAAGTTTGTTTTACTTTTATTGAGTCAAAACCTTTTCTAAAAACCTTGGTCTTGTTTGGTTAGACGGTTGTTCTTAATGCTTGTAGGAGCGTAGTAAACCGCGTGTTGTCTAAAGCAACATGGCCCGGTTTATGCTAATGCATGCTTTGGTGCGTAGCCCTATGTCTAATTCGATGGGATTAAGTGAAAGCACACATTATGAGGAGTGACCCAAGGCCGTGTGTCATGTGAGCCGTGGGCCACCCCTCATGTGCACGGTTTTCTAGGCCAATGGCCGTGCCTTGTGTCGTGTATTGCGTCGTATGTAGCAATTGTATTTAGATCGAGTTGTATCTTTAATTTATTGTTGTGTCGGCATGAAATGCCTGGTTTGTAATAGGTAGATCCCAACGGCTCCCCCATTCCCCCTTAAGCCTTGTTTGCTTTGTTTACATGTTGCTAGATCAATCAACCCACATGCTAAATTACAACTTTGACAAAGTTAGTTTAGTTGCATCTAAAACGACATAGAAATTGTTGTCACATGTTAGGGTTAAAACAACGTTTGCATATCATACATCGCAGTAGCTATGACCTTGTTTGAAATCCGACACTTGACTTAGTAGAGGCCGTTATTGACGGGCGGGGTTGGGTGTCCTTATGGGCTTCCCAACACGTACCCTCACCCCTTACTCAAGATCTATGGTTTGTGGATCCGTCTAAATACCATTGGATTACGAGAGTCATTCAAATCGAGTGATATAGGGTACAAGTCTTTATCTTTAATCACTCGTAGTCGATTGGCTTTATGCTTTTCGATGAAAGGTGTAAAGTTGACTTGAACGGTTCCAAGTTCCCAAAAAACTTGGTGGCGACTCTAATATGTCTTAATTCGATTCGAAAGAACCTCGAGTCGATTATGCGGGTGTGGATCCCTCGGACGCAGTTCCCGAGGGCCTTGTCCTGATTTGGGATCCTCAAGGCGAGAAAACTCTTCGGGTAGAGGGCAGATCTCCCCCTCGGGAAAAGCAAAGACATGGTTGTAAGGATCCCGTAGCTAAGGCGATATTCCAACAGCGCGAGGTTGAAGGGGATTTGGCGTAAGGGAAGTAATTGCGCCAAGTGAACGGTCTTTAATTCTTGTCTCTCTGCACTAGTAAAATCGGTCTCCCATGCTCGCATAGCACTTACTAGATTATTCATAATGATTTATGTTATTTGCACCAGTTTGGGGGACAGCAGAATAAATTTGGCAGTACAGCTCTTCCTTATATATAGAAAGTATAAGGGACGGAAGCACCTAGGATGACGACCCTAGGGTGCCGTTTTTTTTTGAGCCGTGTGGGCCTTGGGTCGCGCGCCTCTTAGGCCTGCCCTAGCTCACACCAGTCTTTGGCATGATTCATCGGGTTTTCGCACATCTATCGCGCGCCGGAACGGCCAATTTACATTTCTTCCCCAACAAGTCAATAATTGAATTAAAACCCGTGCACACTTACGGTTTTATTTTCCTTTTTGTTTTACGGTGGCGGGACTACGCCCACGTTGTTTACCGGTCGTAAAAGGTGTCCGAGTCGTATTTCATGCTCACCCATCAAGGTCCGATTTCAAAAAAAAAATCTTCAAATTCCGGAATTTCAAAAAAAACTTTTTGGGTTGGCGACCCAACATCCAAGCAATTTATTTCAAAGTCGAAATTTGGGCCGATAGCCCAATTGTTCAAAATTTTCAACATGTTCAAATTTCGGGTCGATGACCCAGTCTTTCAAACTCAAATTTCGGGTCGATGACCCAACATTCCAAGCGATGTCAATTCAAGATTCGGGTCGATGACCCAATTATTCAAAATTTTCAAATTCAATTTTCGGGTCGATGACTCATTATTTCAAATAATCCAATTTCAAGATCGATGATCCAAATGTGCTTATGTGATGATTATTGCTAGTACATTTTCTATGTTTTAAATGTAGCAGGATATGCTTCAATGGGGGCTCTAAAGTCTTCGACTTTAGAGCCATTTACAAATGGGGGCTCGAAGCCGTTGGCTTCGAGAGACCATTGTCAAGATGAAAAGGATGACATCCACAAGAATTCAATTCAATACAAGAGTATGAAATGGAAGAATTCCGTAGCTGAAAGCAAATGATGAAAGCGGCGGCAACCTCCTCGGAAAGTCCCGTCCCATTCGGACAAGCGCCGTGAATGATAAATTTTGGGCCAATGTCAACGAGATGATGAATTTTGGACATACGCCGTGAGATGATAAACTTTGGGCATGAGTCGGCGGTTCCGAACTACGCGGGTTTGATTCCGTCGAAACGGATACGTAGGCGCCCAAGGATAAGGCTCAACCCACCATTTATGCAATTTATGGGTCGATGACCAACGATGATATTCGAAGCAACGAAGCAAGAGCCAACCCCAACGAAGTTTGGTATGATCTCTTCTTATGGTGGCGAGCTTATATACGCAAGTCTAATGGACTATAAACGACCCGAAGAATCCTCGGTCGAAAGGGACTGGGGTATACTTTGACTTTCGCCTTGTCAAGCCTCGGTCAAAGTGGGGGCTCTGTAGATACCCGTATCCGTCGATATTGGAATTTATAGAGAACCCGACAAACACCCGATGATGATAGGACACATGTATTCTTTAGTTGTCATTGTCATTATTTGGAGCTCGTTTTACGAGGTAGAATGGGCGTCGTCGATGAAGTATTTTATTAATTTAAATGATATTTAAATTAATGTTTTTTTAGTGAGTTCATTTTATTAATTTAAATGATATTTAAATTATGGTTTTTTAGGTAATTTCAATTTATTTTATTTTATTTTGAATTTATTTTCCCAAGTTTATTTTATTGAAAATAAAATAAATTTTCGATTTGAAGAATCATTTTATGAGAATGTTTGATTTGAAAAGTCATTTATTTTAATTTATTAATTGATTTGAAAAATCGATTTGAAAAGCGAAGGAAACTCGTTTTGAGTACTTGTTTTTGAGCTCGATTTTGGCTCGGTTTTTGAGCCCGTTTCCTTCTGGTGGCACGAATCTAAAGTACACTAACCCACCTAGACCAATACCCATCCACCCATGTTCGAACCCCCATACCATGGCCCAAATTCTCGTTCAAAACAACCCCAAGCAGCCCGCACTAAACCGCAACAGGCCCCTGTTTTGGCAGCCAATTCGCGAGCCCAAACCCGCTCCAAACACTACCAAGACCCGCACCCATTAACCCTAACCCATACCCTAGTATCCTACCCATATTATCCTAGCTTAATCACCAAGAAAACCCCCTCAAACCCTCACAAAAACGGATGGACAGCAGCCATACGGGATTGAGCCGACTACTTCCTCCTCTCTTTTAACCTATTTTAAACCCTTATAAATACCACCCCTTCACCATACATTTGTTCCTCTAAGTTCTCCATACATCCAACCATCACTCACAAGCTTTAAACCTCAGAAACAAACCCTAAACATCCTTCAAAACCCTAAACCAAACCGACACACAAACTGAAACTGTTTGTGTGTCCTCTTCGAAAACCCTTTCGTTCCTCCATCAAAACTCCATAAAAACTCGAGTTTCTTGTTCCTAATTAACCACATAACATCCATCTAAACATTAGACAAAGAATTACGAGCCAAATTGCCCTTGAGAGTACACGAAATCCCTCGAAAAAGCAGTGAAATAACACTCTGTTTTTCGTGATTTCTTCTTGTCTGTCCAGTTCTGTTTGTGCTCGTTTTTCGTCTTAATAACCCAAAAACGAGCGGGGTTGCTTTGAGATCCTTGTTTTCCTCTCTTTCTAGTTTTCAAAACATCTTTTAAATCGAATTTTCGTCGTGAAACGAGGGAGATATCACTGTTTTAAAATCGCTGTCCAGAAACTTTCCAAAACGCGTGTTTGCTTTATTTTTCGTCGACGACGGCCTCTCGAGATAAAATCTACCATCGATTACGACCCAAGACGGTGTCAACGATACATGTAGGTTGAGGGTGCATCAAATCCCCTTCTCTTTCCTCTTTTGGTTTCGTTTTTTTATGCTTTTTTATTTGTCTTGTTTTTGTTTGTTTTTCGTTTTAATTATCGTTTGTTTTAAATTAACTATGAAACTAGTTAGTCCGAGTATGAGTTAAAGTACCACCATGAACACCCGCGTTGACTTGAGATGGGAAAAGAAACCGCTCCTTCTGTCGGTCGTACACCCCCGTCTCATTTACATATCCTCGTGTTCAAGGTAGGGCATAAATAAAACGAGTTGTCTAACTTTCGTCGCTTTCGACCCCCTTATTGTTTCGGCCAAATCGACATACCCTAGGACCCGTTGTATGTTAGTTTAACCTCTGATTGTTAACCTATGACGTATTTAGATGACTTTAAATTAATTTAATAATCTAATTAGACATGATAGGTGGCTTCGACGTAAGTTATAAAATCAATCGACGATTCTGTAAATAATTGAATGCATCTCTCTCTTTCACCTAATTTCTCGTTAGAATAAGAGTGCATGATTAGCACCTTCTTATTGACACTCGATGAGTTAAATTAATTTGCGAATTTGACCTAATTAGACCCTTTAGGCCGTGTAGAATGCACCCTCATGCGACAATCAATCAACGTCGTTTCTAACTCGTTTTCTAACTTGTTTCTTATCCCTTTTCGCAATCATTCGATCTAACCAATGAATCTAACTTAGGAACTAGGTTGGCCTTGTCTTGGCCGTGAGGGTTGTCGTTAGTTTGGGCCGTGAGTTGGCCGTGTGTTTTGGCTTTCTTATTTCGTTTCTCTTTTTTTGTTTATCATTTGTTCTTTGTTGTTTTGTAGCTTGTAATTTACAGTTTGTTTATCGAGTTGTAATCTTTCAAGTTTGTTTTACTTTTATTGAGTCAAAACCTTTTCTAAAAACCTTGGTCTTGTTTGGTTAGACGGTTGTTCCCAATGCTTGTAGGAGCGTAGTAAACCGCGTGTTGTCTAAAGCAACATGGCCCGGTTTATGCTAATGCATGCTTTGGTGCGTAGCCCTATGTCTAATTCGATGGGATTAAGTGAAAGCACACATTACGAGGAGTGACCCAAGGCCGTGTGTCATGTGAGCCGTGGGCCACCCCTCATGTGCACGGTTTTCTAGGCCAATGGCCGTGCCTTGTGTCGTGTATTGCGTCGTATGTAGCAATTGTATTTAGATCGAGTTGTATCTTTAATTTATTGTTGTGTCGGCATGAAATGCCTGGTTTGTAATAGGTAGATCCCAACGGCTCCCCCATTCCCCTTAAGCCTTGTTTGCTTTGTTTACATGTTGCTAGATCAATCAACCCACATGCTAAATTACAACTTTGACAAAGTTAGTTTAGTTGCATCTAAAACGACATAGAAATTGTTGTCACATGTTAGAGTTAAAACAACGTTTGCATATCATACATCGCAGTAGCTATGACCTTGTTTGAAACCCCGCCCGTCAATAACGGCCTCTACTAAGTCAAGTGTCGGATTTCAAACAAGGTCATAGCTACTACGATGTATGATATGCAAACGTTGTTTTAACCCTAACATGTGACAACAATTTCTATGTCGTTTTAGACGCAACTAAACTAACTTTGTCAAAGTTGTAATTTAGCATGTGGGTTGATTGATCTAGCAACATGTAAACAAAGCAAACAAGGCTTAAGGGGGAATGGGGGAGCCGTTGGGATCTACCTATTACAAACCAGGCATTTCATGCCGACACAACAATAAATTAAAGATACAACTCGATCTAAATACAATTGCTACATACGACGCAATACACGACACAAGGCACGACCATTGGCCTAGAAAACTGTGCACATGAGGGGTGGCCCACGGCTCACATGACACACGGCCTTGGGTCACTCCTCGTAATGTGTGCATTCACTTAATCCCATCGAATTAGACATAGGGCTACGCACCAAAGCATGCATTAGCATAAACCGGGCCATGTTGCTTTAGACAACACGCGGTTTACTACGCTCCTACAAGCATTGGGAACAACCGTCTAACCAAACAAGACCAAGGTTTTTAGAAAAGGTTTTGACTCAATAAAAGTAAAACAAACTTGAAAGATTACAACTCGATAAACAAACTGTAAATTACAAGCTACAAAACAACAAAGAACAAATGATAAACAAAAAAAGAGAAACGAAATAAGAAAGCCAAAACACACGGCCAACTCACGGCCCAAACTAACGACAACCCTCACGGCCAAGACAAGGCCAACCTAGTTCCTAAGTTAGATTCATTGGTTAGATCGAATGATTGCGAAAAGGGATAAGAAACAAGTTAGAAAACGAGTTAGAAACGACGTTGATTGATTGTCGCATGAGGGTGAATTCTACACGGCCTAAAGGGTCTAATTAGGTCAAATTCGCTAATTAATATAACTCATCGAGTGTCAATAAGAAGGTGCTAATCACGCACTCTTATTCTAACGAGAAATTAGGTGAAAGAGAGAGATGCATTCAATTATTTACAGAATCGTCGATTGATTTTATACCTTACGTCGAAGCCACCTATCGTGTCTAATTAGATTATTAAATTAATTTAAAGTCATCTAAATACGTCATAGGTTAACAATCAGAGGTTAAACTAACATACAACGGGTCCTAGGGTATGTCGATTTGGCCGAAACAATAAGGGGGTCGAAAGCGATTTAAAGTTAGACAACTCGCTTTATTTATGCCCTACCTTGAACACGAGGATATGTAAATGAGACGGGGGTGTACGACCGACAGAAGGAGAGGTTTCTTTTCCCATCTCAAGTCAACGCGGGTGTTCATGGTGGTACTTTAACTCATACTCGGACTAACTAGTTTCATAGTTAATTTAAAACAAACGATAATTAAAACGAAAAACAAACAAAAACAAGACAAATAAAAAAGCATAAAAAAACGAAACCAAAAGAGGAAAGAGAAGGGGATTTGATGCACCCTCAACCTACATGTATCGTTGACACCGTCTTGGGTCGTAATCGATGGTAGATTTTATCTCGAGAGGCCGTCGTCGACGAAAAATAAAGCAAACACGAGTTTTGGAAAGTTTCTGGACAGCGATTTTAAAACAGTGATATCTCCCTCGTTTCACGACGAAAATTCGATTTAAAATATGTTTTGAAAACTAGAAAGAGAGGAGAACAAGGATCTCAAAGCAACCCCCGCTCGTTTTGGGTTATTGGGCACGAAAAACGAGCACAAACAGAACTGGATAGACAAGAAGAAACCGCGAAAACAGAGTGTTATTTCACTCTGTTTTTCGAGGGATTTCGTGTACTCTCAAGGGCAATTTGGCTCGTAATTCTTTGTCTAATGTGTAGATGGATGTTATGTGGTTAATTAGGAACAAGAAACTCGAGTTTTTATGGAGTTTTGATGGAGGAACGAAAGGGTTTTCGAAGAGGACACACAAACAGTTTCAGTTTTGTGTCGGTTTGGTTTAGGGTTTTTGAAGGATGTTTAGGGTTTGTTTCTGAGGTTTAAAGCTTGTGAGTGATGGTTGGATGTATGGAGAACTTAGAGGAATGAATGTATGGTGAAGGGGTGGTATTTATAAGGGTTTAAAATAGGTTAAAAGAGAGGAGGAAGCAGTCGGGCTCAATCCCGTATGGCTGCTGTCCATCCGTTCTTGTGAGGGTTTGAGGGGGGTTTTCTTGGTGATTAAGCTAGGATAATATGGGTAGGATACTAGGGTATGGGTTAGGGTTAATGGGTGTGGGTCTTGGTAGTGTTTGGAGCGGGTTTGGGCTCGCGAATTGGCTCCCAAAACAGGGGCCTGTTGCGGTTTAGTGCGGGCTGCTTGGGGTTGTTTTGAACGAGAATTTGGGCCATGGTATGGGGGTTCGAACATGGGTGGATGGGTATTGGTCTAGGTGGGTTAGTGTACTCGAGATTCGTGCCAATTCGTAAAGGAAACGGGCTCAAAAACCGAGCCAAAATCGAGCTCAAAAACAAGTACTCAAAACGAGTTTCCTTCGCTTTTCAAATCGATTTTTCAAATCAATTAATAAATTAAAATAAATGACTTTTCAAATCAAACATTCTCATAAAATGATTCTTCAAATCGAAAATTTATTTTATTTTCAATAAAATAAACTTGGGAAAATAAATTCAAAATAAAATAAAATAAATTGAAATTACCTAAAAAACCATAATTTAAATATCATTTAAATTAATAAAATGAACTCACTAAAAAAACATTAATTTAAATATCATTTAAATTAATAAAATACTTCATCGACGACGCCCATTCTACCTCGTAAAACGAGCTCCAAATAATGACAATGACAACTAAAGAATACATGTGTCCTATCATCATCGGGTGTTTGTCGGGTTCTCTATAAATTCCAATATCGACGGATACGGGTATCTACAGAGCCCCCACTTTGACTGAGGCTTGGACAAGGCGAAAGTCAAAGTATACCCCAGGTCCCTTTCGACCTGAGGATTCTTCGGGTCGTTTATAGTCCATTAGACTTGCGTATATAAGCTCGCCAGCCATAAGAAGAGATCATACCTGAAACTTCGTTGGGGTTGGCTCTTGCTTCGTTGTTTTCGGAATATCATCGTTGGTCATCGACCCATAAATTGCATAAATGGTGGGTTGAGCCTTATCCTTGGGCGCCTACGTATCCGTTTTCGACGGAATCAAACCCGCGTCGTAGTTCGGCAAGAATCGCCGACTCATGCCCAAAGTTTATCATCTCTGGCGTATGTCCAAAATTCATCATCTCGCCGACATTGGCCCAAAATTTATCATCTCACGGGCGCTTGTCCGAATGGGACGGACTTTCCGAGGAGGTTGCCGCCGCTTTCATCATTTGCTTTCAGCTACGGAATTCTTCCATTTCATACTCTTGTATTAAATTGAATTCTTGGTGGATGTCATCCTTTTCATCTTGACAATGGTCTCTGAAGCCAACGGCTTCAGAGCCCCTGATTTAGTAATGGCTCTAAAGTCGAAGACTTTAGAGCCCTCGCCTTGAAGCATATCCTCGCTACATTTGAAACATAGAAAATGTACTAGCAATAATCATCACATAAGCACATTTGGATCATCGATCTTGAAATTGGATTATTTGAAATAATGAGTCATCGACCCGAAAATTGAATTTGAAAATTTTGAATAATTGGGTCATTGACCCGAATCTTGAATTGACATCGCTTGGAATGTTGGGTCATCGACCCGAAATTTGAGTTTGAAAGATCGGGTCATCGACCAAATTTGAACATGTTGAAAATTTTGAACAATTGGGCTATCGGCCCAAATTTCGACTTTGAAATAAATTGCTTGGATGTTGGGTCGCCGACCCAAAAAGTTTTTTTTGAAATTCCGGAATTTGAAGATTTTTTTTTGAAATCGGACCTTGATGGGTGAGCATGAAATACGACTCAGACACCTTGTACGACCGGTAAACAACGTGGGCGTAGCCCGCTACCGTAAAACAAAAAAGGAAAATAAAACCGTAAGTGTGCACGGGTTTTAATTCAATTATTGACTTGTTGGGGAAGAAATGTAAATTGGCCGTTGCCCTTGCGCGCGATAGATGTGCGAAAACCCGATGAATCATGCCAAAGATCGGTGTGAGCTAGGGCGGGCCTAAGAGGCGCGCGACCCAAGGCCCACACGGCTTAAAAAAAAAACGGCACCCTAGGGTCGTCATCCTAGGTGCTTCCGTCCCTTATACTTTCTATATATAAGGAAGAGTCAGATCGCAAATTTATTCTCATTGTCCCCCAAACCGGTGCAAATAACATAAATCATTATAAATAATCTAGTAAGTGCTATGCGAGCATGGGAGACCGATTTTACTAGCGCAGAGAGACAAGAATTAAAGACCGTTCACTTGGCGCAATTACTTCCCTTACGCCAAATCCCCCTTCAACCTGCGCTGTTGGAATACTGCCTTAGCTATCGGGATCCTTACAACCATGTCTTCGCTTTTCCCGAGGGGGAGATCCGCCCTCTACCCGAAGAGTTTTCTCGCCCTTGGAGGATGGGATGTCGAGGCCATACCGGCTATACCTAAATTTCATTCGGGGTGGCGCGGAACATATCTAGACCGCCTTGGCCTTTCCGGGACGGAGTCCGAGGGGATAGTGACCGGTGACGAAGTCAACCTTTTTGCTATTCATAGGAGATTTTGTATCTTGCGGGGACAAGATTATTTGCCGATCTTGCGCAGGGGGCCTTTGGATTGATCATGTTACACCTTTATGTCTTCGAAGGTAGGATGAACAAGACAACTTGTGTAGGACAAGCGAAGCTTTTGTCTATTGTGTCTCAGATGGAGACGGGACATAACCCTTCCTGGATTATTCTCGCCGAAACCCTTCGAGGTTTAGATGCTAAGAAAATGAAGCCTGGTGCCGATTGGTCGGGATGCTCCCGCCTACTGCAGGTAACAAGATCTATTCTCCTGATTTCGCATCCTTGATTAATTTTCCTTTTATCACAATTCTTGTCACGTTTTTGTTGCATTCTGCCACGATTTTGTCACGATTTTGCTGCATTCTGCCACGATTTTGCTGTATTCTGTCACGATTTTGCTGTATTTCCGTTTTTTCCTTCTTTTTTTTTCTTTTTTTTTTTTTTTTTTTTTTTTTTTTTTTTTTTTTTTTTTTTTTTCGTTTGTCACGTTTTTTCTTTTTTTTGTCACGTCTTTTTTTCTCTTTTTTTTTTTCCTTTTTTTTTCTTTTTCGCCTTTTTCATTTTTCTCTTCTTTTTTCAGGTGTGGCTTTGCGAGAGATTTTGGCTTTTCGCCCCGCCGCGTGAGCCCAATTCGTATCTCGCTCGTATGCTGACGATGCGTGCCAAGCGGTATGAAGACGAGCGTCAAAATGACCTTGCCTATTGGCGAAACAAATTGACAGGAGGGGAAGGTCGTCCCTCTGTCTTTGGTTCATGCCTTGGCTTCGTCTCAAATCCTTTACTATCCTTAGGAAGACGACAAGACCAGACGTTTGCAACCACCGGGTTTAGAGAGGTCTATCCACATTTACCCGACCGCGTCTGCGTCGGATGGGCGCAGACAAACGATTCCCAAGTGTGAGGCTGTTCTGGGACGAGCAAGGGAGCTGAATTCCTCTATATGTGATGATTGGCTCAAGAGGTGGCGCCAAAGGCGTCTTTGGTACGTATCTGCGCGCCCTCAGACTACCTGGGTATCCCCATCTTATACTAAATGGCTTAAAGAGAAGACCGAATCAGGTAAGGACTTGTGTCGGAAGGATGAGCTTGTCGACATCAAATATTATGACAAAAGCAGAAGCAGTCGCGACTTCTTTGTTAACGATTTTTCGTCTGCATCTGGACCTGAAACTAAGACTGAGAAGACTCCTAAGACTGACTCACAGGCGACAGGTGTGTGGAAACGGTTGGGTTCAAAGGTACACTCGGGCTCAGCCTTAGAAGGGAGGCTTGGTCCTCGCTTGAGTGTAAAAGATATTTGGGCCCTCGGGAGGAAATGACGATCCCTCCTAAGAAGCGTGCTAGACAGAACACAACTACCCCTCCTCCACAGGAGCCTCGGTCACGTGACCCAAAAGGCAAAGGGAAAAAGAAGATGTAGGAGCCTTCGACTCCAATTTATTATTTGAATACTACTACTTATTTTTGTTGCTAGCTGTTTTTTTTTTTTTTTTTTTTTTTTTTTTTTTTTGAAGGATGTAATGGGCATCGCCCGATCTTTAATAAGACTTACTATCTATTAAAATTCCCAGTTTCTGCATAAAATTTCATTTTATTCAAGGAAGGGTCGGTTGTACTCTTTTAAAGAGTCGCCACGTATCTGTCATCAACGAGAATCAAACCGAGCTCGTAGTTCCACAAAACAAACGCGCTACAATCATCGATTTATAACGCATAAAAAAAGCAGCGAAGCAAAAGTGCCGCGGCCTAGACTCGCTCACGAGCACTGCAATTCAAAATTTTATTTTACGACATTGAGAGTGAGTTCTACGGATAGTATTTCTTCAGTTGATCCAAATTCGTCGGATTCGCAAAGTCATTTCCATCTAGATCTCGTCGGTCGATCGCGCCTCCCGATAATATCTTCTTTACCAGGTAAGGACCGGCCCAGTTCGGCTTGAATTTTCCCCTCGGGTCAATCGGTAGTAAAGCGCGAACGGACTTTAGGACTAAATCCCCATCTTTTATTCCTCGAGGTTTCACCTTCTTGTTAAACGCCCTTTGTATCCTTTTCTGATAGAGTTGAACATGGTGTAGTGCATTTAACCGTCGCTCGTCGAGCATGACCAAGGAATCATACCTGGCTTGCAGCCAGTCAGCTTCAGGGACCTGACTTTCTAACAGGATCCTTAAAGAAGGTACCTCTAATTCGATAGGCTGAACTGCTTCCATCCCATATGTTAAATAGAACGGAGTTGCTCCAGTGGCTGTGCGAATAGACGTTCTGTATCCCCAAAGTGCGAACGGTATCTTGTCGTGTGGGCCTTGGGTCAGTCAGTGGTGGAGGGGGTGGAGGTGAATCTTCACTCAGCTTAGATTCGATTGCATCCATCCTAGTCATCATGAGGTTCACGACCTCAGTAAACAGTGGACAAGGCCCTCGGGAACTGCGTCCGAGGGATCCACACCCGGCATAATCGACTCGAGGTTCTTTCGAATCGAATTAAGACATATTAGAGTCGCCACCAAGTTTTTTGGGAACTTGGAACCGTTCAAGTCAACTTTACACCTTTCATCGAAAAGCATAAAGCCAATCGACTACGAGTGATTAAAGATAAAGACTTGTACCCTATATCACTCGATTTGAATGACTCTCGTAATCCAATGGTATTTAGACGGATCCACAAACCATAGATCTTGAGTAAGGGGTGAGGGTACGTGTTGGGAAGCCCATAAGGACACCCAACCCCGCCCGTCAATAACGGCCTCTACTAAGTCAAGTGTCGGATTTCAAACAAGGTCATAGCTACTGCGATGTATGATATGCAAACGTTGTTTTAACCCTAACATGTGACAACAATTTCTATGTCGTTTTAGATGCAACTAAACTAACTTTGTCAAAGTTGTAATTTAGCATGTGGGTTGATTGATCTAGCAACATGTAAACAAAGCAAACAAGGCTTAAGGGGGAATGGGGGAGCCGTTGGGATCTACCTATTACAAACCAGGCATTTCATGCCGACACAACAATAAATTAAAGATACAACTCGATCTAAATACAATTGCTACATACGACGCAATACACGACACAAGGCACGGCCATTGGCCTAGAAAACCGTGCACATGAGGGGTGGCCCACGGCTCACATGACACACGGCCTTGGGTCACTCCTCGTAATGTGTGCTTTCACTTAATCCCATCGAATTAGACATAGGGCTACACACCAAAGCATGCATTAGCATAAACCGGGCCATGTTGCTTTAGACTGAAGGAAATGTAGATTCATATACATTATAACATACTCCTATATGTCTAAATAATTTGTCATAAAATTAATTACGGATCTTATGCATGCAAACAATAAAATAAATAGAGGAGAAATCATGTCCTTACATGGTAAATTTCGGCTATTAGGGCACAAGAGAGATCACCTTTCTCTTCTTGTTCTTGAGCTTTTCCAATGGAAGAACAAAGATCTAAGTGTAAGATCTCTCCCTATGTATTATACCCAAGGCTCCTCTTAATTAAATTAATATTACAAATACTAGTTATAATATTAATCAAGGTAGAGAGATAAAAGGGAGGATTTTAATTCTCTCTAAAACTATGTTTTTGGATGATGAGTCGAATGAATTCATTTCTAACACATTTTAGAGTAATAGGTAAAATAAAAATGAAAAACCAATGATGGTTTTTCACATCAAAAACCGGGTGGTAGGGGGGGGGGGGGGGCTTTTGGGTGAGCCAATGCATGAAATGGTTTGTCTTCACAATGCACCATAGGCTTACATGGCTACTAAAGCAAAACAATCATTGTGTTTAGCTACTAATTAAACAATTAATTAGCTTAAAAGCCCCTCCTATTTTCGGCACCTTTAGCTAATATGGATTCCATATTAATTTTGTCAATTGTCAATATGTTACATGTCACATGTCACATATATTTGTTATGTATTTTTAACATATTAAAAATCAACGTATTAATAAAAATACGTCACATACAAAATCGACTTAGTAATATCATAATTACTTGTGCCAAAATATTTTACCAATTTATAAATCACAACTGATTGTATTTATAACAATTCATTCAATTTAATTGTTACATTAAACAATTGTTTCATCCGAGTAATGATACAATTCAATTACTCAGACCGTATCTTATTAAATCACATTTCAATATGATACGTAAATTTTACTTCCAAAATCGTCCGTCAATTTTCTAGTAATTTAATTAACTCGTAACATTATACGATTAATTAAATAATCAATTAAGAGTATTGCCCTTTAGGTATGACCTAGGGGGTCAACTGATCACCACCGTCACACGACAGTAATGTCAAACTTTAGTCAGCCAATCATTACCGATATATGTTGACCGGTTGATGAGTAACAATATTACTTCCCAATTGTATTCATTTTAATGAGACTTAAACATGTGATCATCATGATCAACAGTCGTGATCGCATTATTGTCGGAGGACAAATATTCCAACAATCTCCCACTTGTCCTCGACAAGTGTGCGTCACCAATTCTCTTGTCCTATTACTATCTCCCACTCAATGCAAGGTGTCTTTCAGGTCGTACTTGCAAGTGATCATATCGAGAGTGGTTTCCTCGATCCGGAGAATAAGCGATTGACCGGATTTATCCACTCGGATGCCATCCGAGCGTGGCCACGCATTTCCGATTCATTACTCCTCGAGTGGCCCCGAGATATTGTTATAACCCCGACTAGGGGTGGACAATTCCTATCGCACTCATTCCCTTCGACTAGCCACAGACATCATAACCCAAAATATGCCCATTTGACCCCATTTACGAAGGTCGTAGTAACACAAATCAAAGTTAATCTGAAACTGTGCCATCTTAGGCGAATAGTCTTTAGTCAAAAGAATCGACTCATTTGAATACTATAGTAGCTCTCGCCACGACCAGGCTATATAAATTTGCCAGAACTCTATAAGCGGTCATTAGGCCCGACAAAATGTTCCTAACAGTCTGCCTATGTGATCGACTAGTCATCACACATGACTCTATGGCACTTGAACTTGCCATCAATCGCATCACACTCTAGTCACTTCAAGACGTCACCTCATATAAGTAACTATGGGCAAAAACAATGTTAATCCATGTTCACTTTAACGGGGTTCAATTGTCTCCACAACCCGTTTGGATATAACAATGTACCAAGTGAGTTAATAATAACTCAAACGACAAATGTCGACATCACACTCGGGTAGTCAATATCATATTACAACCTTGTGATGTTTATCATAAGTGTAAACACTTATTGATTGCAATAGAAGTTTAACATCCCATGTGTCCATGTGTTCAAACTTCTTGCACTTGCAATTTCCTTCACATTCATGTTCTCATAGCATGAATCTTACCAAGTACACATTAAGGTTCTTGACCTTGGTTTTGGTTCTTTAACTTGAAAGAACTTTCTCATCGCTCATCTCATAACGAACGAATTTGCGATGAATAATATAACTTGTACCGATCAAGTATTCCATCCACACACAATGTACTAGGTATATGTTTTGTAGAATCTTGTAACAATTGACAAGATTATTAGCTTAGTACTTCTCACAAGTCCTAGCTTTATTAGGAAAGATTGTTTTGAATAACCTCTTATTTAACCAAGCATCTTTCCAAAACTTCTCATTTCTCTTTTCTGGGCTTGAAAGATTTGGGATTCTCTTAAATCCTCATATGTGTTCGGATTTTCTACAATATGTGCAACCTCTTGACACACAATAGAACATTCCGTCAAACACTGAAATCGCTCATCAGATTCTACTTGAGAATTCATGACGTTTCTATTTTGGCTCACCAAGTCTATCATCATGCTCTTATGCATATGATTTATAATTGGACATGTACATGATTATTCTAATGGCGGAAACATCAGTTACTAATAATCATGAGATCAACCGTTCTTAGGTTCAATGAACTACCATGACTGCTAATGGTAATCCCATTTTCATTCATACGAATAACCTACGCGTATGTTGATGTGATGTGTATCTCTTAATACTAATCCAACATCCCATGATGTAATTGGATTCATCATTGTCCATTTTCATCCAGAATTGAAAACTCGAACGCTTCTTTATGAAGAAAGGTATTAGCTCGTCATTCTTTAATGAGTAATGAGTTTTTATACATTCAAGGATGATAGTTCCCACTAAATCCCATGTCTTCACATGAGAATTTCCTAACTCCCACTCAATTCTACATATTTCGAAATTGACTTCTCAATCGAAATTTGTCAAGAATATAAATATAAATCGCTTTGCCAAGTTACTAGGATAAAACCATATATGTTCCCATCATATCCTTTCAAAATGCCTATTTTGAAGTGGTCTCATCTCAACCTTACGGAAAGAGATTTTAAATCTCTAACACACTCATGTCATAATGATGTGTAGCAATGTCATTATTCAAATACAAATAATATTTAGAATAGGTCCTTCGGAATACCCTTTCGGAAGGAGGTTTAACCATTTCATAGCGAGGTTAAACAATGATATTTGCGTGATTAAAACGTTGGCTATTGAAGATATCGGAATATCAATCTTTGCAACTTGATCATAACTAGTATGTTACTATGATTCATTTAGGCTCTTAAGTAAAACTTATGATTGAAACTATTGGTCAAATGATTCATAACCTTAGTCAAAAGCTTGTTAAGACTTTACATTAGTCATTTTTCTTCCAAAACTTCTTTTGGTCTCCTCGTGTAGTTATCTTGAGAATAAACTCTTATGATTACTTCACTTGGTCTCTTATGTCATTTAGAACTAACTTGAGACTATAGATCTCATCTATTTGGTATACTATGTAAATAGATATACCTTCATTCAAATCATTCTCTCTTGCGTAGATCTTTATTTACACGAGTACACAATTATATCTTGCCTTGTGTGTTGTGAGGATTTACACAAGTACACAATTATATCTTGCCTTGTGTGTTGTGTCCTCATTTTTCTCCCACTCTATCTTTAGAATGAATACACTAAGCATTCAAAGATAGCATATGAGACATAAATTAATGATGTTGAAGTATAAGTAGGACTACCTCATAGGTTGACTAATTGTTATTGATTTCATATGTTTACTTGGTGGTTGACATACCTTTAAGAGAGTTCATAGACTCAAAGTCACTTTATAAATGATCATACACAAGCCTTAAGCATGTGGACATATAATGAAACCCGTCATTATAATTGTCTATTAGATCACTTTTAGTGAATAATCTTATGTTTCAAAACGCAAGCATTTAAAGATGAAATTTTAGAACATAAAGGATAAATGATAAAACGGGTGACTTGGGTTGCAAACCAAGTCACTATCATCCAAAATACAAACCATTATCCAAAATACCTTTCCATGTCGAACATGGAAACTTAAAGTTCTAAAATTCAAAACATAACTTAAAATAAGACAATGAAAAACAAAGCTCCATAAAAGCTATCCTTAGCTTCTTCATGGTTTCTTATGCTTGCTTTTCTTTTCCTTTGTCTTTGCTTGGTGGAGGCCCTATTTACAATAAAAAGGGAGATACATTATCACAACTTTGCATCATAATACCATAGTTGAATTAGAAACATAAAAGAAGTTTAGTCATTTACCTCTTTGGAGTGATCTTTCCAGCTTTGATATCACCAAGGTATTTGGAACAATTCCTTTTCCAATGTCCCATGCCATTACAATAATGGCATTTGTCAAGAGGACCCTTCTTGACTTTGGATGTGCTAGCTTCACAAGACTTAGCTTTGGAGAATGTGGGAGCTTGCTTCTTGCCCTTTCTCCCATTCTTCTTGAACTTCCCCTTACTCTTTGTGCTTATGTTAAGCACATCCTTGGGAGGGTTCACATTTAACCCCATGTCCCTCTCGGCTTGCACAAGTAACTTGTGCAACTCCTCAAGAGATACGTCCTTGTCTTGCATGTTGAAATTCACTCGGAATTGCACATATGCCTTGACTTTGGACAAGGAGTGTAGAATCCTATCTACGACGAGTTCTTTTGGGATTTCAACCTTTTGAATTTTCAAGGTCTCGACAAGCTCCATGAGTTTGAGCACATGAGGGCTAACCTTTTGGCCCTCTTTGAAGTCGAGATCAAAGAATGCCGCGGCCGCCTCATATTGGACGATCCGCGGAGTTTGTGAAAACATGGTCACAAGTTTGGAGTAAATCTCATTAGCATTGCCCATTTTGAAGGCTCTCCTTTGGAGTTCCGCCTCCATCGCAAATATTAATACATTTTTCATTGCGGCGGCCTCCTTTTGGTAAGCCTCATAGGCTTCCCTAGTGGCCGCGGTGGACCTAGTGGAGGGTTCGGGTGGAGAGGCCTCGGTAAGGTAATGAAGCTTGTCGTCACCTTCGGCGGCTAATTTGAGTTGGGCATCCCACTCGGAGAAATTTGACCCATTCTTTTCAAGTTTACATCGATCCATAAAGGATCGGAGCCATGATGAAGTAGCGAGTGGTGTAGCATTAGGAGTTGGTGTTGCCATTGTTATGAATAAGAAGTGGTCTACAAAACAAAATATAAGGAGTAAAACAATTGTCGTTTAAATAATACTCGTAAAATGTAGAAATTAAACAAGTTTTATGCATTTTTCTAGTGACCTCTACCCAACTAGATAAATGATTCCAAGACCCAAATTCATATTAACTTGGGCACGGTGTGGCCGATGAAACCCTTATCAATATAACTCGGTGGATTAACGCTTTAATCGATTCTACTTCTAGAACTCTTGGTCGATAATATTACATTAACATTTATGTATAGCCCAAAACACATTCAATAAGGGGACGGTGTGGCCGATGAAACCCTTATCGAAAAACTTTTGTTGAGTTCAATCCAAATTTCGAATAAATGTGTCCATGATCCAAACCCACATCAACTTGGGCACGGTGTGGCCGATGAAACCCTTATCAACATGAATTCGGTGGATTAACATTCATCACCCACTTCCCCTATGTAACAAGGTTTGTACCCCGGTGTGGCCGAGTGCACTCCCTCACGAAATAGGTTTTCATGGTTTCTACTCTTTGGTAAGGCTATGTCTCAATTAATTGTTTTAGCGAGAGGTCATGTCAATTTATTATCTATCACGTTTTAAGTGAACTAAAGCGGTGAACTACGATAATTCGAATTGACACGGTCGATAAACTCGATAAAATAACAATGCATGTTTAGTTATGGCGATTTAGCGATGCATGTGACATAAAATAAAATGCAAGCATAAAGATAAAAATCCTAGTATGGCCTTTCCTAAAATAGAAAAACTATTAATCTATTACATATTCGGAAACCAACTCCATTGGTCCCTTGAACTTCGGTTGTGGCACGCATCTCGAGGTAACACCGTCTTTATGTATCGCCATTCTTGAAGAAATCCGTCTTTAGGAACTCCGAAATGAATAAAATTACATAATAAATTACAAAATTTCCTATTATACATTTGTAACTAAAATAAAATAAATCTATTAAATTACAAAACGGTGATACGAGATCACAATAAAAATTACAACCGAATCGATATTCCCATACATTTCGGGAAATACCAATTAAAAACTAAGGCCATACTAAGTAAAATTACATAATTCAAAATTACATAAATTAAAATTATGACAATCATAAAGAAAAATGCAGCATTATAATATGTATGAACATGCTCAATTTTTATGCTAAATCGCCTTTTAATTAGCCAATATCGTATATTACTCGGTTTTTACGGATTTGCGTGATTTCAACATTTTATAATCACAAAAATGCATAAACTCATATTTATGCATAAGTTAATTACCCTAACCTCTTAGGACTCAAAATATAGTCTCCACTAGTAATTTGACCATAATTAACTTTTATTTACAAAATTGTTCATAAAAGGACTAAAAATACAAAAATAAGCTATTAAACTTCAAATAAATCCAAAAATTTCAAATAAATTTGAAATTTGAAATTTAAATTCATGAACATTCTGGAAAAATTCCATGACACTCATAATGTTCAAAATCTTAGGTTAAAAATTTCGAAAATTTTCCGGAAAAACAATGTTGCGGTTTATCGATATTTAATAAAATAATCATAAAAACATGGAAAAATTATTTTCATTAACTTTTCAATTTTAGATCTGAAAAATACAATAAAATGCAACATTAGACGTTTTTCCTAAGTCATAGATTATGTTTTATTAATTTCCAACTAATAATGTCACTATTTATGCTATTTTTCATCCAAAAATTCATAAATCATGCTAAAAGACTTCTTTATAGCCAATTATTTTACACACATCTTGTAAAATTGCATGTGACAACATATTAATTTTCTATGACCAGATTCGAAATTTAACTCATATTAACCTATTTTTCGCTTAAATCCGAATTTAATGATGAAAAAATTCATTTTTCGAGCATAACAAGTCCAAAAATTATGAAAATTTACAGGTTATCTCAAAATAATATATGTAACAACATATCCAAAAACCAAGTGAAATTTCGAAGTATAGCTATTTTTAGACCAAAAATGACACTTTTACTCATAAAATCACATTTAAATGCCATTATTGTAAAATATGAACAATAAAAATCCGAAAAATTAACCAAAATATCCTAAAACACTTTAGGACCAGAAATATTAACATGCATGTAATAATTTCGTGATATATCATAATAACACAAATTTTACAAGTTTTATTTTGTTATTCATATAACTCGGAAAAACTTTTAACCAATTTGCATGCAAACAACCGTGGCTCTTGATACCGATTGAAGGAAATGTAGATTCATATACATTATAACATACTCCTATATGTCTAAATAATTTGTCATAAAATTAATTACGGATCTTATGCATGCAAACAATAAAATAAATAGAGGAGAAATCATGTCCTTACATGGTAAATTTCGGCTATTAGGGCACAAGAGAGATCACCTTTCTCTTCTTGTTCTTGAGCTTTTCCAATGGAAGAACAAAGATCTAAGTGTAAGATCTCTCCCTATGTATTATACCCAAGGCTCCTCTTAATTAAATTAATATTACAAATACTAGTTATAATATTAATCAAGGTAGAAAAATGGAACCAAAATATTTATAAACTCTTATAGTATTTCGGTTTTTAGAGAGATAAAAGGGAGGATTTTAATTCTCTCTAAAACTATGTTTTTGGATGATGAGTCGAATGAATTCATTTCTAACACATTTTAGAGTAATAGGTAAAATAAAAATGAAAAACCAATGATGGTTTTTCACATCAAAAACCGGGTGGTAGGGGGGGCTTTTGGGTGAGCCAATGCATGAAATGGTTTGTCTTCACAATGCACCATAGGCTTACATGGCTACTAAAGCAAAACAATCATTGTGTTTAGCTACTAATTAAACAATTAATTAGCTTAAAAGCCCCTCCTATTTTCGGCACCTTTAGCTAATATGGATTCCATATTAATTTTGTCAATTGTCAATATGTTACATGTCACATGTCACATATATTTGTTATGTATTTTTAACATATTAAAAATCAACGTATTAATAAAAATACGTCACATACAAAATCGACTTAGTAATATCATAATTACTTGTGCCAAAATATTTTACCAATTTATAAATCACAACTGATTGTATTTATAACAATTCATTCAATTTAATTGTTACATTAAACAATTGTTTCATCCGAGTAATGATACAATTCAATTACTCAGACCGTATCTTATTAAATCACATTTCAATATGATACGTAAATTTTACTTCCAAAATCGTCCGTCAATTTTCTAGTAATTTAATTAACTCGTAACATTATACGATTAATTAAATAATCAATTAAGAGTATTGCCCTTTAGGTATGACCTAGGGGGTCAACTGATCACCACCGTCACACGACAGTAATGTCAAACTCTAGTCAGCCAATCATTACCGATATATGTTGACCAGTTGACAGTAACAATATTACTTCCCAATTGTATTCATTTTAATGAGACTTAAACATGTGATCATCATGATCAACAGTCGTGATCGCATTATTGTCGGAGGACACATATTCCAACATAGACAACACGCGGTTTACTACGCTCCTACAAGCATTGGGAACAACCGTCTAACCAAACAAGACCAAGGTTTTTAGAAAAGGTTTTGACTCAATAAAAGTAAAACAAACTTGAAAGATTACAACTCGATAAACAAACTGTAAATTACAAGCTACAAAACAACAAAGAACAAATGATAAACAAAAAAAGAGAAACGAAATAAGAAAGCCAAAACACACGGCCAACTCACGGCCCAAACTAACGACAACCCTCACGGCCAAGACAAGGCCAACCTAGTTCCTAAGTTAGATTCATTGGTTAGATCGAATGATTGCGAAAAGGGATAAGAAACAAGTTAGAAAACGAGTTAGAAACGACGTTGATTGATTGTCGCATGAGGGTGCATTCTACACGGCCTAAAGGGTCTAATTAGGTCAAATTCGCTAATTAATTTAACTCATCGAGTGTCAATAAGAAGGTGCTAATCACGCACTCTTATTCTAACGAGAAATTAGGTGAAAGAGAGAGATGCATTCAATTATTTACAGAATCGTCGATTGATTTTATAACTTACGTCGAAGCCACCTATCGTGTCTAATTAGATTATTAAATTAATTTAAAGTCATCTAAATACGTCATAGGTTAACAATCAGAGGTTAAACTAACATACAACGGGTCCTAGGGTATGTCGATTTGGCCGAAACAATAAGGGGGTCGAAAGCGACGAAAGTTAGACAACTCGTTTTATTTATGCCCTACCTTGAACACGAGGATATGTAAATGAGACGGGGGTGTACGACCGACAGAAGGAGCGGTTTCTTTTCCCATCTCAAGTCAACGCGGGTGTTCATGGTGGTACTTTAACTCATACTCGGACTAACTAGTTTCATAGTTAATTTAAAACAAACGATAATTAAAACGAAAAACAAACAAAAACAAGACAAATAAAAAAGCATAAAAAAACGAAACCAAAAGAGGAAAGAGAAGGGGATTTGATGCACCCTCAACCTACATGTATCGTTGACACCGTCTTGGGTCGTAATCGATGGTAGATTTTATCTCGAGAGGCCGTCGTCGACGAAAAATAAAGCAAACACGCGTTTTGGAAAGTTTCTGGACAGCGATTTTAAAACAGTGATATCTCCCTCGTTTCACGACGAAAATTCGATTTTAAAGATGTTTTGGAAACTAGAAAGAAAGGAGAACAGGAATCTTAAAGCAACCCCTGCTCGTTTTGGGTTATTGGGCACGAAAAACGAGCACAAACAGAACTGGACAGACAAGAAGAAACCGCGAAAACAGAGTGTTATTTCACTCTGTTTTTCGAGGGATTTCGTGTACTCTCAAGGGCAATTTGGCTCGTAAATCTTTGTCTAATGTGTAGATGGATGTTATGTGGTTAATTAGGAACAAGAAACTCGAGTTTTTATGGAGGTTTGATGGAGGAACGAGTTGCTTTTCGAGGAGGACACACAAACAGTTTCAGTTTGTGTGTCGGTTTGGTTTAGGGTTTTTGAAGGATGTTTAGGGTTTGTTTCTGAGGTTTAAAGCTTGTAGTTGATGGTTGGATGTATGTAGAACTTAGAGGAACGAATGTATGGTGAAGGGGTGGTATTTATAAGGGTTTAAAATAGGTTAAAAGAGAGGAGGAAGCAGTCGGGCTCAATCCCGTATGGCTGCTGTCCATCCGTTCTTGTGAGGGTTTGAGGGGGGTTTTCTTGGTGATTAAGCTAGGATAATATGGGTAGGATACTAGGGTATGGGTTAGGGTTAATGGGTGCGGGTCTTGGTAGTGTTTGGAGCGGGTTTGGGCTCGCGAATTGGCTGCCAAAACAGGGGCCTGTTGCGGTTTAGTGCGGGCTGCTTGGGGTTGTTTTGAACGAGAATTTGGGCCATGGTATGGGGGTTCGAACATGGGTGGATGGGTATTGGTCTAGGTGGGTTAGTGTACTCGAGATTCGTGCCAATTCGTAAAGGAAACGGGCTCAAAAACCGAGCCAAAATCGAGCTCAAAAACAAGTACTCAAAACGAGTTTCCTTCGCTTTTCAAATCGATTTTTCAAATCAATTAGTAAATTAAAATAAATGACTTTTCAAATCAAACATTCTCATAAAATGATTCTTCAAATCGAAAATTTATTTTATTTTCAATAAAATAAACTTGGGAAAATAAATTCAAAATAAAATAAAATAAATTGAAATTACCTAAAAAACCATAATTTAAATATCATTTAAATTAATAAAATGAACTCACTAAAAAAACATTAATTTAAATATCATTTAAATTAATAAAATACTTCATCGACGACGCCCATTCTACCTCGTAAAACGAGCTCCAAATAATGACAATGACAACTAAAGAATACATGTGTCCTATCATCATCGGGTGTTTGTCGGGTTCTCTATAAATTCCAATATCGACGGATACGGGTATCTACAGAGCCCCCACTTTGACTGAGGCTTGGACAAGGCGAAAGTCAAAGTATACCCCAGGTCCCTTTCGACCTGAGGATTCTTCGGGTCGTTTATAGTCCATTAGACTTGCGTATATAAGCTCGCCTTGACCATAAGAAGAGATCATACCCGAAACTTCGTTGGGGTTGGCTCTTGCTTCGTTGTTTCGGAATATCATCGTTGGTCATCGACCCATAAATTGCATAAATGGTGGGTTGAGCCTTATCCTTGGGCGCCTACGTATCCGTTTTCGACGGAATCAAACCCGCGTCGTAGTTCGGCAATCGCCGACTCATGCCCAAAGTTTATCATCTCTTTGGCGTATGTCCAAAATTCATCATCTCGCCGACATTGGCCCAAAATTTATCATCTGCTTTGGCGCTTGTCCGAATGGGACGGGACTTTCCGAGGAGGTTGCCGCCGCTTTCATCATTTGCTTTCAGCTACGGAATTCTTCCATTTCATACTCTTGTATTGAATTGAATTCTTGGTGGATGTCATCCTTTTCATCTTGACAATGGTCTCTGAAGCCAACGGCTTCAGAGCCCCCAGTTTGCAATGGCTCTAAAGTCGAAGACTTTAGAGCCCCCAGTTGAAGCATATCCTGCTACATTTGAAACATAGAAAATGTACTAGCAATAATCATCACATAAGCACATTTGGATCATCGATCTTGAAATTGGATTATTTGAAATAATGAGTCATCGACCCGAAAATTGAATTTGAAAATTTTGAATAATTGGGTCATCGACCCGAATCTTGAATTGACATCGCTTGGAATTTTGGGTCATCGACCCGAAATTTGAGTTTGAAAGACTGGGTCATCGACCCGAAATTTGAACATGTTGAAAATTTTGAACAATTGGGCTATCGGCCCAAATTTCGACTTTGAAATAAATTGCTTGGATGTTGGGTCGCCGACCCAAAAAGTTTTTTTTGAAATTCCGGAATTTGAAGATTTTTTTTTGAAATCGGACCTTGATGGGTGAGCATGAAATACGACTCAGACGCCTTGTACGACCGGTAAACAACGTGGGCGTAGCCCGCTACCGTAAAACAAAAAAGGAAAATAAAACCGTAAGTGTGCACGGGTTTTAATTCAATTATTGACTTGTTGGGGAAGAAATGTAAATTGGCCGTTCCGGCGCGCGATAGATGTGCGAAAACCCGATGAATCATGCCAAAGATCGGTGTGAGCTAGGGCGGGCCTAAGAGGCGCGCGACCCAAGGCCCACACGGCTCAAAAAAAACGGCACCCTAGGGCTGTCATCCTAGGTGCTTCCGTCCCTTATACTTTCTATATATAAGGAAGAGCTGTACTGCCAAATTTATTCTGCTGTCCCCCAAACTGGTGCAAATAACATAAATCATTATAAATAATCTAGTAAGTGCTATGCGAGCATGGGAGACCGATTTTACTAGCGCAGAGAGACAAGAATTAAAGACCGTTCACTTGGCGCAATTACTTCCCTTACGCCAAATCCCCTTCAACCTCGCGCTTGTTGGAATACCGCCTTAGCTACCGGGATCCTTACAACCATGTCTTCGCTTTTCCCGAGGGGGAGATCCGCCTCTACCCGAAGAGTTTTTCGCCCTTGGAGGATGGGATGTCGAGGCCATACCGGCTATACCTAAATTTCATTCGGGGTGGCGCGGAACATATCTAGATCGCCTTGGCCTTTCCGGGACGGAGTCCGAGGGGATAGTGACTGGTGACGAAGTCAACCTTTTTGCTATTCATAGGAGATTTTGTATCTTGCGGGACAGTACTTCGCTGCCAGCGTACTGCCGCAGGGCCTTTGGATTGATCATGTTACACCTTTATGTCTTCGAATGTAGGATGAACAAGACAACTTGTGTAGGACAAGCGAAGCTTTTGTCTATTGTGTCTCAGATGGAGACGGGACATAACCCTTCCTGGATTATTCTCGCCGAAACCCTTCGAGGTTTAGATGCTAAGAAAATGAACCCTGGTGCCGATTGGTCGGGATGCTCCCGCCTACTGCAAGTAACAAGATCTATTCTCCTGATTTCGCATCCTTGATTAATTTTCCTTTTATCACAATTCTTGTCACGTTTTTGTTGCATTCTGCCACGATTTTGTCACGATTTTGCTGCATTCTGCCACGATTTTGCTGTATTCTGTCACGATTTTGCTGTATTTCCGTTTTTTCCTTCTTTTTTCTTTCATTTTTTTTCTTTTTTTTTTTCTTCCGTTTTTTTTTTTTTTTTTTTTTTCGTTTGTCACGTTTTTTCTTTTTTTTTGTCACGTCTTTTTTTCTCTTTTTTTTTTCCTTTTTTTTTCTTTTTCGCCTTTTTCATTTTTCTCTTCTTTTTTCAGGTGTGGCTTTGCGAGAGATTTTGGCTTTTCGCCCCGCCGCGTGAGCCCAATTCGTATCTCGCTCGTATGCTGACGATGCGTGCCAAGCGGTATGAAGACGAGCGTCAAAATGACCTTGCCTATTGGCGAAACAAATTGACAGGAGGGGAAGGTCGTCCTCTGTGCTGGTTCATGCCTTGGCTTCGTCTCAAATCCTTTACTATCCTTCCGGAAGACGACAAGACCAGACGTTTGCAACTACTGGGTTTAGAGAGGTCTATCCACATTTACCCTGACCGCGTCCTGCGTCAGATGGGCCGCAGACAAACGATTCCCAAGTGTGAGACTGTTCTGGGACGAGCAAGGGAGCTGAATTCCTCTATATGTGATGATTGGCTCAAGAGGTGGCGCCAAAGGCGTCTTTGGTACGTATCTGCGCGCCCTCAGACTACCTGGGTATCCCCATCTTATACTAAATGGCTTAAAGAGAAGACCGAATCAGGTAAGGACTTGTGTCGGAAGGATGAGCTTGTCGACATCAAATATTATGACAAAAGCAGAAGCAGTCGCGACTTCTTTGTTAACGATTTTTCGTCTGCATCTGGACCTGAAACTAAGACTGAGAAGACTCCTAAGACTGACTCACAGGCGACAGGTGTGTGGAAACGGTTGGGTTCAAAGGTACACTCGGGCTCAGCCTTAGAAGGGAGGCTTGGTCCTCGCTTGAGTGTAAAAGATAGGCTGGGCCCTCGGGAGGAAATGACGATCCCTCCTAAGAAGCGTGCTAGACAGAACACAACTACCCCTCCTCCACAGGAGCCTCGGTCACGTGACCCAAAAGGCAAAGGGAAAAAGAAGATGTAGGAGCCTTCGACTCCAATTTATTATTTGAATACTACTACTTATTTTTGTTGCTTTGTTTTTTTTTTTTTTTTTTTTTTTTTTTTTTTGTTTTGAAGGATGTAATGGGCATCGCCCGATCTTTAATAAGACTTACTATTTATTAAAATTCCCGGTTTCGCATAAAATTTCATTTTATTCAAGGAAGGGTCGGTTGTACTCTTTTAAAGAGTTGCCTACGTATCTGTGTCATCAACGAGAATCAAACCGAGCTCGTAGTTCCACAAAACAAACGCGCTACAATCATCGATTTATAACGCATAAAAAAAGCAGCGAAGCAAAAGTGCCGCGGCCTAGACTCGCTCACGAGCACTGCAATTCAAAATTTTATTTTACGACATTGAGAGTGAGTTCTACGGATAGTATTTCTTCAGTTGATCCAAATTCGTCGGATTCGCAAAGTCATTTCCATCTAGATCTGTCAGTCTGACTGCGCCTCCCGATAATATCTTCTTTACTGTAAGGACCGCCCGGTTCGGCTTGAATTTTCCCCTCGGGTCAATCGGTAGTAAAGCGCGAACGGACTTTAGGACTAAATCCCCATCTTTTATTCCTCGAGGTTTCACCTTCTTGTTAAACGCCCTTTGTATCCTTTTCTGATAGAGTTGAACATGGTGTAGTGCATTTAACCGTCGCTCGTCGAGCATGACCAAGGAATCATACCTGGCTTGCAGCCGATCGCCTTCGGGACGACTTTCTAACAGGATCCTTAAAGAAGGTACCTCTAATTCGATAGGTGAATCGCTTCCATCCCATATGTTAAATAGAACGGAGTTGCTCCGGTGGCTGTGCGAATAGACGTTCAGATCCCCAAAGTGCGAACGGTATCTTTTCTGGCCATTCGCGATAATTGTCGGTCATCTTCTTGAGAATCACAGTGATTGTCTTGTTGGCGGCTTCCACCGCCCCATTTGTTTGAGGTCGATATGGTGACGACTTGTGGTGTTTGATTTTATACTTTTCAAGTATTACGGCAGTTTCAGCCTGGAAGTGAGTGCCATGGTCGCTAATGAGCTCATGTGGCACCCCATATCTGCAAATGATTTCATTCTGAATGAACTTTGCTACTTGCTTTGCTTGTAGAACTTTGTATGATTTCACTTCCACCCACTTCGTGAAGTAATCGATGGCGACTAGCATGAAACAGTGCCCACCTGTTCCAGATGGGTTGACCTTTCCAATAATGTCGATTCCCCATGTTGAGAAAGGCCATGGTGATGTTAAAGTGTATAGCAGTGATGGCGGCACGTGCTGTATATTTGCGAAGATTTGGCAATTATGGCAATGTTTGACATATTGGCGACAATCTGTCTCCATCGTGGTCCAATAATACCCTAATCTCATGATTTTACGAACCAGCATATGGGCATTCATGTGTGGGCCACATTCTCCGTCATGGACTTCTTCCATGACTCTTTTCGCAGTTGGTGAGTCTATGCATCGCAAAAGGATATTTTGCGCGGTCTTCTTGTACAATTGTCCGTCATTGGTTCTAACGAACTGAGCGGCTAACATTCGAATAGCGCGCTTTCCGCGGTTATCCATGTCGGGTGGATACTCTCCTGATTCTTTAAATTTCAGAATAGCATGATACCAAGGTTCGGCCTCGGTTTCTTCTGTGTCTCCGATTACATTAACATAAGCAGGTGATGATCTTCGTTCGACACATATCGGCATAGTATCCATATGATCAGGTATGTTGATCAAAGCAGCTAGTTTTGATAGTGCGTCAGCAAACTGGTTTTCGTCTCTGGGGAGGTGCACATACTTGACCTCGGTGAACAACTTTTCTAGTTCTTCTATTTTCGCTTGGTACGGAGCCAAGCTATCACTTCGGGTTTTCCATGTCCCGGCCACTTGATTGATCACTAATGACGAGTCCCCATGTACTACAAGCTTTTTGATGCCTAACTCGAGAGCACTGTGCAAACCGAGTAGGCATGCTTCATATTCAGCCGCGTTATTAGTGACGTTAAAGTCCAACTTGATCGAAATAGGAACATGTTCACCCTCCGGTGAAACGAGTAGAACTCCTATCCCGTATCCCCTATAGTTCGATGCTCCATCGAAATAGAGGTCCCACGTATCATTGTCTATGTGAACGATATCCTCGTCGGGAAACGACCACGTATCTACAACCTCAGTTTCTTCTATTGGGTTATCTGCTAGGAAGTCTGCAACCGCCCTTCCCTTTATCACTTTTAGCGGTACATATTTCAGGTCGAATTCGGAAAGCATTAGAGTCCACCTTGACACCCTGCCGTTCAGAACCGGTTTTTCAAACAAGTATTTGATTGGATCCATCTTCGAGTGGATGCAGACACTGTGACTGAGTATGTAGTGCCGTAGTTTCTTTGTAGCCCATACTAAAGCCAAACATGTCTTTTCGAGCTGAGTATACTTGATTTCATACTCCAAGAACTTTTTACTAATGTAGTAAATCGCTCTTTCCTCTTTATCGACTATCTGCGCCAGCATTGCCCCCATTGCAGTATCCGTAACTGTAAGATACAATAAAAGTGGTAACCCAGCCGTTGGTGGGCTAAGCACGGGAGGGGAAGATAGTATTTCTTTGATCTTATCGAACGCAGCTTGACAGTGATCATCCCATACGACGTGTTCCCCGACCTTCAATTTCTTGAAAATTGGCTCGCATATCATCGTTAGCCTTGCCACGAACCGACTTATGTATTGGATTCTTCCCAGGAAACCTCGAATTTCTTTCTCGGTTCTCGGGTGAGGCATTTCCATTATGGCCTTTATTTTTGATGGGTCCACCTCGATTCCACGGCGGCTAACGATGTGACCCAACAGTTTGCCGGATGTGACTCCGAATGCGCATTTTTGTGGATTCAGCCTCATGTTATACTTGCGCAATCGTTCGAAGAATTTGCGTAGTGTGCCAAGGTGGCCATCACGCTCCTTTGACTTGACAATCATGTCGTCGACATAAACCTCGACTTCCTTGTGCATCAAATCATGTAACAATGTTGTCGCGGTCCTCTGGTATGTAGCCCCTGCGTTTATCAACCCAAAAGGCATTACTGTGTAGCAATAGGTTCCCCATTGCGTTCGAACGCGATCTTATGCATATCTTCTTTCGCCATCTTAATCTGATTATAACCGGCGTACCCATCCATAAAGGATAGTAACGCGTGCTTTGCCGTGTTGTCAACCAGGATGTCGATGTGAGGTAATGGGAAATCGTCCTTCGGACTTGCCTTGTTTAGATCCCGGAAGTCCACACAAACCCGAACTTTACCATATTTCTTAGGCACTGGGGCGACGTTAGCCACCCAGTCCGAGTATTCTGACACCTTGATGAACCCAGCTTTGAGTTGCTTGTCGATTTCTTCTTTGACCTTCAGAGACCAATCTGTATGCATTTTGCGTAGTTTCTGCTTGACCGGCTTATATCCCGGCTTGATTGGGATCCTGTGCTCTGCAATTTCCCTATCAATGCCTGGCATGTCTTTGTAGGACCATGCGAAAACATCTTTGAACTCATGCAACAAATCAATGAACCCCTGTCTTTCGGTGGGACTTAAAGTAGTTCCTATTTTAAGCTCCTGTGGTTCTAAGGTTGTACCTACATTGATAGTTTCGGTATCTTCGATGATCGAAGTTTTCTGTTCGTACTCTTCCAACCCTTTTATCAACTGTAGAGGCGGTTCCATTTCTTCTTCTTCTTCTTCTTCGACCAACTTCTCATCCTCGACCTCAGTCTCAATGTCATTATTAAAACAATCATTTTCAAAGTTTGAATTGCAATGTAAGTAAGACAAGTCGTAAGCAAACTGGTTCATATTATTATTGATTTGAAATTACGCGTAATGCGCTAACATTTGAGCCAACTGGTCAGAGCTCAGTGGCGAGATAGGGGTATTCGGGACAGGCCCCGGAATACCACCATTAGGAAAAGGTGCATAGGAAGGGAAAGCTAGGGGAGGGGTATTTTCAACACCTGACTTCTTAGACTCAATCTTAGGACTTAACTCAGACTCAGACTCAGAATCGGTAACATCATCTGGCTTGAACATCTCTCCTTCTCCCGTTGTCAACTTGAAAAGAAGTCCTTTGTTGTCAGTCCACTTGATTGTTTTCCGCCATCCCGGGTTGGTCCTAAGAGGATCCACATCGGTGATGAGGGTAGATGGATCGAACCGCTCGCTCCTCAGGATCATGCTTACCAAATCTTCGTTTGGTATTGGTGATTTCTTCTCTTCACCGAAAAGGAGACCCATGGCGTTCTCGTCATTTATTGGATCCGGTTTGGTTTCTATGGGCATCACGGTTAGAATGTCTTCAGGGATGTAGTAGCAATCTTGGAATACTTCGATTCCTGGGACCATGATGTTCTTCTTTGGGTCGAAGATAGGTTCGGGGAAGTCCATGCAAGGGAGCTCTTCCCCAGCTTTCAAGAAGTGACCGTTTAGAGTTAGGTGATACGGTCCCATTTTAATATCTCGATCGTCGATCGTTCTTCCCCTCTTTTCCCGTAGATCTTTCTCAGTGGGCTCATATCCAAGCCCGAACGTTACTCCCTTGGCTACGGGTGGTTTCAACTTGAAAGCCTCCTCCCTTCTAGGATATAAAGAGAAACCGAAGTACTTCCGATTCGAGAATCACCTCGCAGAGACATGACTTCCGTATATAGATCCATATTTTTACGCCGGAGTTCAGCTCGATCATGTTGACAATCTCGAAACCACATGCGTCATTGGCAGTTTCGACCCTTACTTTAGAAGTAATGTCTCCTCCTGCCACAGTAATTGGCGTGGCGTCAATGGTGACGGTTTTGCCATTGAGTGGGACCTTGATTTTTCGATGCAGCGTTGATGTTACGGCCCTTGCAGCATGGATCCAGGGCCTTCCCAACAATAAATTGAAGGATGAGCAAATGTCAATTACTTGGCAATTTATTTTCTTTTCCACTTGCCCAGTCTGTACTACCAGGTCGACAAGTCCACTCACTCGACGCACAGTGCCATCGAATGCCCGAACTGTCTGCGTAGTGGGGATGAAGTCATTCTTCTCCAAGCCCAGAATATGCGCCGTTTTCAGAGGGAGTACGTTGACGGCCGATCCGTCGTCAACCAAGGTCATAGGGATATGCTTGTTGAGGCACACAGTAGCGATATAGAGGGCCAGGTTATGTCGAGGCCCGAACGGCGGCAGATCTTCGTCGGAGAATGTCACACCGTTGGTAATTTGAGGCCGATTCTGGGCGATGTGAGTGACCATGTCCGCAGGAGTAGTATTTGACGACACGGTCATGTTCATCAAAGCTTGCAACAAAGCTTGGCGATGTTCGAAAGAGCTCAGGATAAGTTGCTAGATAGATACGTCGGCCTTAGTCTTTTGGAGTTGCTTGATGAGGGAAGCCTCGGAGGTCGACCCTTCACCAAGAACTTCGACCACTACCGGCTCTTTTTGAGGTGCCTTACTCGGGGTATCCTTAGCTTTCTCCACACGATATGGGCGTCCGGATCTAGTCAAATGGTTTGACTCTAGGGCATCTTGCCTCACCTTTAAGATTTCTTCTTGGGTGTGAGGGATTGTTGCGCCTTTGACGAGGTAAACATCATCCTCGTCATCAGCCCAAACGCCATTGATTTCATTGCCGCTTCGGAGTATGTAAGGAGTACAGTCGACAACAAAATCCCCGAATGTAATCTCGTTTCTCGAGCTTGGTAGGAATTCGGAGCAATCTACGAATATTCTTGATACGTGCCTAATGTATAGTCTTTTTGGCCTATTTCAGCACGTATTTCTATGCATTTATATACTGTTTTTATAGTATTTTGCCCCGAATTGGCTACTTTGGTGTATTTTGTCCTTTTTGTAGGAATGATCGCGAAAGTAGCGGAACCATGCTCTTTTCTGTCCTTTTTGCATGCATTTAGAGGAGACGAGATTATCCCAGAGTGAGATGCTGCACTTGGAAGTGTCGTTGCACGCATTACGAAGCATTTGGGTGAAGACGTGAGCTGAATTGAAGACCCAAGTGGTCTATCGAGTTATCAGGTGGTCTATCGAGCAGTTATAGGACGATCGAATGGTCCCTAAGCCCCCCCAAGACTCGATCGAGCTACTCCTTTCTCGATCGAGTAAGCTGCATTTGATCAAGTCCTCGATCGAGAACCCTGCTGGTCGATCGAGGAGTTCCTGCTGAGCTGATGGTCGATCGAGTAGTCTAATCTACTCGATCGAGAGGATTTTGACTTCGTGGGCTTTAATTAGTCCGTGGTTTATTTATTTTCCGCAAAGACACTGTGTGTTTTGCTATTTAACCTATGTTTACTAGGTTAATTATCATCTCCTTTACTTATCTCTTTAATTATCCTTTTTACTATCCTGGACATTAGAACTCTTGCTACGTTACTTTTCCTTCTTCTACTGTTACTTTCGACGTTGGATCATTCTTCACTGGGATTTCGTTCTTTACGCCGGAATTGTTCGGATTGTAATCCTCTTTCTTCTCTTAATAATAATTAATCTTTTGTTGCATTATTTTCTTGTTTATGATTTTGTTCTCTTCTGCCCTAATTTTTATCATTGAATTTTATTATTATTTCATTATGTCATCTGCTGGTAATTTACATGCTGTTAGTTTATCAATAGATATGAGTAGCTAATCTCCCTTCATGTTGGGATTAGGGGATCTGCGGTAGAATAATGACGACATAGTGAATGAATTAGACGAATTGACATAAGAGACTCTGTCACTATAGCAATATAACTGTAATTCTCGACCTAGTTGAGTGCACGCTTCTATGTCACCCATTAATCTGGCTACAATTAACCCTGGATCGAAAGATTGGATTAAATAGGCCTGCTATAAACAGTAGACTACCCTAATGAGGACGAAAGTTAAGTTAGTGGTATTTTAGGGTGGGAAGTGGACCGAAAGGACCTTCTAATATCCGTCTCGCATTAGTTCGTCTGAGTCATTTATTGCTAGGTTGTTGTACTACCGTAGTGAACCGAATTCCCGACATGTCTCCCTCTTATTGATAGTTTAATCCCTTTTTCCTGCTTATCTGCTCTTCTCTTTATTTCTCTTCCTTTTACTCCGTAGTTTAGAAACCAAAAATTCAATCAAACCCAATTGTTACCACAGGATTAGAAATTGATAGCTGTAGTTACATTACCTCCCTGAGGATTCGATACTCGACTGCCTCTACTACATTTTTAGTTGAGACCGTTAGGTTTTATTTTTGACAGGTACGCGACAGACGTGTCAAATTTTGGCGCCGTTGCCGGGGAGGCAATTGTTTAAATTACTAGCTGTTTTATTTTTAATTCTTCTTTTAGTTTAAGGAACATCGTTCCTTAAACTATTCTCACATCTTGTCTGTAGTTTCGTCTTATGCGCAGGTCGCAAGGTGGTCCACTACTACCTTTTGATCCGGAGATTGAGAGGTCTCTGCACGTAAAAAGGAGACTACTATTTCAAGAACATCAGGCAGAAGAGCCTAGTTCTCACGGCAGTTATTACGAGAACGAGCTTTTCGAAGACAATCCACCGTCTTCTCCAGTTTCCAATTCATCACTTGAGTCAGTCACTTTCCCAGAATTTCCCGATATGGCCGAGGAAGCAACCATTGCTAGCCACTCCGAACCCACAGCTGACAATCTTTATAAAGGGTTCGAATTGCCGGGAGATGCTAGGAAGTTCGAACCGAAGCCGTCTTACATTAGCATGGTCGAGAAAAATCAGTTCGGGGGAGCTGCAAAGGAAGATGCAGCTCAGCATATGGAGACTTTCATCGACTACTGCTGCTCCATACCTCCTCCCACTGGTGTGACAGCTGATCAGATCAAAGAAACTATGTTCATTTTCTCACTCCGCGATGCTGCAAGGGAGTGGTACAGGGATTTGGACCGAGCTGCTCACGGCATAACAGATTGGAATTCGCTAGCATTGGCATTTTATAAGAAGTACTTCTCTGCTTCGAGAACTATAGCCATCAGAGCTCAGATAACTAGTTTCAAACAAGGGCCCGACGAGAATTTCCATGAGGCATGGCTTCGATTTAAGAAGCTGGTGCGAACCATACCGCACCACGGTTTCGAGAAGTGGAGCCTTTGTAACCATTTTTACAATGGTTTATATGATGATCAGAGAGCTATACTAGATGCGGCAGCCAACGGTCGATTTTCTGACAACTTGGGGCCGACAAAGGGATGGAAAATCATAGATGATTTGGCCACTCACAGGGCTGAATACGGGAATTCAAGAGGAAACCAAAGGAGGGCGGCTGAATCATCTTCAGTAGCCGCATTAGAAGCCCTTACTGCTAGGTTCGACAAGTATGAACTAGGGGGAGCTCTCAAGCCAGGGATGTACCAGGTTAATGCTATGACAGACGGTCCTTTCGTCTGTACGAGGTATGGGGTAGAAGGACATGTCGCTGAATATTGTCCAAGTCCTTATGAGCAATGTGCTGCCTTCCAACACTACAGGCAAAACAACAACCAGTACGAGCCGAATATCCACCCCAATTTGAGGTGGAGTAACCAGAGCAACGTACTCAATCCCACCGCTCCTCCAAATCAGCAGCAGCAGCCCTATATTCCTCCACATCAGAAGCAACAAGGCTATCAAAAGCCTCCATCTTTCAACCCGCCTAACCACGGTTCATCTTCAAGTGGAGTGAGTGAAATGGGCGAGTTAAAATCTATGATGCAAGCCATTACAAAGCAGCTTCATGCGAGTGATCAACAAAGAAGCACAAGTGATCAACAGAGAGACGCGACCATAAAGGCACTCGAGACTTAAGTTGCCCAACTCGCCGCGAATCAATCCTCGAGGAAGCCAGGTCATTTACCGACTCAAAATGAGAAGAACCCAAATGAGACGGTACATTTGATAGAGTTGAGAAGTGGTCTTTCTTATGAGGGACCAGAAATGAAGAAATCAGACCTGGAAGTAGCTGTAACTGATGATGAACAGTGCTCTGGTAAGAGGAAAGGACTCACGACACAAGAGTTACTCGATCGATCAAGTCCGAAGTCTGGTCTTTCAAAGCTTGATTCGATCGAGGGGAATTGGTGAAGAATCTGGTCGATCGAGTGGAGTCTCTGCTCGATCGAGTGAACTGGAAGTTGAAGGTGGTCGATCGAGTGAGCATGTTGCTCGATCGACTGAAGTTGCTGAAAAAGATGCTCGATCGAGTGGACACATTGCTCGATCGAGTGATATTGATGACGGGAAGCTTATTCGAGAGCCTGCTAGTGCTCGTTTAAGCGAGGAATCACCAGAAAGACCTCGTTCGAGAGGTAAGAAGCGTCCAAAGGATACTGAACTTGCTCCGGAAGACACTTTGGAGGCAAGAAACAAGGGACTTGAGATTCCAATTACGGTTCCCTTCCCGAGGCGGCTGCAGAATACCAAGATCAATCAACAGTTTAGCAAATTTGTTGAGCTGTTGAAGAGTTTGGAAGTTTCCGTGCCGTTCACTGAGTTGCTGACCAAGGTACCTTCTTACTTGAAATTTATGAAAGAGATTTTAGCACGTAAGAGGACCATTAATGATAATGAGACTGTAGCTTTGACTGAGATGGGGTCAACCTTATCTCAAAATAAGCTACCTCTTAAGCAATCAGACCCGGGTAGTTTTTCGATCCCTTGTCACATAGGAATGCAGTTGATTGATAATGCGCTATGCGATTTAGGCGCTAGCGTAAGTGTTTTACCTTTGTCTCTGGCTAAGAGACTTGGTGTGACAAAGCTGAGTTGCACCAACATGACTGTCCAGATGGCCGACCGTAGTTTATCACGGCCACTAGGTGTCGCGGAAGACGTACCTGTTAGGATCGGGAAGTTCTTTATTCCCGTCGATTTTGTCGTCCTAGATATCCCCGAAGATGTGCACACCCCTATCATTTTAGGGAGACCATTTTTGTCCACTGCCCGTGCAGTGATAGATGTCGGGGGGAAGACTTTGACCTTCCAGGTAGGGGATGAGGAGCTGACCTTTCATCAGTCCAAGTTCCGGAGGGCTCCCATGCAGGCTCAGCCTTGCAATGCCCTCTCTTCTGTTGACCCTATTATTGACACTCCAGATGAAAATTTGGAGAATATTGCTGTTATTGCTAACCCTCCGCCTCATACTGAGAGCAAAAAGGAGGAAAATTCGTCTGTTTACCTTACTGCAGGGACAGATAAAGGCAAGAAAGGAGCTGTCAAGGGACGAGGTGCAGCCATTATCAATCAATTTGGAGCAAAGGATGCCAAAGAAGATGACAGAGGGGCGAGAACGAAGACAGTTCGAACCTACATAGATTGGAACTATGTTCCTCCTCCTCTTAGAAATTCAAGCTCATGGAAGTCAAAGAGGACGGTCAAGATCGTATCAAGTGACGTCCTCCGATCGAAGCCCACGAAGGGGGCTTTGAAAGTCGACGGAATTAAACGGGGAAATGCCCCGTGTAACAAATTGTAATAGATTTTTGGTTTGAATTTCTTTTGAATTTATTTATTTATTTATTACGTTTTAATTAGGACAATTAGTTTAGACATTTTCTTTAGCATAAACTAAGACTATAGACTGTGTTGCTGCGTATTTGGTATTTGGGATATGTTTGGATTTGTTTTACGCAGGTTTGGGGAAATGCACGCATTTCGAGGAAGTAAAGACGGAAATTCAACGAAGTCTACACGAGGAAGTCCTCGATCGAGTACTTTTGTACTCGATCGAATGGAAATTGGTTCGATCGAGTCTGCTGGCTACTCGATCGAGGAAGGCTAAAGTAGAACAGGTCGATCGAGGGGACTGTTACTCGATCGAGCAGAGGGACATCAAAAAGCCCTCGATCGAGTGACTTAAAAATCACTCGATCGAGTGAAGTGAACAGTAAACGGGAGTTTTTCTTCCTTAAACTCTTTATTTCCCTAATTTTATTCATTTCACTCTTAATTTCCGTCTAACCCCTTCCTTAAGTGCGATTGTTTTTCCCCCAAATCCCCATTTTTGCCCAAAATTATCAAATCCACCACCAACATCTTATTGCTAGCTAATTATTCTTCAATAGCCCCTTGTTTTCCCCTTATTTGGTGTTCATTTTCACGGTTTTTGAGGGAAATTAGGGTTTGCGGTTTTCAATCGAAAAATCCGTCTTGCTTGCTTGTTTTTGAAGATTAATTGCTTGTTTTAGGATAATCATCATCAAGTAAGTGTTTCTATCACACTCTTTGCAATTTCTCTTGATTTAATTCGAACTTTTGAGGTGATTTTGAATTAGGGCTCGAAAATTTCATGTCTAGCCGATTTGTTTCGACTTATTTATGTTTATATGCCCTTAATTAGCTTGATTGATGATGTTTTAGCAATTCCTCGCTGTTTCTACGTATTAAATTCGAATTTTGCGCGATTTTCGCGATTAGGGTTCCTGTGAGTCGGAAATTTCGAATGTCAGACGGTTGTTTTGCTCTGTATTTGCGGTTATCGCCTACTTGTTACTGTTATTAACCGCTGTTAACTGTCTTTCCGTCCCCTATCGCCATTACATGCTTTGAATTATTAGGAATCTCGCGCTGTGAATGGTTATTCTCGACTGCCCGGAGTGATACATGCCCCCATTTTCGGTTTTCATGCTGTATTCACCCTTTTGCAGTCACTGTTTTATCATATTATCACCACTCACATGCTGTTTTTCGAAAATTTTTGAGGAATTGTTTGGCTTTGTATGCTGTACGTCGATTGTTTCGACTGATAGGGCCTCATATTTGCTGTCACATGTTGGTTAGCGGGTTGTTTTAACCACGGTTAGCAGCATCTCCCCTTATTTGTGCCCTTTGATACTTTGCAGGATGGACGCGAGTTCCCTGTCTTCTACTAGCACGTCCTCCAGCTCTTCCGTGAGCGAGCAAGTGGCCCCTGCTGTTGCCACTAGCTCCGCCTTGGTCACCACTGCAGCACCAGTTTTACTTGTCTCAGCTGCAGGGACAGTTCACTCCGCGGCCAGCTCAGCCGGGAGCTCGGTTCAGGCTTCACCAGCCATTACTCCTAGGCCCTTCTCTTTGCTAGACTGCGGATTCATCCCCCGCTTCCCGCAGCTTGGTATGGTGCCACCGAGGCCACACCAAAGAGCTAGCCGATTAGCCGTCACTTCCCGGCCCCTTCCGAGGTCATTTGTTGCTACGAGGGAGAGCGCACTCACACCTCTACCGAAGATGCCCACGGTACGTTTCAGTTCTGAGGCTCACCGGAAACGGTTAGCCGCTTTACTTCGTTGCCCCCTTTCCTCCACCCGTTTCCTTGCGCGAGCTGACCTAGAGACCTTAGGCATTTACGGGGAGGTCTGTGCTTTGTTGAACGGGACGGGTATGTCGGGTCTGATTACCATGCAGGAGGCTACTATTCGTACCCTTACTTACGAGTTTTTTAGCTCCTACTCTTTTGACACCGACTCCTACCAGGCTGACCACTCCAGTTCCTGCATTCACTTTCGACTCCGCAATGAGTCGCATCACTGGACCTTGGCCAAGTTTGGGCTGGTTTTGGGACTAGTTAGTGATGGTCCCACTGCCCCACCTCGAGAGCTCCTTCAGCCACTCTAGGCTGCTCTTTCTCACACCCCCTTCCACTCACGGAAGGGAGCTCATGTTCACTTACCTGCGCCCCGTTACTACTTGCGTCTGTTAGGAGAGACCATTTTTGGGCGCCCTGAGCCCAATAACGTGACCAACACTGAGCTAGCGATTCTCGCGGGGTACCTCAACATTGACTACGGTACCCCGTTTGTTCTAAACATCGCCTATCTGGTAGCTCAGCATTGGAACGGTATTGGGACTCGGGTCAAGACCGCAGTTGTCTGCGGCGGGCTGGTGACTAGGATTGCCCGCCACCTCTACCCCACTGAGCCCGGACTCAGTGCACCTGATGAGATGGCTTACCTTGACCTGGATGCCATGGTTACCTTGACCTGGTTCCCCAAGGCGAAGGGGAGTGCTAGGACGTGGAAGATTTGTAGTTCCACGTCTGTTACCTTGCCGTGCTCTACCCTTCCCCCACTTTTACCGCTCTCCTCTGCTGCTGAGGGAGCGAGGCCACCTCCACCTACCTACCACCTTACCTTCACCCCTCCTTCCTCTACGAAGAAGAGGAAGCGGGAGGCCGGAGCATCTTCTAGCTCTCAGGCTCAGACTCAGGCCCAGGCTGGACCGACCCCCACGCCTCAGCCTACACCCTCACACACTCAGACTCATACTCCACCACCACTTGACCCTCCTTCTGGTTCGGTTTTTCCGGCCAATTTTGTCTGCCCTCCTGCTTTAGAGGCGCCCGCGGTCATGGACCAAGGGCGTCGTGATGCCGTGCTTTCGGATATGTGCAGGTACATTACTGAGATGAGACGGGATATGGCTTTGGCTGCATTCCCGATCTACGAGTTCCATATCCGAGCCCGGCGACCGATTCCAGAGGGGTGGCCGCATCCTTCCTTCTACCGGTACCCAGCGGACGGGTACCCTCCACTACCTTCTGACTCAGAGGAGGAGCCGGAGGAGACAGAGGTAGCACGAGAGGTGCGGCTACGGGCAGAGCAGGCGGCGGCGAGAGCTGCCAGAGAGGAGGCGAGTGACCCTCCGTTCGTACCCGGTCCGGAGGATCAGGATGGAGATGACTGAGTCTCCCCCTTGTTTGTTGCTGGTTTGGGGAGACCGTTTTGTTGAGTCGGAGTACCTGAGAGACGGCGGTGCCGACGACGAGTAGCTACTGGTCTACTCACTTCCCCAGTTTTCTGGCTGGTTTGGGGAAGTTCGTGTTTTGTATGTCCTTTCACTCTTTTTATTTCATCTCCTTATTTTTATTTTATTGGTTGTATACCCCCATCCCCCATTTTTCTGCTGGTGTATGCTGGAGGACAACGAGGGCGTTGTCCGTTTTGGTTTGGGGAGGGTATTGCATCCTTTTGAGTCTGCATCTGCATTTGTTTTGCATTCACGTTTCATTTTTCAGTTTGCATTTGTGGTTTATTTTCAAAAATCAAAAAAAAAAAAAAATTAGAAAATGTTAAAAATTCAAAAAATTTCACGTTTATTTTTGCATTTAGGTTGAGTCGGAACGGTAGATCCCCATGATGAAATTGCACTTAACTTGTCAATTCACTTGAGCCTTGCACTTTATTGATGGTTTTTAGCTTTGTCATACGCATAGTCTACGAATTTCTGTTCAAATAATAGCTGACTGTTTAGACTTGACCTGATAAATTGGCAAACTACTTAAAAATTCTGAGTTTTTAGAGCCATAACTGGTGACATTCATGACCGGTTCATTAGGAATTTTGAGTAGTACTCCTTGCATATCATGTTCGTCTCATTTGCACATTTATGACATTCAATTTCTCGTCAATGCACATATTCGGGTCTGCGGTTGGTGTCACATGCAGGGAGGGTCTTGCAACTCCCCTTTCTTTACATTCTTCACCCATTTAGCTCCACATTGACCAAAACTTGCCTTTTTGACCCATTAGCCACAGTCCAAACAAGCCTGCCTAGTCAAGCTAGTTAGTCTGTCCTTTTGTGGTATGTTTTCCATTGCAGTTTGGTCCGTAATTTCTGTTTGGAGTTGGTGTTTGTGATGAGAAAGGAGGAAGAATAAAAAAAAAAAAAAAAAAAAAAAAAAAAAAAGTATTGAAAAAAAAAAGAAACAGAGAAACGTGAAAGAAGAAAAAAAAGAAAAATGAAAAAAAAATGTTGAGATTCACGTGAAATAAAAAGAAAGAAAAATTGTGAGAAGTTGGACCCTCTTGTCAGAGTTGAGAAGATGTTTGAAGACGTACAATCGACAAGAAGGTTGGTTGTTTCAGTTAGTTGTCTCAGACGGTGTTTAAAAAAGGGAACTTTGTGACCGTCTAGCTCCTCCACTCTTATTCCACATTTTTTTGAGGAGATTGTGCTTTCAGTCTAGTGAGTCTTGTGCCAAGTGAAGGGCACCTGTGTTAGTCTTTCAGTCAGTTTGAGATCCGGATGGTTTATTATGGTCCCTGTTAGGAACTAGCTTGACGCTTTTACCTCCACATTTCCATAACTTGTTTTGCCTTTTCCCACCTGAACCTCACTATTCCCATATTATTTGCAAACCCTCGGCTGTGACGGACATTATTGGTTGGAGTGTGTGCATTAGTACTTGAATTGTCTTTCATTTTTGTTGCATGCATGCTATGTAGGTCGCAGTTAGGTGAGTGACTGTCTTTTCTTCTCTCTTTTACATATAACATTTGCCCTTTGCTTCATGAGAGAAGAGTGACCACGTGAGAGTCCGGTTTTGTTGGTCTTGCAAGGTCGATAGGTCGGCTTTATTTTTGAAATGACTTATAATTCGTTTGCGTATTTGATTGCCTAGCTTTAGCTGTTAATTTACATTGTTGCATTAAAGTGGTTCAAGTAGACAAGTTAAGCTAGCTCAGAGTTATCATTTCCGTTCCATTAGTTTAGTTTTGAGTTTACTCGAGGGCGAGTAAAGGTTTGGTTTGGGGAGATTTGATACGTGCCTAATGTATAGTCTTTTTGGCCTATTTCAGCACGTATTTCTATGCATTTATATACTGTTTTTATAGTATTTTGCCCCGAATTGGCTACTTTGGTGTATTTTGTTCTTTTTGTAGGAATGATCGCGAAAGAAGCGGAACCATGCTCTTTTCTGTCCTTTTTGCATGCATTTAGAGGAGACGAGATTATCCCCAGTGAGATCTTTGCACTTGGAAGTGTCGTTGCACGCATTACGAAGCATTTGGGTGAAGACGTGAGCTGAATTGAAGACCCAAGTGGTCTATCGAGTTATCGTGTGGTCTATCGAGCGAGTTATAGGACGATCGAATGGTCCCTAAGCCCCCAAGACTCGATCGAGCTACTCCTTTCTCGATCGAGTAAGTCGCATTTGATCAAGTCCTCGATCGAGAACCCTGCTGGTCGATCGAGGAGTTCCTGCTGAGCTGATGGTCGATCGAGTAGTCTAATCTACTCGATCGAGAGGATTTTGACTTCGTGGGCTTTAATTAGTCCGTGGTTTATTTATTTTCCGCAAAGACACTGTGTGTTTTGCTATTTAACCTATGTTTACTAGGTTAATTATCATCTCCTTTACTTATCTCTTTAATTATCCTTTTTACTATCCTGGACATTAGAACTCTTGCTACGTTACTTTTCCTTCTTCTACTGTTACTTTCGACGTTGGATCATTCTTCACTGGGATTTCGTTCTTTACGCCGGAATTGCTCGGATTGTAATCCTCTTTCTTCTCTTAATAATAATTAATCTTTTGTTGCATTATTTTCTTGTTTATGATTTTGTTCTCTTCTGCCCTAATTTTTATCATTGAATTTTATTATTATTTCATTATGTCATCTGCTGGTAATTTACATGCTGTTAGTTTATCAATAGATATGAGTAGCTAATCTCCCTTCATGTTGGGATTAGGGGATCTGCGGTAGAATAATGACGACATAGTGAATGAATTAGACGAATTGACATAAGAGACTCTGTCACTATAGCAATATAACTGTAATTCTCGACCTAGTTGAGTGCACGCTTCTATGTCACCCATTAATCTGGCTACAATTAACCCTGGATCGAAAGATTGGATTAAATAGGCCTGCTATAAACGATGAGACTACCCTAATGAGGACGAAAGTTAAGTTAGTGGTATTTTAGGGTGGGAAGTGGACCGAAAGGACCTTCTAATATTCGTCTCGCATTAGTTCGTCTGAGTCATTTATTGCTAGGTTGTTGTACTACCGTAGTGAACCGAATTCCCGACATGTCTCCCTCTTATTGATAGTTTAATCCCTTTTTCCTGCTTATCTGCTCTTCTCTTTATTTCTCTTCCTTTTACTCCGTAGTTTAGAAACCAAAAATTCAATCAAACCCAATTGTTACCACAGGATTAGAAATTGATAGCTGTAGTTACATTACCTCCCTGAGGATTCGATACTCGACTGCCTCTACTACATTTTTAGTTGAGACCGTTAGGTTTTATTTTTGACAGGTACGCGACAGACGTGTCAATTCTTCCGACGAAAACCCCTTTTAGACGACATGGGCGAATCAAGTGAGAGTAATCGACACTATCTTCGGTAGAGACAAAGTTAGTGTGGTCGCCAAACGGATTGGTGAAGTTGTTGGGCTTTATGGCCGGGATTGGGAGCGTTCCGTTCTCAATCATATCTTGAATTTCGTGCTTTAGTCTAAAGCACCTTTCAGTATCGTGTCCCTTCCCTTGATGAAAGGCACAGTAGGCGTTCGGTTTGTACCATTTGCCTTGTTGTTCAGCAGGTGGGTCCGGAGTTGGACCAATGGGCTTCAACTTTCCTTGGGCCATGAGCCTTTGGAGAGCATAGGCGTAAGTGCACCCAATATCGGTTTGGTTTAGGGTTTTTGAAGGATGTTTAGGGTTTGTTTCTGAGGTTTAAAGCTTGTAGGTGATGGTTGGATGTATGTAGAACTTAGAGGAACGAATGTATGGTGAAGGGGTGGTATTTATAAGGGTTTAAAATAGGTTAAAAGAGAGGAGGAAGCAGTCGGGCTCAATCCCGTATGGCTGCTGTCCATCCGTTCTTGTGAGGCTTTGAGGGGGGTTTTCTTGGTGATTAAGCTAGGATAATATGGGTAGGATACTAGGGTATGGGTTAGGGTTAATGGGTGCGGGTCTTGGTAGTGTTTGGAGCGGGTTTGGGCTCGCGAATTGGCTGCCAAAACAGGGGCCTGTTGCGGTTTAGTGCGGGCTGCTTGGGGTTGTTTTGAACGAGAATTTGGGCCATGGTATGGGGGTTCGAACATGGGTGGATGGGTATTGGTCTAGGTGGGTTAGTGTACTCGAGATTCGTGCCAATTCGTAAAGGAAACGGGCTCAAAAACCGAGCCAAAATCGAGCTCAAAAACAAGTACTCAAAACGAGTTTCCTTCGCTTTTCAAATCGATTTTTCAAATCAATTAATAAATTAAAATAAATGACTTTTCAAATCAAACATTCTCATAAAATGATTCTTCAAATCGAAAATTTATTTTATTTTCAATAAAATAAACTTGGGAAAATAAATTCAAAATAAAATAAAATAAATTGAAATTACCTAAAAAACCATAATTTAAATATCATTTAAATTAATAAAATGAACTCACTAAAAAAACATTAATTTAAATATCATTTAAATTAATAAAATACTTCATCGACGACGCCCATTCTACCTCGTAAAACGAGCTCCAAATAATGACAATGACAACTAAAGAATACATGTGTCCTATCATCATCGGGTGTTTGTCGGGTTCTCTATAAATTCCAATATCGACGGATACGGGTATCTACAGAGCCCCCACTTTGACTGAGGCTTGGACAAGGCGAAAGTCAAAGTATAGCCCAGTCCCTTTCGACCGAGGATTCTTCGGGTCGTTTATAGTCCATTAGACTTGCGTATATAAGCTCGCCTTGACCATAAGAAGAGATCATACCTGAAACTTCGTTGGGGTTGGCTCTTGCTTCTGTTGCTTCGGAATATCATCGTTGGTCATCGACCCATAAATTGCATAAATGGTGGGTTGAGCCTTATCCTTGGGCGCCTACGTATCCGTTTCTGACGGAATCAAACCCGCGTCGTAGTTCGGCAACTGCTGACTCATGCCCAAAGTTTATCATCTGCTGGCGTATGTCCAAAATTCATCATCTCCGACATTGGCCCAAAATTTATCATCTCGTTTTGGCGCTTGTCCGAATGGGACGGGACTTTCCGAGGAGATTGCCGCCGCTTTCATCATTTGCTTTCAGCTACGGAATTCTTCCATTTCATACTCTTGTATTGAATTGAATTCTTGGTGGATGTCATCCTTTTCATCTTGACAATGGTCTCGAAGCCAACGGCCAGAGCCCCGATTTGCAATGGCTCTAAAGTCGAAGACTTTAGAGCCCCCAGTTGAAGCATATCCTGCTACATTTGAAACATAGAAAATATACTAGCAATAATCATCACATAAGCACATTTGGATCATCGATCTTGAAATTGGATTATTTGAAATAATGAGTCATCGACCCGAAAATTGAATTTGAAAATTTTGAATAATTGGGTCATCGACCCGAATCTTGAATTGACATCGCTTGGAATGTTGCGTCATCGACCCGAAATTTGAGTTTGAAAGACTGGGTCATCGACCCGAAATTTGAACATGTTGAAAATTTTGAACAATTGGGCTATCGGCCCAAATTTCGACTTTGAAATAAATTGCTTGGATGTTGGGTCGCCGACCCAAAAAGTTTTTTTTGAAATTCCGGAATTTGAAGATTTTTTTTTGAAATCGGACCTTGATGGGCGAGCATGAAATACGACTCAGACACCTTGTACGACCGGTAAACAACGTGGGCGTAGCCCGCTACCGTAAAACAAAAAAGGAAAATAAAACAGTAAATGTGCACGGGTTTTAATTCAATTATTGACTTGTTGGGGAAGAAATGTAAATTGGCCGTTCCGGCGCGCGATAGATGTGCGAAAACCCGATGAATCATGCCAAAGACTGGTGTGAGCTAGGGCGGGCCTAAGAGGCGCGCGACCCAAGGCCCACACGGCTCAAAAAAAAAACGGCACCCTAGGGCTGTCATCCTAGGTGCTTCCGTCCCTTATACTTTCTATATATAAGGAAGAGTCAGATCGCCAAATTTATTCTCATTGTCCCCCAAACTGGTGCAAATAACATAAATCATTATGAATAATCTAGTAAGTGCTATGCGAGCATGGGAGACCGATTTTACTAGTGCAGAGAGACAAGAATTAAAGACCGTTCACTTGGCGCAATTACTTCCCTTACGCCAAATCCCCCTTCAACCTGCGCTGTTGGAATACTGCCTTAGCTACTGGGATCCTTACAACCATGTCTTCGCTTTTCCTGAGGGGGAGATCTGCCCTCTACCCGAAGAGTTTTCTGCCCTTGGAGGATGGGATCGAGGCCATACGGCTATACCTAAATTTCATTCGGGGTGGCGCGGAACATATCTAGATCGCCTTGGCCTTTCCAGGACGGAGTCTGAGGGGATAGTGACTGGTGACGAAGTCAACCTTTTTGCTATTCATAGGAGATTTTGTATCTTGCGGGACAGTACTTCGCTGCCAGCGTACTGCCGCAGGGCCTTTGGATTGATCATGTTACACCTTTATGTCTTCGAAGGTAGGATGAACAAGACAACTTGTGTAGGACAAGCGAAGCTTTTGTCTATTGTGTCTCAGATGGAGACGGGACATAACCCTTCCTGGATTATTCTCGCCGAAACCCTTCGAGGTTTAGATGCTAAGAAAATGAACCCTGGTGCCGATTGGTCGGGATGCTCCCGCCTACTGCAGGTAACAAGACCTATTCTCCTGATTTCGCATCCTTGATTAATTTTCCTTTTATCACAATTCTTGTCACGTTTTTGTTGCATTCTGCCACGATTTTGTCACGATTTTGCTGCATTCTGCCACGATTTTGCTGTATTTCCGTTTTTTTCCTTTTTTTTTTTTTTTTTTTTTTTTTTTTTTTCTTCGGTTTTTTTTTTTTTTTTTTTTCACGTTTTTTCTTTTTTTTTGTCACGTCTTTTTTTCTCTTTTTTTTTTCCTTTTTTTTTCTTTTTCGCCTTTTTCATTTTTCTCTTCTTTTTTTCAGGTGTGGCTTTGCGAGAGATTTTGGTTTTTCGCCCCGCCGCGTGAGCCCAATTCGTATCTCGCTCGTATCCGACGATGCGTGCCAAGCGGTATGAAGACGAGCGTCAAAATGACCTTGCCTATTGGCGAAACAAATTGACAGGAGGGGAAGGTCGTCCTCTGTGCTGGTTCATGCCTTGGCTTCGTCTCAAATCCTTTACTATCCTTCCGGAAGACGACAAGACCAGACGTTTGCAACTACTGGGTTTAGAGAGGTCTATCCACATTTACCCTGACCGCGTCCTGCGTCAGATGGGCCGCAGACAAACGATTCCCAAGTGTGAGGTCGTTTCGGGACGAGCAAGGAGCCGAATTCCTCTATATGTGATGATTGGCTCAAGAGGTGGCACCAAAGGCGTCTTTGGTACGTATCTGCGCGCCCTCAGACTACCTGGGTATCCCCATCTTATACTAAATGGCTTAAAGAGAAGACCGAATCAGGTAAGGACTTGTGTCGGAAGGATGAGCTTGTCGACATCAAATATTATGACAAAAGCAGAAGCAGTCGCGACTTCTTTGTTAACGATTTTTCGTCTGCATCCGGACTGAAACTAAGACCGAGAAGACTCCTAAGATCGACTCACGGGCGACGGTGTGTGTGGAAACGGTTGGGTTCAAAGGTACACTCGGGCTCAGCCTTAGAAGGGAGGCTTGGTCCTCGCTTGAGTGTAAAAGATAGGTTGGGCCCTCGGGAGGAAATGACGATCCCTCCTAAGAAGCGTGCTAGATGTAACACAACTACCCCTCCTCCACGGGAGCCTCGGTCACGTGACCCAAAAGGCAAAGGGAAAAAGAAGATGTAGGAGCCTTCGACTCCAATTTATTATTTGAATACTACTACTTATTTTTGTTGCTAGCTGTTTTTTTTTTTTTTTTTTTTTTTTTTTTTTTCAAGGATGTAATGGGAATCGCCCGATCTTTAATAAGACTTACTATCTATTAAAATTCCCGGTTTACGCATAAAATTTCATTTTATTCAAGGAAGGGTCGGTTGTACTCTTTTAAAGAGTCGCCTACGATATCTGTCATCAACGAGAATCAAACCGAGCTCGTAGTTCCACAAAACAAACGCGCTACAATCATCGATTTATAACGCATAAAAAAAGCAGCGAAGCAAAAGTGCCGCGGCCTAGACTCGCTCACGAGCACTGCAATTCAAAATTTTATTTTACGACATTGAGAGTGAGTTCTACGGATAGTATTTCTTCAGTTGATCCAAATTCGTCGGATTCGCAAAGTCATTTCCATCTAGATCGTCGGTCATTGCGCCTCCCGATAATATCTTATTTACTGTAAGGACCGGCCCGATTCGGCTTGAATTTTCCCCTCGGGTCAATCGGTAGTAAAGCGCGAACGGACTTTAGGACTAAATCCCCATCTTTTATTCCTCGAGGTTTCACCTTCTTGTTAAACGCCCTTTGTATCCTTTTTCGATAGAGTTGAACATGGTGTAGTGCATTTAACCGTCGCTCGTCGAGCATGACCAAGGAATCATACGGCTTGCCCGATAAACCAGGACTCGACTTTCTAACAGGATCCTTAAAGAAGGTACCTCTAATTCGATAGGTGAAACTGCTTCCATCCCATATGTTAAATAGAACGGAGTTGCTCCAGTGGTTGTGCGAATAGACGTTCAGATCCCCAAAGTGCGAACGGTATCTTTTCGGCCATTCGCGATAATTGTCGGTCATCTTCTTGAGAATCACAGTGATTGTCTTGTTGGCGGCTTCCACCGCCCCATTTGTTTGAGGTCGATATGGTGACGACTTGTGGTGTTTGATTTTATACTTTTCAAGTATTACGGCGATTTCAGCACTGGAAGTGAGTGCCATGGTCGCTAATGAGCTCATGTGGCACCCCATATCTGCAAATGATTTCATTCCGAATGAACTTTGCTACTTGCTTTGCTTGTAGAACTTTGTATGATTTCACTTCCACCCACTTCGTGAAGTAATCGATGGCGACTAGCATGAAACAAAGTGCCCATTGTTCCGGATGGGTTGACCTTTCCAATAATGTCGATTCCCCATGTTGAGAAAGGCCATGGTGATGTTAAAGTGTATAGCGTTGATGGCAAAGACGTGCGTATGTTTGCGAAGATTTGGCAATTATGGCAATGTTTGACATATTGGCGACAATCTGTCTCCATCGTGGTTCAATAATACCCTAATCTCATGATTTTACGAACCAGCATATGGGCATTCATGTGTGGGCCACATTCTCCGTCATGGACTTCTTCCATGACTCTTTTCGCAGTTGGTGAGTCTATGCATCGCAAAAGGATATTTTGCGCGGTCTTCTTGTACAATTGTCCGTCATTGGTTCTAACGAACTGAGCGGCTAGCATTCGAATAGCGCGCTTTCCGCGGTTATCCATGTCGGGTGGATACTCTCCTGATTCTTTAAATTTCGGAATAGCATGATACCAAGGTTCGGCCTCGGTTTCTTCTGTGTCTCCGATTACATTAACATAAGCAGGTGATGATCTTCGTTCGACACATATCGGCATAGTATCCATATGATCAGGTATGTTGATCAAAGCAGACTAGTTTTGATAGTGCGTCAAAGAAGCGGTTTTCGTCTCTGGGGAGGTGCACATACTTGACCTCGGTGAACAACTTTTCTAGTTCTTCTATTTTCGCTTGGTACGGAGCCAAGCTATCACTTCGGGTTTTCCATGTCCCGGCCACTTGATTGATCACTAATGACGAGTCCCCATGTACTACAAGCTTTTTGATGCCTAACTCGAGAGCACTGTGCAAACCGAGTAGGCATGCTTCATATTCAGCCGCGTTATTAGTGACGTTAAAGTCCAACTTGATCGAAATAGGAACATGTTCACCCTCCGGTGAAATGAGTAGAACTCCTATCCCGTATCCCCTATAGTTCGATGCTCCATCGAAATAGAGGTCCCACGTATCATTGTCTATGTGAACGATATCCTCGTCGGGAAACGACCACGTATCCACAACCTCAGTTTCTTCTATCGGGTTATCTGCCAGGAAGTCTGCAACGGCCCTTCCCTTTATCACTTTTAGCGGTACATATTTCAGGTCGAATTCGGAAAGCATTAGAGTCCACCTTGACACCCTGGCGTTCAGAACCGGTTTTTCAAACAAGTATTTGATTGGATCCATCTTCGAGTGGATGCAGACACTGTGACTGAGCATGTAGTGCCGTAGTTTCTTTGTAGCCCATACTAAAGCCAAACATGTCTTTTCGAGCTGAGTATACTTGATTTCGTACTCCAAGAACTTTTTACTAATGTAGTAAATCGCTCTTTCCTCTTTATCGACTATCTGCGCCAGCATTGCCCCCATTGCAGTATCCGTAACTGTAAGATACAATAAAAGTGGTAACCCAGCCGTTGGTGGGCTAAGCATGGGAGGGGAAGATAGTATTTCTTTGATCTTATCGAACGCAGCTTGACAGTGATCATCCCATACGACGTGTTCCCCGACCTTCAATTTCTTGAAAATTGGCTCGCATATCATCGTTAGCCTTGCCACGAACCGACTTATGTATTGGATTCTTCCCAGGAAACCTCGAATTTCTTTCTCGGTTCTCGGGTGAGGCATTTCCATTATGGCCTTTATTTTTGATGGGTCCACCTCGATGCCACGGTGGCTAACGATGTGACCCAACATTTTCGGATGTGACTCGAATGCGCATTTTTGTGGATTGACCTCATGTTATACTTGCGCAATCGTTCAAGAATTTGCGTAGTGTGCCAAGGTGGCCATCACGCTCCTTTGACTTGACAATCATGTCGTCGACATAAACCTCGACTTCCTTGTGCATCAAATCATGTAACAATGTTGTCGCGGTCCTCGGGTATGTAGCCCCTGCGTTTATCAACCCAAAAGGCATTCTTTGTGTAGCAATAGGTTCCCCATTGCGTTCGAACGCAGATCTTATGCATATCTTCTTTCGCCATCTTAATCTGATTATAACCGGCGTACCCATCCATAAAGGATAGTAACGCGTGCTTTGCCGTGTTGTCAACCAGGATGTCGATGTGAGGTAATGGGAAATCGTCCTTCGGACTTGCCTTGTTTAGATCCCGGAAGTCCACACAAACCCGAACTTTACCATCTTTCTTAGGCACTGGGACGACGTTAGCCACCCAGTCCGAGTATTCTGACACCTTGATGAACCCAGCTTTGAGTTGTTTGTCGATTTCTTCTTTGACTTTCAGAGACCAATCTGTATGCATTTTGCGTAGTTTCTGCTTGACCGGCTTATATCCCGGCTTGATTGGGATCATGTGCTCTGCAATTTCCCTATCAATGCCTGGCATGTCTTTGTAGGACCATGCGAAAACATCTTTGAACTCATGCAACAAATCAATGAACCCCTGTCTTTCGGTGGGACTTAAAGTAGTTCCTATTTTAAGCACCTGTGGTTCTAAGGTTGTACCTACGTTGATAGTTTCGGTATCTTCGATGATCGAAGTTTTCTGTTCGTACTCTTCCAACCCTTTTATCAACTGTAGAGGTGGTTCCACTTCTTCTTCTTCTTCTTCGACCAACTGTTCATCCTCGACCTCAGTCTCAATGTCATTATTAAAACAATCATTTTCAAAAATTGAATTGCAATGTAAGTAAGACGAGTCGTAAGCAAACTGGTTCATATTATTATTGATTTGAAATTGCGCGAAATGCGCTAACATTTGAGCCAACTGGTCAGAGCTCAGTGGCGAGATAGGGGTATTCGGGACAGGCCCCGGAATACCACCATTAGGAAAAGGTGCATAGGAAGGGAAAGCTAGGGGAGGGGTATTTTCAACACCTGACTCCTTAGACTCAATCTTAGGACTTAACTCAGACTCGGACTCGGACTCGACTCGGACTCGAGAATCGGTAACATCATCTGGCTTGAACATTTCTCCTTCTCCCGTTGTCAACTTGAAAAGAAGTCCTTTGTTGTCAGTCCACTTGATTGTTTTCCGCCATCCCTTGTTGGTCCTAAGAGGATCCACATCGGTGATGAGGGTAGATGGATCGAATCGCTCGCTCCTCAGGATCATGCTCACCAAATCTTCGTTTGGTATTGGTGATTTCTTCTCTTCACCGAAAAGGAGACCCATGGCGTTCTCGTCATTCATTGGATCCGGTTTGGTTTCTATTGGCATCACGGTTAGAATGTCTTCAGGGATGTAGTAGCAATCTTGGAATACTTCGATTCCTGGGACCATGATGTTCTTCTTTGGGTCGAGGATAGGTTCGGGGAAGTCCATGCAAGGGAGCTCTTCCCCAGCTTTCACGAAGTGACCGTTTAGAGTTAGGTGATACGGTCCCATTTTAATATCTCGATCTTCGATCGTTCTTCCCCTCTTTTCCCGTAGATCTTTCTCAGTGGGCTCGTATCCAAGCCCGAACGTTACTCCCTTGGCTACGGGTGGTTTCAACTTGAAAGCCTCCTCCCTTCTAGGATATAAAGAGAAACCGAAGTACTTCCCGGTTCGAGAATCACCTCATGAGACATGACTTCCCGTATATAGATCCATATTTTACGCCGGAGTTCGGCTCGATCATGTTGACAATCTCAAAACCACATGCGTCATTGGCGGTTTCGACCCTTACTTCAGAAGTAATGTCTCCTCTGCCACGATGGTGGCGTGGCGTCAATGGTGACGGTTTTGCCATTGAGTGGAACCTTGATTTTTCGATGCAGCGTTGATGTTACGGCCCTTGCAGCATGGATCCAGGGCCTTCCCAACAATAAGTTGAAGGATGAGCAAATGTCAATTACTTGGCAATTTATTTTCTTTTCCACTTGCCCAGTCTGTACTACCAGGTCGACAAGTCCACTTACTCGACGCACGGTGCCATCGAATGCCCGGACTGTCTGTGTAGTAGGGATGAAGTCATTCTTCTCAAGCCCGAGAATATGCGCCGTTTTTAGAGGGAGTACGTTGGCCGATCCGTCGTCAACCAAGGTCATAGGGATATGCTTGTTGAGGGCACAGTAGCAATATAGAGGGCGAGGTTATGTCGAGGCCCGAACGGTGGCGAGTCTTCGTCGGAGAATGTCACACCGTTGTAATCCGAGGCCGGTTCGGGCGTGTGGGTGACCATGTCCGCGGGAGTAGTATTCGACGACACGGTCATGTTCATCAAAGCTTGTAACAAAGCTTGACGATGTTCGAAAGAGCTCAGGATAAGTTGCCAGATAGATACGTCGGCCTTAGTCTTTTGGAGTTGCTTGATGAGGGAAGCCTCGGAGGTCGACCCTTCACCAAGAACTTCGACCACTGCCGGCTCTTTTTAAAGCGTCTTATTCGGGGTATCCTTAGCTTTCTCCACACGATACGGGCGTCCGGATCTAGTCAAATGGTTTGACTCTAGGGCATCTTGCCTCACCTTTAAGATTTCTTCTTGGGTGTGAGGGATTGTCGCGCCTTTGACGAGGTAAACATCATCCTCGTCATCAGCCCAAACGCCATTGATTTCATTGCCGCTTCGGAGTATGTAAGGAGTACAATCGACAACAAAATCCCCGAATGTAATCTCGTTCCTCGAGCTTGGTAGGAATTCGGAGCAATCCACGAATATTCTTCCGACGAAAACCCCTTTTAGACGACATGGGCGAATCAAGTGAGAGTAATCGACACTATCTTCGGTAGAGACAAAGTTAGTGTGGTCGCCAAACGGATTGGTGACGTTGTTGGGCTTTATGGCCGGGATTGGGAGCGTTCCGTTCTCAATCATATCTTGAATTTCGTGCTTTAGTCTAAAGCACCTTTCAGTATCGTGTCCCTTCCCTTGATGAAAGGCACAGTAGGCATTCGGTTTGTACCATTTGCCTTGTTGTTCAGCAGGTGGATCCGGAGTTGGACCAATGGGCTTCAACTTTCCTTGGGCCATGAGCCTTTGGAGAGCATAGGCGTAAGTGCACCCGATATCGGTAAATACCCTCGGAGCTTGGCGCGGAGGCCTTTTTGACTGTCCATCTAAGAGATTGACAGTTTCAACAAAGTGGGCCGCTGCGGGTGCTTTTGTTTTAGATGACGAAGCCCCTTGGTATCCCTTTGGCTTCTCAGCTTCAGCAATTCGGACGTCGTCCTCTACCTTTATCCCGATCCTTATCAATTCTTTGAAAGAACCAAAATTCTGGTATTTCAGAGCATTACGGTAAACAGGTCGTAAATTCTTCACGAACTTATCTACCATTTCAACTTCATCAGGCTTCTTAGCTAGTTTTACGCTTTCAGCGCGCCATCTTGCGAGGAATTCAGTAAAGCCCTCCTTCTCCTTTTGTGTCATAACCTCCAAAGTTCTTATGTTGGTTTGAATCTCAACATTATCAGCATAGTGCTTACAGAACTCCACCGTAATATCTTCGAAAGTGGGGAAGTTCTTGAGGTCAAGATTATAGAACCACGCCTTTGGGTATTCGCCCAGAGATTGGGCGAAAATTTCAGAGAGCATATCAGCAGGTACTCCCTTCAGTGCTAAGTACCCTTTATAGGCCTTAACATGGTGAACTGGATCTTCGGTGCCCTTGAACTTGGGGATGTCAGTGAGTACCATGTTCGTGGGCAACTTATCCTGAACCGGGGCGTAGGCCCTAGCATGTTCCCGATAGGTGGACATGACCCAACGATCCCTCGAGTCGATTATTTGAATACTACTATAAAGGCCGCCAAAAACCCGACGTCAAGCAATGGAAGATGCTGTTAACAAGCTTACTGAGGCCGTGAACCTCATGATGACTAGGATGGATGCAATCGAATCTAAGCTGAGTGAAGATTCACCTCCACCCCCTCCACCACTGACTGACCTGGAGAAACGGTTCAAGTTCATCGAAGACCGTTTGAAGCTCTCCCAGGGGAAGAACATCCACTATGAGAATGCTAGGGCCTACACCCCGGTTCAGGATAAGTTGCCCACGAACATGGTACTCACTGACATCCCCAAGTTCAAGGGCACCGAAGATCCAGTTCACCATGTTAAGGCCTATAAAGGGTACTTAGCACTGAAGGGAGTACCTGCTGATATGCTCTCTGAAATTTTCGCCCAATCTCTGGGTGAACACCCAAAGGCATGGTTCTACAATCTTGACCTTAAGAACTTCCCCACTTTCGAAGATATTACGGTGGAGTTCTGTAAGCACTATGCTGAAAATGTTGAGATTCAAACCAACATAAGAACTTTGGAGGTTATGACACAAAAGGAGAAAGAGGGCTTTACTGAATTCCTCGCAAGATGGCGCGCTGAAAGCGTAAAACTAGCTAAGAAGCCTGATGAAGTTGAAATGGTAGATAAGTTCGTGAAGAATTTACGATCTATTTACCGTAATGCTCTGAAATACCAGAATTTTGGTTCTTTCAAAGAATTGATAAGGATCGGGATAAAGGTAGAGGACGATGTCCGAATTGCTGAAGCTGAGAAGCCAAAGGGGTACCAAGGGGCTTCGTCATCTAAAGCAAAAGTGCCCGCAGCGGCCCACTTTGTTGAAACTGTCAATCTCTTAGATGGACAGTCAAAAAGGCCTCCGCGCCAAGCTCCGAGGGTATTCACCGATATTGGGTGCACTTACGCCTATGCTCTCCAAAGGCTCATGGCCCAAGGAAAGTTGAAGCCCATTGGTCCAACTCCGGACCCACTTGCTGAACAACAAGGCAAATGGTACAAACCGAACGCCTACTGTGCCTTTCATCAAGGGAAGGGACACGATACTGAAAGGTGCTTTAGACTAAAGCACGAAATTCAAGATATGATTGAGAACGGAACGCTCCCAATCCCGGCCATAAAGCCCAACAACGTCACCAATCCGTTTGGCGTCCACACTAACTTTGTCTCTACCGAATATAGTGTCGATTACTCTCACTTGATTCGCCCATGTCGTCTAAAAGGGGTTTTCGTCGGAAGAATATTCGTAGATTGCTCCGAATTCCTACCAAGCTCGAGAAACGAGATTACATTCGGGGATTTTGTTGTCGATGGTACTCCTTACATACTCCGAAGCGGCAATGAAATCAATGGCGTTTGGGCTGATGACGAGGATGATGTTTACCTCGTCAAAGGCGCAACAATCCCTCACACCCAAGAAGAAATCTTAAAGGTGAGGCAAGATGCCCTAGAGTCAAACCATTTGACTAGATCCGGATGCCCATATCGTGTGGAGAAAGCTAAGGATACCCCGAGTAAGGCACCTCAAAAAGAGCGGCAAAGTGGTCGGTTCTTGGTGAAGGGTCGACCTCCGAGGCTTCCCTCATCAAGCAACTCCAAAAGACTAAGGCCGACGTATCTATCTGGCAACTTATCCCGAGCTCTTTCGAACATCGTCAAGCTTTGTTGCAAGCTTTGATGAACATGACCGTGTCGTCAAATACTACTCCTGCGGACATGGTCACTCACATCGCCGTAATCGCCTCAAATTACCAACGGTGTGACATTCTCCGACGAAGATCTGCCGCCGTTCGGGCCTCGACATAACCTGGCCCTCTATATCGCCATCTGTGTGCCTCAACAAGCATATTCCTATGACCTTGGTTGACGACGGATCGGCCGTCAACGTACTCCCTCCAAAACGATGCATATTCGGGGCTTGGAGAAGAATGACTTCATCCCCACTACGCACGCAGTTTCGGGCATTCGATGGCACCGTGCGTCGAGTGAGTGGACTTGTCGACCTGGTAGTACAGATTGGGCAAGTGGAAAAGAAAATAAATTGCCAAGTAATTGACATTTCCTCATCCTTCAATTTATTGTTGGGAAGGCCCCTGGATCCATGCCGCAAGGGCCGTAACATCAACGCCGCATCGAAAAATCAAGGTCCCACTCAATGGCAAAACCGTCACCATTGACGCCACGCCACCATCGTCGTGGCAGGAGGAGACATTACTTCTGAAGTAAGGGTCGAAACTGCCAATGACGCATGTGGTTTCGAGATTGTCAACATGATCGAGCTGAACTCCGAAGCAGAAAATATGGATCTATATACGGGAAGTCATGTCTGCGAGGTGATTCTGAGAACTGGGAAGTACTTCGGTTTCTCTTTATATCCTAGAAGGGAGGAGGCTTTCAAGTTGAAACCACCCGTAGCCAAGGGAGTAACGTTCGGGCTTGGATATGAGCCCACTGAGAAAGATCTACGGGAAAAGAGGGGAAGAACGATCGACGATCGAGATATTAAAATGGGACCGTATCACCTAACTCTAAACGGTCACTTCGTGAAAGCTGGGGAAGAGCTCCCTTGCATGGACTTCCCCGAACCTATCTTCGACCCAAAGAAGAACATCATGGTCCCAGGAATCGAAGTATTCCAAGATTGCTACT